>NC_052165.1:16570251-16902507 GCF_902713615.1 Scyliorhinus canicula
CACACCCCCCATCACCCACACCCCCCATCACCCACACCCCCATCACCCACACCCCCCATCACCCACACCCCCATCACCCACACCCCCCATCACCCACACCCCCCATCGCCCACACCCCCCATCGCCCACACCCCCCATCGCCCACACCCCCCATCGCCCACACCCCCCATCGCCCACACCCCCCATCGCCCACACCCCCCATCGCCCACGCCCCCCATCACCCACACCCCCCATCGCCCACACCCCCCATCGCCCACACCCCCCATCGCCCACACCCCCCATCGCCCACACCCCCCATCGCCCACACCCCCCATCGCCCACACCCCCCATCGCCCACACCCTCCCCCATCGCCCACACCCTCCCCCATCGCCCACACCCTCCCCCATCGCCCACACCCTCCCCCATCGCCCACACCCTCCCCCATCGCCCACACCCTCCCCCATCGCCCACACCCCCCATCGCCCACACCCCCCATCGCCCACACCCCCCATCGCCCACACCCCCCATCGCCCACACCCCCCATCGCCCACACCCTCCCCCATCGCCCACACCCTCCCCCATCACCCACACCCTCCCCCATCGCCCACACCCTCCCCCATCGCCCACACCCTCCCCCATCGCCCACACCCTCCCCCATCGCCCACACCCTCCCCCATCGCCCACACCCTCCCCCATCACCCACGCCCTCCCCCATCACCCACGCCCTCCCCCCATCACCCACGCCCTCCCCCCATCACCCACCCCTCCCCCCATCACCCACACCCTCCCCCATCACCCACACCCTCCCCCATCACCCACACCCTCCCCCATCACCCACGCCCTCCCCCATCACCCACGCCCTCCCCCCATCACCCACGCCCTCCCCCCATCACGCACGCCCTCCCCCCATCACCCACACCCTTCCCCCATCACCCACACCCTCCCCATCACCCACACCCTCCCCCCATCACCCACACCCTCCCCCATCACCCACACCCTCACCCATCACCCACACCCTCCCTCATCACCCACACCCTCCCCTCATCACCCACACCCTCACCCTATTCTCATTCATAACAATTGACTTTTTACCTTCACACGGTCCCCCTTCACTTCTCCCTCTTCGCTTTCTGTCCCATTCAGGTAAATGTAGAAGTCCCCTAACCTTCCCAAATGGTCCACCCTCATTACAATAGGCATGTCAAGTCCTATGCCGACTCCTTCCCCCAAATCTGCGTCACCTTCCGCATCCCCTAAAACAATCCTCAGTGCCCCTTCTCCCAACATCTCCACACTCTCACCCTCCCACTCTACTCGTTCCCACTACCACCTTTAACCATCACTTTCCCGTCCTACCACAAGTACCCTCAGTTTTTGCCTCACGAATCCTCCATTGACTGCACTGACACCTCCCTCTGAAACTCTTTGCCCTCTACAAGCCCCCGCGCCCATCCACACTGCTACATCCTTCATGCCTCATCATACTGCACAACCTCCCGCCCTCCACTGCAACACAGCCCTTCCCACCCTTCTGCTCCTTACCAGCTTTTCCCATTCCACTACCTCTCCAGAATCTTTCCCCGACTACCCCAACGTCCCTCACCCCCTTAGGCTTCCCACAAACCTCACCCTTTCTTTTTTCTCCTCCTCATCTATTTGCCCCCCCCCCCCCCCCGCCCCCAAACGCAGGCCCTTGCTACCCACTAGTACCACCTGCAGCCTTCTGTCATGATATCCGCTCATGGATATCATGAGATGTAGACAGGCAGTGATTGACACACAGGATAACCAATGAACACACACGACACAGAACAAACAACCAATCACCAGACAGGACACCACCACTATAAAGCCCACAGGGCATTAAGGCTCTCCCTCTCTCACAGGACACGGCCAGGGAGATAGTCGCAGTGCACAGGCCAATGAACATCATCACCATGTGATAGAGAGCTCGTCTGGTCAAGCCAGTAGGAGGTTATCAGTTAGGTTAATAGAGTGTCAACCCACAGCAGATTATGTACAGCAATCAACAGGTTCAATAAAACAGTGTTGGACCATCTCCTGTGTCGGAAGCCTGTTTCTCGTTTTACTGCATCCAGTTGCAGTCGATGTTGGGCCAACACAGATAACACATCACCTTCTACCTGCCGCTCCAAGATCTAAACTCTGGAAGGAGTTGCTCGAACAAAGAACAAAGAAAAGTACAGCACAGGAACAGACCCTTCGGCCGACCATGCTGCCCGTCTAAACTAAAATCTTCTGCACTTCCTGGGTCCGTATCCCTCTATTCCCATCCTATTCATGTATTTGTCAAGATGCCCCTTAAACATCACTATCGTCCCTGCTTCCACTACCTCCTCCGGCAGCGAGTTCAAGGCACCCACTACCCTCTGTATAAAAAAACTTGCCTCGTACATCTCCTCTAAACCTTGCCCCTCGCACCTTAAACCTATGCCCCCTAGTAATTGACCCCTCTACCCTCGGGAAAATCCTCTGACTATCCACTCTGTCTATTCCCCTCATAATTTTGTAGACCTCTATCAGGTCGCCCCTCAACCTCAGTCGTTCCAGTGAGAACAAACTGAGTTTATTCAACCTCTCCTCATAGCTAATGCCTTCCATACCAGGCAACATCCTGGTAAATCTCTTCTGCACCCTCTCTAAAGCCTCCACATCCTTCTGGTAGTGTGGCAACCAGAATTGAACACTATACTCCAAGTGTGGCCTAACTAAGGTTCTATACAGCTGCAACATGACTTGCCAATTTTTATACTCAATGCACCGGCCAATGAAGGCAAACGTGCCGTATGCCTTCCTGACTACCTTCTCCACCAGTGTTGCCCCTTTCAGTGACCTGTGGACTTGTACACATCGATCTCTCTGACTTTCAATACTCTTGAGAGTTCTACCATTCACTGTATGTTCCCTACCTGCATTAGACCTTCCAAAATGCATGACCTCACATTTGTCCGGATTAAACTCCATCTGCTAACTCGCCGCCCAAGTCTCCAAACGATCTAAATCCTGTTGTATTCTCTGACAGTTCTCATCGCTATCCGCAATTCCACCTACCTTTGTGTCGTCTGAAAACTTACTAATCAGACCAGTTACATTTTCCTCCAAATCATTTATATATACTACGAGCAGCAAAGGTCCCAACACTGATCCCTGCGGAACACCACTAGTCACAGCCCTCCAATTAGAAAAGTACCCTTCCATTGCTACTCTCTGCCTTCTATGACCAAGCCAGTTCTGTATCCATCTTGCCAGCTCACCCCGATCCCATGTGACTTCACCTTTTGTACCAGTCTGCCATGAGGGACCTTGTCAAAGGCCTTACTAAAGTCCATATAGACAACATCCACTGCCCTGCCTGCATCAATCATCTTTGTGACCTCTTCGAAAAACTCTATCAAGTTAGTGAGACACGACCTCCCCTTCACAAAACCATACTTGTTGTGCTGAGAATAATCACTTACTGGATGCTGCTGTCCAGGGGACATCCACGTTTTTAACTCTCCACCCACCCACTGCTGAATGGCGATCCAGGGCCTGTCGCTGGAGGCCTCCAGCTTCTCCTCATCTCTGCAAGTTGCCTCTGTTATGCTATGTACTCTGGGATAACACAGGCTGCAACTCGATGCAGCTTTGACGAAAACATACTCCAGACATTGAAGTAAGTTCACTGTGATTTATTGAACCATTAGCACTGTTCTCTGTGAGTTCGACTCTCCTGCTAATCTTGCTATAGTAATTCAGTCTAATAACCAGTCTGCTCTAAGCCATGTGGTGGGTGTGATGCTTCTGATCTGCCCCTGTCCTACTCTCTAAGCGTCACCTGTGGAAAGAGACAGAGCATGAGTGCTCTGTCCTTATATATGGGTTGTGTAATGCCCCCTTGTGGTGGTGTCACCTCTGGATGTCTTGTCTGCCCATTGGTCGACATAAGTGCCGACATGTACACACCATGTTGTCCAGATGTGTTGGCAGCATGTAGGATCAGGCGAGGTAGGGGATACGATTCCGGTCGGGCCTTCATTTGGGTCACATTAACAGGATGCAAACTGCTTTCGCGCTGGCCTCTGGTAGGAATTGGGTCCACCCAGGACAAAGAAGCCCAGTTGATTGCTACCCCATTCACAAACATTCACTCCCTCCATTACTGACGCACAGTAGCAGCCGTGTGTACCATCTACAAGATGCAGTGCAGGAACTCAGAGTCTCCTTCGGCAGCACCTTCCAAACCCACAACCACCACCATCGAGAGGGACAAGGGCAGCAGACACCTGGGAACCCCACCACCTGGAAATTCCTCTCTAATTCACTCGCTTTCCTGACTGGGAAATATATCGGCCGTTCCTTCACTGTCACTGGATCAGAATTCTGGAACTCCCTTCCTAACAGCACTGTGGGTGTATCTACACCCACATGGACTGCAGCTGTTCAGGAAGACAGCTCACCACCACCTTCTCAATTATGGATGGGCAACAAATGCTGGTGTAGAAGCGAAGCCCACATTCCATAAAAATGAATGTTTTAAAAATACCGGTCGGGAACGTAAGATCCTGCCGCCATTTTACACTGGCGGGTAACTGATTTTTCACCACCTGTTGCATTGCCCTGCCCCCTCACCCCACCGTTAAACCGACCGTGGTGGGTGACTGGAAAAGTCCACCCAATGCACATGAGGCCACGAACAGCATTCATTCAACCACAGGAGGTTATTGAGAAAATCATCATCTTTTTATAAAAGTCTCCTCGTAACAGTTTGAGGAACACCGATTTGGCCAATCTGCATTCCGTTTTGCAGCATGACACAGAGTTGGCTCAGCCTGCCCCTCGCTCAGTCTGCAGCCAAAATAGCAGCGGCAGGCCAACGAACAAGAGGAAGAATAGTCGGGTGGTCAAGAATCAGGGGAAAATGGACGGGGATCGGGGGAAGGTAGCCGGGGGGGGGGGAGGGCTACGGGTTCGTTATGAGGGTTTGTTCTCATGGTTTTATGCTTATTTCTTTTTCTTGTTAATTTATTGTTTTTGTATTGGAGGGGAGGGGTTACTGTTTTTCTCTGTTGTGATAAAATTTGTTGTTGAAAACTTGAATAAAAATTATTCCAAGAAAAAAGGAAGGACAAAGCCGCAAGCGACAGTCTGATGGCAAGCTAAGGCCCAGAACCAAATTGTAAATAAATGCCTATAAACATGTGCCTCGGCCATATTGGGGAATGTAAAATATGTATGCCGGTTAAAGGGGGCGGCCACAGTTGTTATTATGAAGATGCTTACCTGTAAATATACATGTTAATTTCTGCGTGTTTTTTTCTATTAATTTGTAATTTGTTGGATATAAAATATGAAAACTCAATAAACAACATTTCCAAAATAAAAATAGCAGCGGCTTCTTAAGTATCAAAGAAGCAAAAAAGCAGCCCATTTGGCCCATCATGAGAAAGAGCAAGCAAATCAGACCCAATCCTTCGCTCATTGCTCATGGCCCCGCAAGTCTCTCAGCTTCAAGTGTATGTCAACTATGCTTCAGAATCCAATTTCTGGTGGGAGTAGATATCTCTCTCCCCCCCCCTCCCCCGCCCTTTAATGAGCGGGTGATGGTGGAAAACTGGTGGGCACTTTTCATTTCTCTCCAATTTGCATCCTGATATCATTGCATCCATGCCGGACAACGGGGGAGGGAGGAGGAATACCATCTTCTGCAATAGATGAATCAGCTCTGAGATGTGTCTCCTTATTGTTGTCTCAATTTAATTCTAGTGTTGGATCCATTATGATATTCAAAATGACACCTTCCCCACAATAGTGGGCAATTTAGGAATGCTTAAAACTAAGAAAATGACAGTTTTTTTATAAAATCTAATCACTATCATGATAGGCTGCCTGTCTCTCTGGTATCCACTTTGGTGCTCACAAGGGGGCGGCATTATTTCTATTATTAGAACACCAGGTAAATCTATCTGCCATATTATCTATAGTAAAATTGTTATCCTCTGAGTATAAAACACATAACCATGAATAAACAATGCAACTGTAATACCGTGACATAAATCTTATTTATTGATTATATTTATATTGAAATAATATTCAGCATCGAGCCAAAAACAAGCATAAAATTATGTACTGCAACTTACCAGAGACAAGTATGTTGTTGCACAACGCGTGACTTCATCTAGAGAGTTTTCAAAATTTATTAGGCAAGTATAAATTATTTTTCACCTCCCTGTACACCACTGAAATGAGCCTACACAAAAAATATACCAATACCGGCAACTAGATGGAGCAAATTTTTTCATAAGAATTACCGTGCTCATGGGGCTGCTGGGAAATTTGGTTTGCAACTTGTAAATTGCTATAGTTTAACATTTTTTTTTAAAGTTTAGAGGATCCAATATTTCTTTTCCCAATTAAGGGGTAATTTAGCGTGGCCAATCCACCACCTAACCTGCACATCTTTGGGTTGTGGAGGTGAGACCCACGCAGACATGGGGAGGATGTGAAAACGCTACACAGACAGTGACCCAGGGCTGGGATTTCAACCGGGATCCTCAGCGCCGGAGTCCCAATGCTAACCACTGCGCCATATGCCACCACCATGGTTATAACAATTAATACGAATAATTATATCCCGTGGCACTGTCCACATAGGGTTGAATTTTACAATGCAGGAGTGTGTGGATTTGGGAGTGGGTGGGGAGTGAAATCCCAGGGAAATTGACAAGGAAGCTGACTCCAGCCACGCCACAACACCCCCCTTCCCTCCTCCCCAGACTTCCATGTCTAACTGTAGTGCATATTAGGCTGCCCCGAGAACAACCTTCTCGGAATGTTGCTTGTTCAATTATAATGATGCTTGTTCTTGCAATTAAAGCTGTGGTCTGTGGGTCTCCCTGGCTTCCTGGATCTCACCAAAGAAAGCAAGGCACAAACATTGTGGCATCTGATGAGACAAAGACACGATGGGAAAATATAGCATCAAGTACGGAACGCTCACAGCTCCATTTCTTGCCCTGATTGTGTGAAAGGCATTGGTCACCGTGCTTGCAATGAGAGGTTAGGTTGACAGCAATTGAAGTTACTCCATCTTTTACCAACCTTCCTGTACAGGCGCCGGAATTTGGCGACTAGGAGATTTTCACAGTAACTTCATTTGAAGCCTACTTGGGACAATAAGTGATTTTCATTTCATTTCATTTCATCTGGTCTCCATTTGGGATCTCTAATCTATCAGACCAGCATGGGTGCTGCTAATGCTGCTTTATTTTGGATCTCAGACGCAGACGAAGATTAGCAGCAGGAGCAACCTCGTTAGCCTGCAGCATTACAGGAGAGATGGGATCAATGGTGGCCATACCTACCACAGAATTCAACGTGTTGGAACACCAATGTCTGAGGAGGCTAATGACACCATGGGAGCAGGCATTGTTACGGGAGAGGCGTTTTCAGAACGCCAAAATGTATCATGGAGTTCAACCAACCTCCCCCTTTAATGTATTGTTACTTTTGAAGCACACGGCTTGTTCTCCAGGTGTGGTATTACAATTATGGACATGTGGGTTTTTAAACAAAAAACAATGTTTATTCCATGAATTCAACTTAACCTTTTAAATAAACATTGGATCACTCAACACCCCTTCAAAGATAACCCCGAAAATAATACAACACTAAATAATCCTTCAGTTGTTCCTTTAAACATCCAAGAGACTTAACATCTTTAAACAGAAGCACATCAGGTTAAAGACATTACTATTATTCGTTTAAATCACCCAAATGATTCAGAGATAGTCTTTCATGGCAGAGATCACAGCAGATCCAGCTCACTGCAAACACACACACACCCAAGCTCTTTTCCTCAAAACTGAAAACCAAAAACAGAAGTGAGCACATCTCAGCTCGTCCCCCACCGTCTGACATCACTTCAGTAATATGAGCTACTCCATTTCTTAAAGATACATTGCTTAAACATCCATTTCTTAAAGGTACTCTCACATGATACCTCCCCCAAGAAAAAATAAATAAGCCATCAACTTCAAGATGGTTTCATTTTTCCCTTTTGCACCATCCACTAAGAAATGTACACAGTAAATATACTTTTTCGTTTCACAAATAAAAACAACAGACGCAAAGAGGCATAATAATAAAGTCCATCTTTCCCGTTCTTCTTCCATCAACCGAAATCCTTCTCGATTGACAGTCTCTTTGAACAAGAAAGTCAATGCACGATCCATCCATTCCTCTACGCCTCGGCAATTCTCTTTAAAGTTAGATACTTCAGTTCAATCTGATCACAGAGTCCCTTGCAATTCTCCAATACAGGAGCATCGGTGATCACAGCTTTCAGGCAGTCACATGCCTGTTGAAAATCCGCTGTCCATTGAAATTTTTGACGTTTCTTTAGCAATTCCATCAGTGGAGTAACCACGCCACAAAACTTTTGCACAAAGGTTTGATCAAATTCACTCATGCTAAGAAATCACATTATTTCCCTTTGTCTTGAGAGTATCGGAAACTCCTCAAGGAAAGTGATTCTGGCTTCTCCAAATTCACTTTCGGCTAAGTTCATCACCAAACCCGCCGCCTGAAGTCGATCGAAGAACTCCATACGATGTTTTAAATGTTCTTTCCATGTCTAGAAGTTGGAAATAAAAGCAGATTGTCCCACTTTCTCAATGCAATCCTTCAAACGTGGGATAGGGTAAGAGTCCGTTCTTGTAACTGCATTGACCTTTCGATAGTCCACACACAACCATTGGGTACCATCTGGTTTAGGTACCATCACTATGGGTGAGCTCCATTGGCTGCAACCCACTTCAATTGTGCCATTTTTAAGCATACTCTCAATCTCTCTGTTAACCTGCACCAATTTTAAAGGATTAAGTCGATATGGATGTTGTCTGATAGGAACAGCATTTCCCACATCTACATCATGTATAGCTATTTTAGTACTTCCCAATTTATCTCTACAAACTTGCCCATGTGATATCAATAACTCTTTCAGGTCAGTTTGTTTTTCCTCTGGAAGGTAACTTAACAATCCATCCCAATTTTTAAGAACATCCTCATTTTCCAATTTAATTTGAGGTATGTCAAATTCACAGTCATCTGGATTTGGTTCGTCACTTTGAGTTAGAATCATTAAAACCTTTTTCTCTCCTTCCCTTTCAAAGTATCTTTTAAGCATATTCACATGACACACTCGGTGAGTCTTCCTTCTATCTGGTGTTTTTACCACATAATTCACCTCACTTAATTTCCTTTCAATCTGATATGGTCCACAAAGCCTAGCTTTTAAAGGCTCACCTACCACTGGTAACAACACTAAAACTTTATCCCCAGTGACAAAACTACAAACTTTGGATTTCTTGTCAGCGACCCATTTCATCACATTTTGTGCAACTTTCAAATGTTGTCGAGCCAATTCACATGCTCTATTTATTCGTTCCCTAAAATTTGCCTCGTAATTCAATAGTGTAATTTCCGATTCCTCATCCACCAATTTTTCCTTAATCAATTGAAGTGGTCCTCTAAGCTCATGACCAAAAATTAGTTCAAAAGAACTAAATTTGGTAGACTCATTAGGTGCATCCCTAATTGCAAATAATCCGAATGGAATTCCTTTATCCCAATCCTCTGGATAATCTTGACACTATGCCCTCAACATTGTCTTTAATGTCTGATGCCACCTTTCTAACGCTCCCTGCGATTCTGGATGGTACGCAGTTGATTTAAATTGTTTTATTCCTAAGCTATCCATAACTTCTTTGAATAACTTTGAAGTAAAATTCGATCCTTGATCCGATTGAATTTCTGTTGGTAGTCCATATCGAGTAAAGAATTTAAGTAACTCCTCCACAATCTGCCTAGCTGTAATATTACGTATTGGAATCATAGAATCATAGAATTTACAGTGCAGAAGGAGGCCATTCAGCCCATCGAGTCTGCACCGGCTCTTGGAAAGAGCACCCTACCCAAAGTCAACAACTCCACCCTATCCCGATAACCCAGTAACCCCACCCTCATAACCCAGTAACCCCACCCAACACTAAGGGCAATTTTGGAGACAGGGCAATTTATCATGGCCAATCCACCTAACCTGCACATCTTTGGACCGTGGGAGGAAACCGGAGGAAACCCACGTACACACGGGGAGGATGTGCAGACTCCGCACAGACAGTGACCCAAGCCGGAATCGAACCTGGGACCCTGGAGCTGTGAAGCGATTGTGCTATCCACAATGCTACCATGCTGCCCATTATGGCCTCTGGAAACCTAGTAGACACATCCATTATAGTCAAAAGATATTGATTCCCACTTTTTTTGTCAGGAAGCGGTCCTACACAATCGATTAGGATCCTTGTAAGAGGTTCCTCAAATGCTGGAATGGGTATGAAGGGCGCTGGTTTTATCACTGCTTGAGGTTTCCCTATCACTTGACATGTGTGACAGGATTGACAAAATTTAACTACATCTTTATGTAGTCCAGGCCAATAAAAATGTTTCTGGATTTTAGCTTGAGTTTTCCTTATTCCCAAATGACCTCCCACTGGTACCTCATGTGCAACTCGCAACACCTCCTTCCTATACCCTACCGGCAATACTACTTGATGGACTTCTGCCCACTTTTCATCCGCCTGCATATGTACAGGTCTCCATTTTCTCATCAAGACATCACATTTATGGTGATAACACTGGTATACTCTCAGATTCCTGTTCTGTATATGCTTTCGGATATATCCGTTTTATTTCTTCATCTTTCTGTTGTAACTCTGCCAATTTTCCTGAACTAAAAATATCCGCCTCAGCCTCCACCTGTTCTTGTTCTTTTTCAACCATCTGATCACAAATCGTTTCTGATAATTGCACTTCAACTTCATCTTCTTTCTTTGATTTCTCCTCTTGTCTTAACCTGTGACTTTGCGACCTTGTTACTACACAATCCAGAAAAATCCCAGGATATTTGTCCTTCAATCCTTCAGTTGTCTGATTTTCCACTGGCTTATCAACCACAGTAGGCATCACTCCCACCTGCGATCCAGCTATATCATTACCCAAGATAACCTGTATTCCTGGACAAGATAGTTTATCTATTACTCCTACTACCACTCCACCACTCTTCACTGGACTTTCCAACCTTACCTTATATAATGGAACGCTACTCCTCTCACCCTGAATTCCACATATCACCACCTTTTCTGGCAACATTCTTCCCAAACTACATAATTCCTCATCTCTTACCATTAAAGATTGACTAGTCCCTGTATCTCTTAAAATTGTCACTTCTTTACCTGCTCCTCCTGATACACATGAGTAAACTTTACCCACACAAGTAAATTATTTAAAGACATCTGGCACCTTCTTAACAATTACTTCTTGAACAGGCTGTACAATCATTTGCACCTCCTTCGTTTCCCTTGGGCTTTCCTTTCCTACTCTAACAAATCCCACTGTCTTATCCTGTTTTAGAACATAGAACATAGAACAGTACAGCACAGAACAGGCCCTTCGGCCCTCAATGCTGTGCCGAGCCATGATCACCCTACTCAAACCCACGTATCCACCCTATACCCGTAACCCAACAACCCCCCCCTTAACCTTACTTTTATTAGGACACTACGGGCAATTTAGCATGGCCAATCCACCTAACCCGCACATCTTTGGACTGTGGGAGGAAACCGGAGCACCCGGAGGAAACCCACGCACACAGGGGGAGGACGTGCAGACTCCACACAGACAGTGACCCAGCCGGGAATCGAACCTGGGACCCTGGAGCTGTGAAGCATTTATGCTAACCACCATGCTACCCTCCTGCCCCACATCAGCCTTCCCAGTGCTTTTCTTCAAACACCAACACTGTGACTTTACATGGCCTAGTTTATTACAGAGAAAACATTTGAAACTTTTCATCTCTTTTCCGCCCTCCTGGATTTCTTTTTTAATCTGAGGTACGCTCTCTTTATTGTCTCCCATCAGATCACCTTTACCTTTACCACTTGAGTATTTCTCATGTCCCCAGTTTCTATCCCTCACCGGCTAAAACTGATGTCGGAAACCAATCTTTTATTTATGAACTAATTCATAATCATCTGCCATTTCTGCTGCTAATCTCGCAATTTTAACCCTCTGTTCTTCCACATGAGTTCTCACTACATCAGGGATTGAATTTTTAAACTCCTCCAAAAGTATCATTTCTCAGAGAGCTTCATACGTTTGGTCTATTTTCAAAGCCCTTATCCACCTATCAACATTACTCTGTTTGAGCCTTTCAAACTCCATGTATGTTTGACCAAATTATTTCCTTGAATATCTAAACCTTTGACTGTAAGCTTCAGGCACTAGCTCATATGCACTTAAGATGGATTTCTTCACCTCTTCATACGTTCCAGATACCTCCTCCGGTAGTGATGCAAACACTTCACAAGCTCTACCTACCAGCTTTGTTTGAATCAGTAATACCCACATGTCCTGTGGCCATTTCATTTGTTTAGCTACCTTCTCAAATGAAATGAAAAAGGCTTCCACTTCCTTCTCGTCAAACGTTGGCAATGCTTGGACATGTTTAAATAGATTCCCACCAAACCTTCGACTATTACGCTCTTTCTCATTATCCTCATCACTATCGTTTCCCATTACGTCTGACAATTGTAATTGACTGTCATGTTTCATGGCCATTTTCTGAAGTTCAAACTCCCTCTCTTTATCTTTTTCCCTGATCTCTATCTCCCTTTCTTTTTCTTTTTGTTCTCTCTCTCTTTCTTTTTCCTCTCTCTCTCTTTCTTTTTCCTTTCTCTCTCTTTCTTATTCAAGCCGCTTTAATTCTTTCTCATGTTCCATTTGTTTAATTTGCAACTGAATTTTTGCCATTTCCAATGAGTCAGACTCTATCTCAGGCAATTTTAAATGCTTAACCACCGCCATAATTACCTCACCTTTTCGCATTTTGTCAGGTATTGTTAACCGCAATGTTTTTGCCAAATCTAACAGTCTGCTGTTCGTCTCTGTCCGTATGGTATTGCGTGTGACATTCTCCACCCCCAAAAACGTCTGAGCCTCTGAAAGAGCCATTGTCCACAAAACACTTAAACTCAAATACCACACCGGAAAAGCAACAATCCTTCACTGTCTTTAAGTTTACAAAAGCCACTCCAATAGATAGACTTTTATCCCCCTCGAGCCCTCAATTGTTTTGGGAGAGGCGTTTTCAGAACCCCAAAATGTATCACGGAGTTCAACCAACCTCCCCTTTAATGTATTGTTGCTTTTGAAGCACACAGCTTGTTCTCCAGGTGTGGTATCACAATTATGGACACGTGGGTTTTTAAACACAAAACAATGTTTATTCCATGAATTCAACTTAACCTTTTAAATAAACATTGGATCACTCAACACCCCTTCAAAGATAATCCCGAAAATAATACAACACTAAATAATCAGTTGTTCCTTTAAACATCCAAGAGACTTAACATCTTTAAACAGAAGCACATCAGGTTAAAGACATTACTATTATTAGTTTAAATCACTCAAATGATTCAGAGATAGTCTTTCATGGCAGAGATCACAGCAGATCCAGCTCACTGCAAAACACAGACACACCCAAGCTCTTTTCCTCAAAACTGAAAACCAAAAACAGAAGTGAGCTCATCTCAGCTCGTCCCCCACCGTCTGACATCACTTCAGCAGTATGAGCTGCTGCATTTCTTAAAGGTACATTGCTGAAACGTCTATTTCTTAAAGGTACTCTCACATGACAGCATTTACAGCAAAACCTTCTGTCAGCGGGACCTGGTGACCAGGCTTTACTAGGCGGCTGTCAGAGTTATATCTTCCCAAGTTCTTTGTCTCTGGAACCTTCCAGGACTTTGCCAAAGACACTTACAGAATCTCACAGCCAGCGCCTTATAAATATACAAGACAGGTGACCAATAGCTTTATTTTCACTACAGGCAATTATATTAACTTTGCCACTAATGGCATCAGTCAGAATGAGTGGGCGCTCAAGTTTGTGTCTCTGAATGGCTTCTCACACAGTCTGACTGGCTGTATGCATGTGGCAATTGCCCAGTGAAGGCATGTTACATTCATAACTTCAAACATGGACTGTGCTCCTGTGGAAGCTTCTGGAACTGCTTCTGGAAAGGAGGCACGGTAGCACAATAGTTAGCACTGTTGCTTCACAGTGCCAGGGTCCCAGGTTCGATTCCCGGCTTGGGTCGCTGTCTGTGCAGAGTCTGCACGTTCTCCCCATGTCTGCGTGGGTTTCCTCCGGGTGCTCCGGTTTCCTCCCACAAGACGTGCTTGTTAGGTGAATTGGACATTCTGAATTCTCCCTCTGTGTACCTGAACAGGCGACGGGATATGGCGACTATTATTGTTAATGTTATTAATATTATTATTATTAATTATTATTATAATATTAATTATTATTCCCTTGAGAGGAAAAAGCTCCACTTCACAAAAAAGAAACATGAACAACTAAAGAGGTTAGGGACAGCATAAAACTACAAGAAAGGGCTTCTAAAAAAGCAAAACAAAGCACAGATCCGTACAAATGGGATAGATACAAAGACTAGCAAAAAAATGAAAATGAAAATGAAAATTGCTTATTGTCACGAGTAGGCTTCAATGAAGTTACTGTGAAAAGCCCCTAGTTGCCACATTCCAGCACCGGGGAGGCTGGTACGGTAATCGAACCGTGCTGCTTGCCTGCCTTGGTCTGCTTTAAAAGCCTGCGATTTAGCCGAGTGAGCTAAACCAGCCCCTGGTCACAAAAGGTCACAGCTTATAAGAGCTATTAAAAGAGATTATGGCAGGGAACTTGCAAGGGACATCAAAATCAATAAGAAGAAATGTTGTAGTTAAATCAAAGAAAGCAGGTGGTCAAGAGCAATGTAGGCCCACTGAAAGCAAAAAATTGAGATATTGGGCAAAACTTAATGCACAAAATACAGAGTATCGTTTTGGGTGGCTATAGCAGGGTGTCTGCAGCACTGAGAACGACCCCACTATCTAACCTCCAAGGTATTGTGTTGGGGCCTCAATTATTCACATTATTCTTCAACGATATATCTGATGGCATTGAAAGTCATATCCAAATTTGCTGATGATACAAAGCTAGGTGTCATTGTAGACACTCTAGATCAGGGGTGGGCAAACTATTGCCCGCGGGCCGCATGCAGCCCGCCAAAGGTCTTTATGCGGCCCACCAAGATGAAGTCATTAAAAAAAAAAAAAAATTTTTTAAAGAAAATTTAAAAATTTTTTTTTTTTTTTTTTAATAAGGTTAATTGGGGGGGGGGGGGTGGGCTGTTGGGTTACGGGTATAGGGTGGATACGTTGACTTGAGTAGGGTGATCATTGCTCGGCACAACATCGAGGGTCGAAGGGCCTGTTCTGTGCTGTACTGTTCTATGTTCTATGTTCTATATGAGGCGCCCAGAATCATAACCGGGTGAAGCGCCATTTTTGAAAAGTAGAGAAAAAGAGGGCTAAAGGCAGGATGCCGCCGGGGGAAGCGCTGAGGTATATGCCGCATGCTAATTGGTTACAACCGGGACTATTAATTAATATACTATGGGGCCCTTTAAAATTGTGAATTTCTGAATGTGGCCCTTGCACGGAAAAGTTTGCCCACCCCTGCTCTAGATGATAGCATAAAATTACAAGGAGATATTGACAGACAAGGTGAATGGGCAAAATTGTGGGTGAGTGGAATTCAATGTAAACAAGTGTGAGGCTGTCTATTTTGGACCAAAAAAGGATAGAGCAGGGTACTTTCTAAATGGGAAGAGGTTAAGTTTAGTGGATGTTCAAAGAGACTTGGGGATTCAGACGCATAGATCTTTAAAATGGAACAAACAAGTGCAGAAAATAATCAAAAGGGCTAATGGAATTATAGCTAGAGGATTGGAGTATAAAGACACAGATGGTATGCTGCAGCTATACAAAACCCTGGTTAGACCCCACTTGGAGTACTGTGAGCAGTCCTGGGCACCACATCTTAGAAAAAATATACTGGCCTTGCAGGGAGTGCAATGTAGATTTACAAAACTGATACCTGGACTACAGGGATTAAGTTATGAGGAGAGATTACACAAATTAGGCCTGTTTTGCTGGAATTTAGAAATTTAAGAGGTGATCTGATCAAAGTCTTCAAGATAGTAAGAGGAAGTGGCAGGGTAGAAAAAGATAAACTATTTCCAGTGGTTGGAGATTCTAAAACTAGAGGGCACAGTCTAAAAATTAGAGCCAGGCTGTTCAGGAGAGATGTTAGTGTAAGGATCCTCCTGTTTAAACTATACTTGTTGCCTGTTTTTCCCTTTCTTTTGTTTTGTTTTGCTATTAACATTTTACATTTTGATCCATGGAAGATTAATGGAGCAGAAGCCTGGGCTGGTTAAACAGCTGATTGACTTGTGACTTTAAGGAAAGTGGCTGTGCCTTTAGTTCAAAGAAGCAGATTCCAGAACGATTTGACTGACATCAGTGGTGAGCTCAGATTGATGGACTTGGCTGGCGGCCAATAAACTGGCTCAATATGCTGGGCTTTGCCAATAACGCTTGGTGATTCGTTATGATTTATCTCGAATGTCTCTCTCCCCAGTAAGGCTGGGTTGTAGTTTTGCTTTCAGCTCAGAAGCTGTAAAAAGCTTCTCTGATTTTTCCTCTCTGATGTGGTGAAATCTCTCTGAAAAATCCAGTGTAAGAACTCTTTTCTTTCCCCAGTTAGGCTGGAGGTAATTTCAGTGAAACTGTGAAAGATTGGGATTGAAAACCCGGGCTGGGGACTGGGTTTGATGCGAGACCAGGAGTCTTATGAGAGAAGTAGACTCAAAAGTGGACCTTTGAGCAGAAGGCCCAGTTTAATAAAGGCTACATGGTATCTCAAGACGTAATCGTACTGCCTGTGAGTACTGAATGAATGTTACTGCTAGAAGACCCTCGCCAACTGTACACCCTGTGGGGTCGATCGGCCAGCATGCTGGAAGGGCAGTCTACTGCAAATAATTCAACATCGAAAGCAAGGACTTTTACCTTTCTTTGTACCTTAATCCCTATTATTTTTACTCCTATCCACCCCTCTGTGCTTGTTTGTCTTGTGTGTATGTGGGTAGAGGGCGGGATGGTCAAAACAGTGGTAGTAGGTTAGCTTGTTATTATTCTGTTGTAAATACTGCATATTCCATCTTTATTTCTGTTATAAATAAAACAGTCATTGTGTTTCAACTTACAAATCTGGTGACTGTAAATTATTGGGCAGCCAAGGGCCAAAGATTTTGGGACTTTTGTTCGAGTTATTGGTTATTGGGACTCCGAGGCTTGTGGGGCTGGCCCAGGGTGATGTAACATTAGGAAACACTTCTTCACGCAAAGAGTGGTCGAGGTTTGGAACTTTTTCCAAACTTTGGAACAAACAACAGTTGAAACTAGAATAGTTGTTAATTTAAAATCTGAGGTAGGTAAGATATTGGTCAAGTAAAGATATTAAGGGGATATAGGGCCAAAGACAGGCATATGGAGTTAGGCCACAAATCAGCCATGATCTGATTAAATGGCAGAACAGGCTTGAGGGGCTGAATGGTCTACTGCTGTTCTTATGTTCCTATCTGCTCTTGATCACTCATGATGTATGAGACACCAGGTGAAAACCCAACTACTGTCCTTGGGGTCCTATTGAGGTTGAGCTGGTGCATGGTCTGTATGAATACTGTGATGGTGCCCCATCAGCCTTTGCTTTGTCGTAGATTTGGGGCGCAATTCTCCCAACGGGAGTCTAAGTGCCGACGCCGGAGTGAAAACCGGAGTGTTTCACCCCGGCGTCGGAACCCGCTCCCAGCCCCCTATTCTCCCGCCCCCGGGGGGGCTAGGAACGGCGTTGTGTCATTTACGGGCGCTGGGCCTTGGCGCCACGTAAAAAGCAGCGCCGCGTAAATGATATCACCCGCGCATGCGCGGGTTGGCCAGCGCCAACCCGCGTATGTGCGGTTGCCGTCCTCCCCGAGTCTGCCCCGCAAGAAGATGGCGGATGGATCTTGTGGGGCGGTGGAGGAAAGGAGGTTCTCCTTCAGAGAGGCCGGCCTGCTGATCGGTGGGCAACGATCATGGGTCAGACCCCATCGGAGGCACCCCCGGTGCAGGAAATCCCCTCCCACCCCCCACAAGCTGCCCCCCAGCTTTCACGCGCAGTTCCCGCCGACAGCCACCAGGTGTGGATGGCGCCGGCGAGAACCTGTCGTGTTGGGGCGGCCATCCAGGCCGGAGAATCGCCACTCGCCTTTTGCAAACAGCGAGCGGCGATTCTCTGAGCTGCCAGCCGTGATTCTTGCCGCACTGGTTTGGGGGGGGGGGAGAATCGCGTGCGGGTGCCGGGGCAGCGTGGCGGGACATGCGCAGCGACCCGACGATTCTCCTACCCGGCATGGGGGGGGGGGGGGAGAATACCGCCCTTGATTCCTTACTCATTGGCTGTACAGAGCTTGGGTCATGTTCAGAAACATAGCCAAAGGTCTGAAGACAACATAGCGCCAGTTCATGGCACTTCATTACATTCATAATAGGTATACTGTGTGGATATTCAAACCTACATCACATATTGTGTCATTGAATAGAGTTGTAACACTAAAATTCCAGTCATTGGGCGGAATTGTACGGGCCACTCACAGGCAGGAATACAGATGGGTGAATCTGTAAATATAAAATTGGCATCATTCCCGCTACCATCCGTGGCCCCATTGAGTTCCTTGGGTGGGCAATTAATTCCCAATTAAGGGCCACATCGCATTGCCGTTCCAATGTAACGGGCAGCCGGGAGAGGCCTGGTTGTATCATGTAACCTGCTCAGAAATGTAAAGTTGCCACACTCTTGCAGTAATGAGTACTCCACTGGAGTGGTGTTGAGGTATAAGATCGAAGGGGCTTGAGTCTGCAATTGCGTGACCTGGTACTGATGCAGAGATTGGATAATATTACACCAAAGTCTACTTGGACTATTTTGATGGGAGCAATTTTGTGACCCAAATCAGCAAAAAGGGCAGTTTTGATTTCCTCAGCAATTTTCCAACTGTAAAATGAGGATTCAAAGTCTGATAACTGTGGAATATTTGAGAAAATGGGCCCTGGTTTTAAATCGTAAAACAAACAATAATCCATTAAGTCGCCGGGTTACAATCCATGCATTGATTGGAAAATCTGGGTCATTTTTTTCTTACAGAAACCCAAAGTTTAGATTGTCAGATCCAACACCGACACTGGGCTTTTTTTCAGGATGGAATAGGCAGAGATGAAATGTTTGATCTTGAAGCTAAAGGCGTAACTTTGCCCCCAATTCCGCTTGCATTTTAGTTTTATACATGCGTGTCTAGCAAAGAAATTATTTGGAAGAAAAAATACTTAGGTGTTGCCAAGGCAGATAAAGGGGCTGGTTTAGCACAGTGGGCTAAACAGCTGGCTTGTAATACAGAACAAGGCCAGCGGCGCAGGTTCAATTCCTGTACTGGCCTCCCCGAACAGGCGCCGGAATGTGGCGACTAGGGACTTTTCACAGTAACTTCATTGAAGCCTACTTGTGACAATAAGTGATTATTATTATTATTATAATACTGAGGCCCAAGCTTGGCTGGGTGGGGATTCCTAAAGCATATACAATAACTGTTTATTAGTTGAGTATTTTGATGTATTCAGGCTTAAGTGGGAATTCACTTGTGCTCTCATAATCGTAGCAAACTGAAACCGTGTGGGTTGGGTTTGGAGGTGCATGTTTGAAATGCGAATCTCTGTAAATAAAAACATATTAATGCGTGAAGACACTGCTCCAGTTTTACCCTTCACCACCTGGTTATTTTAATTGCAATAATATGGAGCTGGATGTTGTGGTGGTAATGATGGCAAAACTAGGACAGCACAGTGGCCTAGTGGTTAGCACAACCGCCTCACGGCGCTGAGGTCCCAGGTTCGATCCCGGCTCTGGGTCACTGTCCATGTGGAGTTTGCACATTCTCCCCGTGTCTGTGTGGGTTTCGCCCCCACAACCCAAAAAATGTGCAGAGTAGGTGGATTGGCCACGCTAAATTGCCCCTTAATTGGAAAAAATAATTGGCTAATCTAAATTTAAAAAAAAAATGATGGCAAAACTGTCAGTATTTGCTGTCTTTTTTTTCCTTTTGTTATAAATTTAGAGTACCCAATTATTTTTTTTCCAATTAAGGGGCAATTTAATTTGGCCAACCCACCTAACCTGCACAGCTGCAGACATGGGGTGAATGTGCAAACTCCACACAGATAGTGACCCGGGAACTGGATCGAAACCTTGGTCCTCAGCGCCATAGGCAGCAGTGCTAACCGCAGCGCCACCGTGCCGCCCATTTTCTTTCATTAATCCATTAAAACTGACAACTTCAGGAATCTGGGCATAGGCAGAATAGGCAAAAATCCAGAAGCTGGGGTCATTGAGTCTGAACTCCTCCATCTAGTGAGCTGTGCCCACAAACTGAAATCTCCATCGAAACCGCGAATTGACCAGAGCTTTGACTTCCCCATTGTTATCTTACTGTACGTGTGGTGATATGCATCATTGTATATACACAAGGGGTTAATGTAAACACACTACAACTAAG
Organism: Scyliorhinus canicula; assembly: GCF_902713615.1. Classification (NCBI taxonomy): domain Eukaryota; kingdom Metazoa; phylum Chordata; class Chondrichthyes; order Carcharhiniformes; family Scyliorhinidae; genus Scyliorhinus; species Scyliorhinus canicula. The sequence goes on from NC_052165.1 coordinate 16,590,844, forward strand.
TAAACACTAGAGGGAGCACCGGAGATGTCATGACATGCAGACATACAGCTAATGAACACATAGAATAGGACACGACCAATGGGCAGGCAAGACATCCAGAGGTGACACTACCACAAGGGGGCAACCCATATATAAGGGGAATGGGACAGTTCAGCGCCGACGTTTCAGCGCCGCCGTTTCAGCGCCGCCATTTCAGCGCCAGGACGTTTCAGCGCCAAATATTTCAGCGCCAGGACGTTTCAGCGCTCATTCATTCAGAAATCATTCTTGAGTATGGTCACAGGTATGACACAGGTATACCAGCTTTTACACTTAGTTATTTGGTCGTTTCATCGTTCTAACTGTCTTTAGATTTTGTTGGAGTTTTATTATGATTACTGTTTAGATAAAGTTAGAGTTTTGTTAACAAGTTTTTATACTTACTTAGTTATTTGGTAAATTTCTTTTAACAAGTTTTTATACTTACTTAGTTATTTGGTAAATTTCTTTTAACAAGTTTTTATACTTACTTAGTTATTTGGTAAATTTCTTTTGGTAAATTTGGTAAGTTCCATATCTTTAAACCCATGGCTGAATCAGTGAAAAGCAAGCGAGGCAGAGAGAAGTTCTGTCATGAAGGTTTTATATATCGTTTTGACAAAGAAAGCAAGAAACAAAAGCAAGTTAAGTTTTGGCGATGCCATGAGGATGGTAGGTGCAAGGCCCGCATTCACACGTTAGAAAGAGAGGTGATCGAAAAGATCAACGAACATACTCATCCCCCATCTGCAGTTGCTATCGAAGTGGAAAAGGTCATAACTGATGCGAGAGACCGGGCTGAAAAGACTTGTGAGCCTCCAAGTACGATTATCAACAAGTGCATTGAAAAAATGTCCGTGGCAGGTATGGCACAGTTACCAAACAGGCAGGCAATGCGAAAAATTATTCGTAGGAAACGAGACGAAGTTAATCAGGTCCCCGATAATCCAAGATCGATTCAAGAGCTTCAGTTACCTCATCAATACATGATCTATAAACCCACCCCAGAAACCGAGGAAAATTTCTGTTTAAAGGATAGTGGTACGAACAACGAACGGATTATTATATTTGGGAGAGAGAGTTGGTTAGAACACATGGCAACTTCCACGACTTGGTATGCTGACGGAACATTTGCGGTAGCACCACACCTATTTTATCAAGTTTATATCATCATGGTTAGGAAAAATAACGGAGTTCACCCTGTATTGTACGCGCTTTTACAAAACAAACAGTATGCGACCTATATGATGTTATTTGCGATGGTAAAAGAGATGATTACAAATGCAGGACCTGCCATTACCAATTGTGATTTTGAACGCGCTGCTTTTACTGCCATGAAAGACTCCTTCCCCAACATAGAAGTAAGAGGCTGCCTTTTTCATCTGTCTCAAAATATACTTAGGCAAATAACTGGTTTTGGTCTCATGCGTTTATATAAGAGCAATCCCGATTTTGCATTACATTCGAAAATGATAACTGCCCTATGTTTTGTGCCAGTTGCCGACCTTGACAGTCACGTGGATTCTTTAGCAGGTAATTTACCGGAGGAGTTAATTCCGGTTTTAAACTATTTCGAAGACAATTATATCGGCCGTCCTAATCGCCGAGGAGCAGGCAGACAAAGTACTTTATTTCCTACAGAGATGTGGAATATGTATCAAAGAACATTAGATGGGGATGACAGAACAAATAACTATGCTGAGGCAGCCAACAGGAGATTGAAAAGTGAACTGTTAATGTCACACCCAACTATCTGGAAGTTCATTGATGTCCTTAAGCATGTTCAAAAGGGAAGAGACGAGCACTTCGAGAAACTTTTAGCTGGCAATGAACCTCAATTAAAATTACTTAAATATAGAAAAGCTGATGAGAGGATATTGAGAATTGTTTCCGAATATGGCAGCAGGAATGAAATTGACTACCTTCGTTCAATAGGGCACAATTTAACAAACTAAATGCGTTTTTTCCAATGAATATCCAATGAACTTTCCTTTTAATGATTGATTTTATGAACTTACAGATTTGTAAATTGTTTTAATGTACTGTTTTTGGATCTTTATAAGTGGATCTTTTACAATAAAAACATTTAGTTAACACTTGAGTTTTATTTTATGAATTTACAGATTTGTAAATTGCTTTGTGCCAAAAAAGTTCTGTCATAACTATATGACAACATTGGAGAATTTTTTTTTTCTGGCGCTGAAATGTCCTGGCGCTGAAATGTCCTGGCGCTGAAAAGTCCTGGCGCTGAAACGGCAGCGCTGAAACGGCGGCGCTGAAACGGCGGCGCTGAAACGGCGGCGCTGAAACGGCAGCGCTGAAACGGCGGCGCTGAAACGGCGGCGCTGAAACGTACCACACCCATATATAAGGGTAGGGCACACATGCTCTGTCTCTTTCCACAGGCGACACTTAGTGAGTAGGACAGGGGCAGATCAGAAGCATCACACCCACCACGTGGCTTAGAGCAGACTGATTAGTTAGACTGAGTTACTATAGCAAGATTAGCAGGAGAGTCAAACTCATAGAGAACTGTGCTAATGGTTCAATAAATCACATTGAACTTACTTCAAAGTCTGGAGTATCTTGATGACTTTGAAGTAAGTTCAATGTGATTTATTGAACCATTAACACAGTTCTCTATGAGTTCGACTGTCCTGCTAATCCTGCTATAGTAACTGGAGTGTCGTTTGGTCAAAGCTGCATCGAGTTGCAGCCTGTCTTATCCCAGAGTACATAACACATCAGTACGGTCCCTTGCAAATTAGGTTCCTGATGTTGTTCTAACTTCTAAACACTGATACTAACTCTGAAAAGCTGATTTTATGATTGTGGAATGTCAAATGTCTTCACGTAATAACAACGCAAAGAATTAATTTTCTTTTTGGAATAATTCAGTTTATCATTGTTTATCATGTTGTACAGTTATTTTGCAATCTTAATTTTGAAATTAAAAATATAAGGATTCGAGGCTGGAATTTTCCCGCCGTTGACTGGCGGCAGGATTCTCTGCGCCCATCGGCAGTGCACCCCCACCCGTAGATTTCCCGGCAGAGCACCCCCACCTACAGGTTTTCAGGCAGCGTGGGGTGGCTTCAATAGGTATTCCGACTGACAGCAGGGGAAACAGAGAATCCTGTGGCCAGTGACAGGCGCCAGGAAACACGTGTTTTGGAGGCCAGAATATTCCGCCCTTCAAGTCTTTCAGCTTTGCCCCGTGTGAATACTTCTGTTTTGATTGGTTTGCCTATTCTGGTGTTTACATGAATGCTGTTACGTGCCATGGCATCCCCTTGACTTGGCAGCAGATTGAAACACCCATTGAGTACGTGGAGGATCTAACCATTGAAATGACTACCTCTGTGTGTACAGCTTTCTTCGAGATCAGCAGGCAATGCATCTGACAGCAAAGTCCTGACCACCATTTTTCATCAAAACTCCGAACACAGAAGCCACATTCATCTTACTCCTAATTCGCTCTTCAGTAAGAAACTGTGAAAACCCTCTGTGCTGTAAAGGACTGGATAGTCGTACCTGTTTCATCAGCGTTTCCTTCCTTTCCTTCATTTAATCTTGGCATTCAATGACATGACCATCGCTGAATCTGCCACAATCAACATCCTGGGGATTATCATTGATCAGAAACTGAACTGGTCTAGCCACATTAATCTGTGGCTACCAGGGGAATCCTACGGCGAGTAACTCGCCTCCTGACCCTCTCCCCCCGCAAAGCCTGTCCACCATCAACAAGGCACAAGTCAGGCATGGTAATGCAATACTCTCCACTTATGTGAGTGCAACTCGACAACACTCAAGAAGCTCGACACCATCCAAGGCCAAGCAGCCCACTTGATTCCACAGATGTTCAAACCCTCCACCACCGACGAACAGTGGCAGCCATATGTACCATCTACAAGATGCACTGCAGTAACTCACCAAGGTTCCTTAGATAGCATCTTCCAAACCCCGACCACTACCATCTAGAAGGAAAAGAGCAGCAGATACCTGGGAACCCCACAACTTGGAGGTTCTCCTCCAAGTCACTCACCACCCTGACTTGGAAATATATCGCCATTCCATCGCTGTCACTGGGGCAACATCCTGGAACACCCTCCCTAACAGCACAGTGGGTGTACCTACACCTCAAGGACTGCAGCAGTTCAAGAAGGGAACTCACCATCATCTTCTGAAGGGCAACTAGGTATGGGCAATAAATGCTGGCCTAACCAACAACGCCCACATCCAGGAAATTTATTTAAAGAGAGGAAGAATACTTCATATGGAAGTAGTTGTTAGATTTTGTGTTCATTAATGTGTGTGATATCATTGTTGTAACATGAGACACATTTTGTACAAGTGGTGTGTTACAGTTCGCCCTGGGAGTCTGAATTGTTGTAGCAGCTGTAGTTTCATTTGCATGTTGTAGTCAGGAGCAATGAATGGTGATGGTAAGGACTTCAACTTTTTTTCCATCACATGGCTGACCAGGAATCTCCCGTTCTCGGCATCTGCTATTGTTGTGTGTTGGAAAGATTTGCAGGTTGATACTCAATCTGTTTGGCTGCATGATGGACACACCTTTCTTCACACACTTTCCAATGGCGGGGATGTGCTGAGAGGACGCATGGAAGATGGCTCTCCTCCTAGCAAATCGAATTTAGGTACTTTTAACAGAAAATAGCCCGCCAGAACCGAGAAAAAAATCATTCCCTCATCATCCACTTCAACTTACAAACGAAGCACAGACCGAAATGCCGAGCAACAGCTGCACCAGAGGCCGCGAGGAAACGCGAGGCAACAGGAGCCTGGAGACACTAGCGAGCGAGCCAGCGGACCCACAAGGCCGCACCTGAAAGAGAGGGGCCAACAAGCCGCGCACGGAACTCCCCCTCGCTGGAGGGCAGATGGAAGAAGTTCCTCACCAGAGAGCTATAGGAGCTCAAAGAGGACATAGAAGCGCTTGCTGCCACACAGTTGTTCCTCGACAAAGTGGATTTACAGGTAGAGGCCCAGGGGAGCACAATTTTGGAGCTGGAAAAGGCCTCCATGGACCAGAACGATCGGATCATCGCTCTAGAGACAGAGATAGCAAAGTTGGTTGTGGCCCAGGGGAAGGTAGAAGGTGAAGAGAACTGGTCGAGGCACCAGAACCTAAGAATAGTGGGACTACCGGAGGGAACTGAAGGCAGGAACCGCACGGACTACGTGGCCTAGATGCTGGGAAAACTGGTGGGAATTGACAGCTTCCCCAGACCGCCAGTGATAGACAGGGCTCACAGGTTACTCCGGTAGAAACCCAAGGCCGGGGAACAGCCAAGAGCAATAACACCCCCCAAGCAGAGACTCCCTAGTTAAAGAGGAGGGATGAGGAGGAGAGATTGGGAGGGGGCAGAAAATAAGGAGGCAGATACTTCGACCACACCCTGTGTGGGGGAAGGGGGTGGAGTTTGTAAATACACACAGTGGACTAGGATTATCACCATGTAACATATGTGTCGGTGTGCGACCTTGCTATGTATGTGATGCACAATCAATGACTACTAAGCGAGGTTGTAGTACAACTGAAGGCTTTAATAAGCTAGATGTTTCCCCCAGCAGCTCAGGTACAGAAAGGAAGCTGCTGGGGCGGCACCGGCTCTTATACCCCGCCTTGCAGGGTGGAGCTACCATACAGTCTCGACCAATAAACAACATGCATTATCCACCAATGGTGTTCCAGCATTGCTAGGTACCGTAATACCTCTAACCAGACTACCACAGTATGAAAATGAAAAACCAACATAAACTTTTTTTAAAAATTGAACAAACCTTTCTTGACCATCAAGTCCCTCGGTGGAACTCAAACCTGGAGCTTCTGACTCGCAACCTACTGCACCATATGACCTCATCGGCCTTCTACTTTCTAATGGAGTCACATTGTGTGTCCTCTTTAATTCTTTGTCGTTCCCCCCCCCCCCCGTTTTCTCAATACCAAACCGGATGCCACTGGCTCATTGGGGTACCACGGGAGTCAATATTAATGAATTTAGTACGTTTCATGCGGAATCGTAGGCAGTGAATGGCACAAGACGGTTCTACCATGGAGGGGATGTCCGTTCATGTGCACTTTCCAAAGGATTCACTTGTTAGCGATGAAGGATAGGAATAGTGGTTGACTTTATTGCAATGGGGACAAAGATTCTGAAGCCAAATGTAACACCCCAACTGCTGTTCTGGCAGAGATGGCGAACGGCAATCTGGACACCATGCCTGTGCTTTTCTGCTCTGTATGATTTAGTGCTACCTTTGAGAACCCATTAGACATGCTTGAATGATATTACATTATTGGCTATCTCAAAAATACATACTGCTACCCGGAGCCATAAAATTAAATACAATGCACGCTTCAATATGGAAATTGTATCTCAGGAACTGAGCACCTTGATATACTATACAACACTTTCCTATCCCAAATTAAATTCAATAAGCTGGTGGTTTAGGAAAAAGTGTTCTATAAAGGTTACGCCGCAGTTTTCTGGATGCTACTCTTTATTGTGTGTCTGTTGAAGGATGCAGTAATTTATCACAATAGTTTGTGTGATGCGAATGTTGAGTGTTGTATGTTCTTTTCTTTAAAAGCAAAACAAAGGAGAATGGCTAGTTTTAACCATAATTTTAAGCATATTAAAGAAATCACCAGAAGGCATGATTGTGAAATGATTCCTAAGGATGCAATTTCATTCCAGGAACAAAAAAAGCAGAGTTTAGTCCTGCTTTAATGATCCTTCAACACTTCTTCAGCAGCAAATGAACCAATTAACCTTTCAAGGTGATGAAAAGTTTCTAAATTCACCAGTGGATTCTGCAATTTTCTGCAAAGTGATTCACTTCCAAGTTCCAAAAGCCAAATATAGTGACCGGGCAACACGGTAGCACAAGTGGATAGCACTTTGGCTTCACCTGCTGTGGCAGCATGGCAGCATTGTGGATAGCACAATCGCTTCACAGCTCCAGGGTCCCAGGTTTGATTCCCGGCTTGGGTCACTGTCTGTGCGGAGTCTGCACATCCTCCCCGTGTGTGCATGGGTTTCCTCCGGGTGCTCCGGTTTCCTCCCACAGTCCAAAGATGTGCAGGTTAGGTGGATTGGCCATGATAAATTGCTCTTAGTGTCCAAAATTGCCCTTAGTGTTGGGTTGGGTGGGGTTAGTGAGTTATGGGGATAGGGTGGAGGTGTTGACCTTGTGTAGGGTGCTCTTTCCAGGAGCCGGTGCAGACTCGATAGGCCGAATGGCCTCCTTCTGCACTGTAAATTCTATGATTCTATGATTCACAGCGCCGGGGTCCCAGATTCGATTCCCCGCTGGGTCACTGTCTGTGCGGAGCCTGCACATTCTCCCCGTGTCTGCGTGGGTTTCCTCCGGGTGCTCCGGTTTCCTCCCACAGTCCAAAGACGTGCAGGTTAGGTGGATTGGCCATGCTAAATTGCCCTTAGTGACCAAAAAGGTTAGAAGGGGTTATTGGGTTCCGGGGATAGGGTGGAAGTGATAGCTTAAGTGGGTCAGTGCAGACTCGATAGGCCGAATGGCCTCCTTCTGTACTATGTTCTATGACCATGAATGCACTGCCTCAGAGGGTGGTAGAGGCGGGTTGCCTCACATTCTTTAAAAAGTACCTGGATGATCCCTTGCCATGTCATAATATTCGAGGCTATGGGCCAAGTGCTGGCAAATGGGATTAGGTAGGCAGGCCAGGTGTCGGTGCAGACTCGATGGGCCAAAGGGCCTCTTCTGTGCTGTCATATTCTGTGACTGTCAGGTTTGTTGAGAGAGCTGGGGGTGGGGAGTGTGGGTGATGGTGGCAGGAGAGGTGGCTCATTACTGACACAGAAATTAAGCAGTAAGAATGGCAGTGCCATTTTGGGGAGGCAGTGGAGTAGTTGCATTGTCACTGGTCTAATAATCCAGGGAAATGCTTTGGGGATCTGGGTTCAAATCCCACCACGGCAGATGATGGAATCTGGAATTGCTGGTTTAGCTCAGTGGGCTAGGCAGCTGGTTTGTGATGCAGAACAAGGCCAGCAGCGCGGGTTCAATTCCCGTACTGAGAATTCTGAAATCACCCTCCGTGTAAGCGCCGGAATGTGGCGACTAGGGGATTTTCAAAGTAACTTCATTGTCGCATTAATGTAAGCCTACTTGTGACAATAAAGATTATTTATTTAATTATATTTATTTAAAGGTCAAATGATGAAGCCATTGGCGATTGTCATAAAAACCCAGCTGGTTCACAAATGTACTCTAGGGAGAGAAATCTGCCGTCCTTATCTGGTCTGTCCTACATGTGACTCCAGACCAACAGCCAAGTGGCTAACTCTGAAATACCCTCTGCAATGGCCGAGCAAGCCACTCAGTTCAAGGGCAATTTGGTATGGGTAATAAATGCAGGCCCAGCCAGCAATGCCCTCATCCCATAAATAATTTAAAAGGACTAACGGAAACATCGATAATTTAAAGGACCTGACAGAATTTCCAGAAAACAAAATGCTCAACCTCTGGAGCAAAGGTTTAAAAAGCGTGAATATTCAATTAGGGCACCAGTATAGTTCATATGTGAACATGCAGAAAGATAGCAATTGGTGGAGGTCTCTGCCAAAATTATGTTTGGCATAAAGAAATGCGAGCAATAATGTAGCAAGTAATGGATTAGAAGTGAAAATTGCAATGTTTGACAAATTAAATTATACAAATCACGATGACAGATTGAATGAATTATACAAAGAAATTTAAATGGGGCTAATCAGTCTGTTACAGTGCTCACTCCGTTTAAAAGCAAATCTAGCAAATAATGTGACTATCGTGGCTACATTCTCCGTTTGGGAGACTATGTTCTCCTGCCGGAGCTGAATTGCACCTGATTTGGAGCACAAATCAGAAAGGAGTCCCAATCCTCAGCCATGCAAACTTTTGAGCGGGCTTTCCAATCACCTCCCTTCACGGCTGAATGATTTTGAAATGTTGAGCTAGAAACTGACAGCACTTAACTCTGTTTGAAATTCTCCAGGAACTGTCAATTAAAATGTGGTGTTCATAAACATTTGCGGTTAGACCACCTCAGAGTTACTCAACCGTGAAGGATGATGAATGGAAAAATGTTGACAGCTGGAGGATGTGTGGCAGCTGTCAATCACAGCCTGGTAAAATCAATATCAGAGATAAATAAATGAATGGCTTGCAGATCAAAGATCTGAGGGGATTTAAACCCAGTTGACTGGTTTTCTCTTTCCAGGAATTGACACGTGGTGCTTCCTGGGTCTGAGCCAGTAGATGTGTTGCCCAGGTGAGTGTTAAACCATTCTTTTTTCACTGCCTGTCTGGACTGCTCTATAGCTTCCAGACCGGGGTCTCTCTTTGGGGGGCGTCCTGACAGGGGTCTCTTTTCTGGGACGTCTGTGGGCAGTTCTTATTTAGGGGGTCTCTGTGGGGGGGGACGATTCTTTTTTAAGGGATCTCTGGGCGTGCGTTTCTTTATTTAGGGGGTCTGTGGGGGTCTCTTTAACCTGGGAGTCTCTACTGGGAGGGTGGTGGGGTGGTCTGGTGGGGGTGGGGTGGGAAGATCTTGCATTGTCGGGGGGGGGGGGAGGAGGTGGCACTTGGATGGGCTTTGGGGACAAGTCCTTTAAAGAGTTGCCCACTTGGCCCACCGCGAGGTCCTCTACATCAGGTACACGCTTGTCAGGACCAGTAGTGTTTCTCGCCCAGATGCTTCCCGGCCCAGAGGATCGGAGAATCACGCATTTGCATCCTCCCGCTGGCGTGGAGCAAGCACCTCACTCTCAACGCCGATCCCATTTTCTTCACGTCGCTGCATTCTCCGCCTCATCGGTAACTATGCTACCAGCAGCGTGAGGCAGAGACTCTGGCCAGTAAATGCCCAGAAACAACGCACTCCAAATGAGCAAGCAATTGTTACTTCCTTTGGTATGGAGTATCTGGAAGGCGAGATGTCTGGAAAGTAGCAAGGTAAGAGAGAGAGGTTCTTAAATGGGAAATGATAAACAGACAATGACAGGAAGGGACGGAGAGTAAATCAGCAAGTAAGTCTAGATGCCACAAAAATAATAAAAGGTCTAAACTTACATCTCTGCATCTGAATGCATGTAGCAATCCAAACAAAACAGATCAACTGATAGCACAAATAGAAATTAATAAGTACGATGTGACAGCTGCTATAGAATGTGATGAATGTCGGATGCTCAATCAATGGCCCACCGGGTGTTGCCACTCTTCAGAAGCATTGCCCCAATACAGAGGAACCAGGGATTAGCAGAGCTCACCCCAAAGGACACGGACACCACGGTCTTTGGAACCCAACCCCGTTCTCTGCCCCTTTCAGGGCAGAGGCCTCACCAGTGACCCCCTGGCCCTCAGGTTCATGAGCCGTCTCCTCCTGGTGAGACTGGTAGCACTGACTGCAGACTTTAGTCTGCGGCCCACCCAGGGGAAGAGGGTGTCCCTCCTCTCCTCATTGGCATCGAGCAGTGGGTCCACCCCGGAATCCCGAAATCGTGGGGTAGTTCTTCGTGAGCCATCTTCGTAGTTGCAGTGAGTGTGTGGTGAGTGGAGTGCTTCAAACCAGCTCCAGCTGCCAGGCTCTTCAGCCTGGGCCAGGAATTGCTTTCAATTTGCACCGACAGAGTGTTGGCCCGTTGCGTCTGAATCGCGGAACGAATAGTGCCCTTAACAGAAACATGAAGCACATGCTATTCAGTCCCAGCGGGAACACATAGGGCATGAATTAACGGAAAAGATTCTCAGTGTCATTTTGGGCGTGATTGGCGGGATGTTTCTCGATGGCCACGTTGGGGAGATCGTGGCCTGTATTTAACAGCACTTAGTGCAGGAAATGAGCCACCACAAACTTCTTGCCATTACTGCCTGTCTCAACATCTGATTCGCCAGGCTCACGCCTCAGGAGCTCGCCGCTAACAAGGGCGACAGGCTTTTAAACACTCCCTCACCACTCACTTCCCAGTCAACACAACTCGCAGGCCCATCATCCTGGGGTGATGTTACACAGATCCTTGGAGGGTGGAACAGGGTAATCTTTGGGGGTGGGGGTGGGGAGGAGCGTCGGGGAATGGAGGGGAGGAAGGGAATTGGGGTAAGGAGGGGAATGGGCGAGGAAGGCAGGGTAAGCGGTGATGAGCCGATGGACAAAGCCTTGTCCAATGAGAATCAGGTGAGAATGAGAGCCTACCTGGTCCTCCAGGCAGGCAGGACCCTTACTGCCACCTGTCCTCCACCCTCAGGCTCCTCCTGCGCTTCGCTTTGTCCCCGGGCCTGTCCACTATCCCCTTCTCGTCCGGCTCCTCCTCCTCCTCCAGCATGTCGCCCAGCTACTGTGCCAGGTTTTTTTTAATAAACATTTTATTGAGGTATTTGTGGTTTTATAACAACAACAGAAGAAACAGTGGTGCATACAATTATAAACATACTGTCTTCCTCCGTCACAGGTTCCGCCTTTTCTAGCCTCCTACTCTACACTAAACTGCCCCCACAGCTCCCCCTCCCCCCCCCCCCCGGCCTTCTGCTGACGGTTAATTTTCCGCGAAGAAGTCGACAACGGCTGCCCCCTCCAGGTGAACCCTAACATTGACCCTCTCAAGGCGAACTTGATTTTCTCCAAACAGAGAAAGCTAGCCATGCCCGATAGCCAGGTCTCCGACTTCGGGACATTTGAGTCCCTCCAAGCTAATAGTATCCGTCTCCGGGCTACCAGGGAAGCAATGGCCAGACCGTCTGCCTCTTTCTCCTCCTGGATTCCCAGGTCTTCCGACACTCCGAAAATCGTCACCTCTGGACTCAGCGCCACCCTTGTTTTCAATACTTTGGACATGACGTCCGCAAACCCCTGCCAGAATCCCCTAAGCTTCGGGCATGTCCAGAACATGTGGACATGGTTCGCTGGTCCTCCTGCACACCTTGTGCACCTATCTTCCACCCCAAAGAACCTGCTCATCCGGGCCACTGTCATGTGAGCCCAGTGAATAACCTTGAATTGTATCAGGCTGAGCCTGGCACATGTTGTGGACCCGTTGACTCTATTCAACGCGTCCGCCCAGAGACAATCCTCTAACTCTCCACCTAACTCCTCTTCCTATTGTGTTTCAGCTCCTCGGTCTGTGTTTCCTCTGACCCCATAAGGTCCTTATAAATGTCTGATACCCTCCCTTCTCCCACCACACTCTGGAAACTACCCTATCCTGTATCCACCTTGGTGGTAGAAGCGGGAAGGTTGAGACCTGCCTGCGTAGGAAGTCCCGCGCCTGCAGGTACCTAAATTCATTCCCTCCCATCAGTTCAAATTTCACCTCCAGTTCCCTCAAGCTAGGAAAGCTCCCCTCTATAAACATATCTCCCATCCTCTCGATCCCTGCTCTCTGCCATCTCCAAAACCCTCCATCTAACCTCCCTGGGACAAACCAGTGATTATTGCAAATTGGGGACCAGACCGATGCTCCCTCTGCTCCCACATGTCTCCTCCATTGTCCCCAGACTCTCAGGGCCACCACCACGGGGCTGGTGGAGTACCGTGCCGGCGGGAACGGCAGAGGCGCCATTACCAATGCCCCCAAACTAGTGCCCTTGCATGATGCCGCCTCTGCTTGCTCCCACACCGACACCCCCCCCCCACCCCCCCAACCATCCACTGCCTTATGAAGGCTATATTCGCCGCCCAGTAATAATTACTAAAGTTCGAGAGTGGGAGCGTGTCCCACATCTGAAAATCCTCCTTCATTTGGTCTACTAGTGGGGCCAGATTAAGCTTGTGCAGCCATTTCCATTCCTGTGCCACCTGGATGCCTAGGTACCGAAAGCTTCCCCCTACCACTCTAAACGGCAGCTCCCCCAATTGCCGCTCCTGCCCCCTTGCCTGGATCGCGAAAATCTCGCTTTTCCCCATGTTCAATTTGTAGCCCGAAAACCGGCCAAAATCCCCATAATTCCTTCCATCCCTTCCAATGGGTCAGACACATATAAGAGCAGATCGTCCGCATATAGCAAGACTCTATATTCCACCTCCCCCCCCCCCCCTCCCCATCCCCCCGGACCAGTCCCTTTAGCCCTTTGAGGCCCGCAACGCAATTGCCAGCAGTTCTATGGCCAGTGCGAACAACAGCGGGTAGAGGGGGCATCCATGCCTCGTCCCACGGTGCAGCCTAAAATAGCCCGATGTCAACCTGTTCATCCAAACACTCGCCACGGGCGCCTGATACAGCAGCCTGACCCAGTCAATGAAGCCCCGCCTAAATCCAAACTGCCCGAGTACCTCCCACAGATAATCCCATTCAACCCAGTCAAATGCCTTTTCTGCGTCCATTGCGACCACTACCTCTAAGTCCCTACCCTCTGGGGGCATCATGATCTGCTGTGCCATGTTGTGGAGGGCAAAGCAGACCAGCACAAAACGGACAGCCCTCTGGGGGCGTACTGCAGAGCACCACCTGAATGGTCCAGGCATCGTAACTGTATTTTCAGCAGTCCAATGTGCTGCTCAATGATAGCACGGGTGGCAACATGGGCCTCGTTATATCAGGTCTCACTCTGCCTCCGGCCTCAGCACTGGTGTCACCAGCCAGGACCTTATCCCCCTAGAGTCAGACTGGAATGGTCCTCAAAGATGCCAGGGATCTCCGAGTGCCCCGGGATGTAGCTGTCATGCACGTTCCCTGGAAAGTGTGCACACACATACATAAGACCATAAGACCATAAGACATAGGAGTGGAAGTAAGGCCATTCGGCCCATCGAGTCCACTCCGCCATTCAATCATGGCTGATGGGCATTTCAACTCCACCTCCCAGCATTCTCCCCATAGCCCTTAATTCCTCGCGACATCAAGAATTTATCTATCTCTGCCTTGAAGCCATTTAGCGTCCCGGCCTCCACTGCACTCTGCGGCAATGAATTCCACAGGCCCACCACTCTCTGGCTGAAGAAATGTCTCCGCATTTCTGTTTTGAATTTACCCCCTCTAATTCTAAGGCTGTGCCCACGGGTCCTCGACTCCTCGCCTAACGGAAACAGTTTCTTTGCGTCCATCCTTTCTAAGCCATGTATTATCTTGTAAGTTTCTATTAGATCTCCCCTTAACCTTCTGAACTCCAATGAATACAATCCCAGGAACGCCAGCCGTTCCTCATATGCTAGACCCGCCATTCCAGGGATCATCCGTGTGAATCTCCGCTGGACACGCTCCAGTGCCAGTATGTCCTTCCTGAGATGTGGGGCCCAAAACTGGACACAGTACTCCAAATGGGGCCTAACCAGAGCCTTATAAAGGCTCAGTAGCACATCGCTGCTTTTATATTCCAACCCTCTTGAGATAAATGACAACATAGCATTCGCTTTCTTAATCACGGATTCAACCTGCATGTTTACCTTTAGGGAATCCTCGACTAGCACTCCCAGATCCCTTTGTACTTTGGCATTATGAATTTTCTCACCGTTTAGAAAGTAGTCTATGCTTGGATTCTTTTTTCCAAAGTGCAAGACCTCACATTTTCTCACGTTGAAATGCATCAGCCATTTCCTGCACCACTCTCCCAAACTGTCTAGATCCTTCTGCAGCCTCCCCACTTCCTCAGCACTACCTGCCTGACCACCTAACTTCGTATCATCAGCAAACTTCGCTAGAATGCCCCCAGTCCCTTCATCCAGATCATTAATATATATGGTGAACAGCTGCGGCCCCAACACTGAACCCTGTGGGACACCGCTGGTCACCGGCTGCCATTCCGAAAAAGAACCTTTTATCCCAACTCTCTGCCTTCTGTCAGACAGCCAATCCTCAACCCATGCCAGTAGCTCACCTCGAACACCATGGGCCCTCACCTTACTCAGCAGCCTCCTGTGTGGCACCTTATCAAAGGCCTTTTGGAAATCCAGATAGACCACATCCACTGGGTTTCCCTGGTCTAACCTACTTGTCACCTCCTCAAAGAATTCTAACAGGTTCGTCAGGCACGACCTCCCCTTACTAAATCCATGTTGACTTGTTCTAATCCGACCCTGCTCTTCCAAGAAATTAGAAATCTCATCCTTAACGATCGATTCTAGAATTTTACCAACAACCGAGGTTAGGCTAATTGGCCTATAATTTTCCATCTTTTGTCTTGATCCTTTCTTGAACAAGGGGGTTACAACAGCGATCTTCCAATCGTCCGGGACTTTCCCTGACTCCAGTGATTTTTGAAAGATCTCAACCAACGCTTCCGCTATTTCTTCAGCCACCTCCCTCAGAACTCTAGGATGTAGCCCATCGGGGCCAGGAGATTTGTCAATTTTAAGACCTTTTAGCTTTTTTAGCACCATCTCTTTTGTAATGGCAACCATACTCAACTCAGCCCCCTGACCCTTTATAATTTTTGGGATATTACTAACGTCTTCCACTGTGAAGACAGACGCAAAGTACTTATTAAGTTCTCCAGCCATTTCCTCATCTCCCATCACTAGCCTTCCAGAATCAGTTTGAATTGGCCCAATGTCTACTTTGGCCTGACGTTTGTTTCTTATGTATTGAAAGAAACTTTTACTATCATTTCTTATATTACTGGCTAGCCTGCCTTCATATTTGATCCTCTCCTTCCTTATTTGTCTCTTTGTTAACCTCTGTTTGTTTTTGTAGCCTTCCCAATCTTCTGATTTCCCGGTGCTTTTGGCCACTTTATAGGATCTCTCTTTTTCTTTGATACATTTCCTGACCTCCTTTGTCAGCCATGGCTGTCTAATCCCTCCCTGGATAATCTTTCTTTTCTTGGGGATGAACCTCTGTACAGTGTCCTCAATTATGCATACAAACTCCTGCCATTTTTGCTCTACTGTCTTCCCTGCTAGGGTCTGCTTCCAGTTGATTTTCACTAGTTCCTCTCTCATGCCCTCGTAATTACCTTTATTTAACTGTAACACCATTACATCCGATTTTGCCTTCTCTCTTTCAAACTGCAGACTGAACTCAACCATATTATGATCGCTGCTTCCTAAGTGTTCCCTTACTTTAAGATCTTTAATAAAGTCTGGTTCATTACATAGCACTAGGTCCAGAATAGCCTGCTCCCTTGTGGGCTCCATGACAAGCTGTTCCAAAAAGCCATCTTGTAAGCATTCCATGAATTCCTTTTCTTTGGATCCACTGGCTACATTATTTACCCAATCCACCTGCATATTGAAGTCCCCCATGATCACTGTGACCTTGCCTTTCTGACATGCCTTTTCTATTTCCCGGTACATGTTGCGCCCCTGGTCCTGACCACTGTTAGGCGGTCTGTACATAACTCCCATTATGGTTTTTTTGCCTTTGTGGTTCCTCAATTCTACCCACACAGACTCCACATCATCCGACCCTATGTCGTTTAGTGCCATAGATTTAATTTTGTTCTTAACTAACAAGGCAACCCCACCCCCTCGGCCCACCTCCCTGTCTTTTCGATAGGTTGTATATCCTTGGATGTTTAACTGCCAGTCCTGAACCCCCTGCAGCCATGTCTCTGTGATGCCTACCACATCATAATCATTCACGATGATCTGTGCCATTAGTTCATCTACTTTGTTACAAATGCTACGAGCATTCAGGTAAAGTGCCTTAATGTTAACTTTCTTATCAGTACAGATATTGGAAGTCCTAAGATGTCCAAAGTTATCCTTCCTTTTTGTTGCATTCCTAGTCTGCCTCAAGCTTAAATCCACCTGCCTACATGTTATCCTCCTGCGTATCTTGCCATTTAACTCCCTGCTCCCTGTCGCTTTCACTTTCCCTTCCCCCCAACTCAGAAGCTCCACATGACGTGGAGGTGGTGGTCGCACACAGCTTGAACATTCAGGGCATGAACCCCTTCCTGTTAATGAAGGGCACTCCCTGTGCTCATGGCAACAAGTGTTCCATCAATTACCCCCTGGACCTAGTAAATCCCGACAATGGCAGCAAATCCTGGAGCCTGGGAATCTTGGTGGGCAAGGTTCGGCTCAAAGTTGATATGGTCAATTGCCTGGAAATGCAGGCCATCCATGACCTCACAGATACACTTGTGGGCTGTAGTTTGTGTAATGCCACACAAGACTCCGCTCGAGCCCTGGCATGAATCGGTGGCATAGAGATTCGGGGCTGCAGTGACCTTCACAGCTACCGGGAGCGGGTGTCTTCCTCTTCCACGGGATGCCAAGTCCGCGTGGATGTGGTGCAGGTGCCACACTGTCTCTTTGCTGAGGCGGAGTCTCCTGAGAAACATGCTGTCCGTCATCTCCTCAAAAGAACAACGAAGCCTGTACACCTTAGGCTGTTGCTGGCATCTAAATCTGGGTTCCTCCTCGGCCAGATGGGCGGTTGGGTCTTCAGCGTCTGGCCTCCTGTGCTGCCAGCAGCAACGCAAGGGCATTCTCTGTGGGACCAACACCACCATCCGTTTTGTTATCTGTGAGTAATTGGAGCAGAGAGATTGACAATCAGTTAAGGTGTCCACCCCAGGATCCTCAAATCCTCCAAGCCTCCCCCACCTTACCTGTCCTGCCTTCTCTCAGAGTGCCATCCACTAAGCTAGGTGTGCTGGAAAACCTCTCTGTGCACACTCACCCCTGGTCACAGAAGAAGCCCTGAGACTGCAGACCCCTCCCGGGAACATTCGGAAAACTGTGTTCATGTGCACTCCCCTATTGACACATGTAGCCAGTATGACTGCTAGAGCTGCGATTAAGGTGTCGTAAAAGTGAGATAATCATTGATTTTCAGGTAAAGTGTTCTGTTAATAGATCTTGAGAACCATTTACTTGTTTACAGATAGCTAACTAATGGAATATTGGGGGAGCCCTGAGGCGTGCATAATCTATATGGGGTATTGTGCTTACTCTAGGCTAAACAAGTCCATGGACATCTTGTAAGAAGAGACAAAAGAATGCCTATTGTTTTGGATACAGATTACGTAGTTACTAGGAGGAGCCAAGTCTGTCTGAAAAGGCCCTGAAAAGGTCCTGGAACTTTCTTCTGAACAGGGATGTTTCAGTTTGATCCCTAAAGGTTCACTCTCTGCATCAGAAAAACAAATAGAAACCCAATTTTTGTTAACTTTATTCACGAGTGGTATTCAATGTATATTTTTTGCTTAATTGGAATATAGTGGCAAGTTTAGGAAATAAGTTAAGGTTTTCTCTTTTATTTAAGAATTAATTTACAGTTAATTGTAACTGTTAACTGTAAAGCTATTTCTTTGTTGCTAATGTGGTTAATTGTGTTGAAATTAAAGCTTGTTTTAACATAAAAGATACCTGTTGGTCAGTGTTATCTCTCGTGTGGGGAACTAACATTTCCTCACAATTTTATAAATTGCAAATAGTTGGATTCTCATCCGGGATCCTAAAAGACACAGTTAGGAGTTCACCTCGGAAGGAACTTCAAAACAGTGTAATCAGAAAAGCAGTGACATTAAGCCAAAGAAGGAGGTATTTGGAGGGTAATTAAAGCCTGAGTGAAAGGGGTGTATTTTAAGGAGGGCCATGAAGAACAAGTGAGAGGGGAAGAGATTAAAGGAGGGAGGTTCAGAGTTCAAAGCACTGAAAACGACATGAATACAACCACCTATATTTTTTTCTATGATATATATTTTGTTGTTAACACAATAGCTTGCTTTCTGTGTTGAGATCATAATGCATTCTTTCCCATTGCGACGATGAGAAACTTACATTGTCAAGAAATAATATCCAGGTTTACATTCCTCCGTTCCAAAGTAGAGTCATACTGGACTCGAAACGCTAACTCTGTTTCTCTCTCCATAGGTGCTGCCAGGCTTGCTGTGTTATTCCAGCACTTTCTGCTTTTATTCCAGAATTAACTGCTTGCCATGTTCCAATGATTGTTTAAACAATATTAAGAGTTTACTCCTCACAGCTAAACAGCAATCCTGCAATTTCATGAATTGTAAAGTCTCATGCCGCTGAAAATCAGTAATAATAATAAGAATCTTTATTAGTGTCACAAGTAGGCTGACATGAACACTGCAATGAAGTTATTGTGAAAATCCCCTAGTCGTCACACTCCGGCGCCTGTTCGGGTACACAGAGGGAGAATTCAGAATGTCCATGTCATCTAAAAAGCACGTCTTTCGGGACTTGTGGGAGGAAACCGGAGCGCCCGGAGGAAACCCACACAGACACGGGAAGAATGTGCGGACTCCGCACAGACAGTGACCCAAGCTGGGAATCGAACCTGGGACCCTGGCGCGGTGAAGCAACAGTGCTAACCACTGTGCTACTGTGCTGCTGTATGACGGGGTGGTTACGTGGACGCTGGGTTGACGAGGATACAAAGGGAGTCACGTGCCAGAGGCACGCGTGCTCTCCCATGGGCACACACACAGCATGTTAGAGCTGCCTGGTATTATCAATAAATCTTTATTGCTGTTCGCCTCTGGTCGCCAGTTATCGCAACCCGATACTTCTACACATTGCCAGGAGTTGGCAGAATGGCAGAAGGACTTTGCCGCCTTGACCTGCTCGTGTTTGACAAAAATGCTGCAGGTAACGCGCCGAAATTCAAAAAAAGAGCAGCTTACCTACTGCAGTGTTGGCGTATCGGATAAATCAAAGAAGGTACAGGCCTACACTCTTTTGACTTCAGTGGGCCCCAAGACGGTTGAGGAATTTAAGTCTCTCATTTTTCAATGGAGGAAGAGAAGGGGGAACTCTGAGATATTGCTATAAAGGTTTGAGCACGTTTGTAAGCCAGTAAAGAGCATTATATTAGATAGACACACCTTCAATACTACCAGGCAAAAACTGATGAGTCTATTCAGGCATACATCGAGATGTATGCCTGTTTGGCACTCTCACCAACAGATTTGTGCGAGATCACATTGTGTGTGGGGTTCATTGTGGTGTTGTCCGCCAGCAGCTTCTTTGCAAGAAATATCTAACATTTCCATCAGCCATCAGCATCTGAATGCTAAATCAGACAGAAACAGCAAAGAATTAACTTGGGAAACAGAGGTTTTCGTGGTTCAGGGCACACCTTGTGCCAATTATAGTGGTCATCACTCTCAGAAGAGAACTACACGTTTGGCATCTGGTGAACTCTGTAACAAATGGAACGATTTTGTGAAATGCTGCAGACCCAAACCACAGCAGCCTGCCTATGCCACCAGCCACGTTACAGCCAGTCATTGCTCCAGGGTTTGAAGCATGGACAGGGTAGATGAATTGGAGCTCAACCTGAGTAACCAAGGCACTGAGACCCCCAAACCACAGTGCTGCAAGAGTGTCAACACCATTACTGAGAAGTGTGAGATTTTCACCACGTTAAAAATTGCCCGTAGCACTGCAAAACTCAACGTAAAGATCGCCACTGGGGCCAACTGCAACATCGTGCCCAGGCAGTTGCTGCAGGAAATCAACCGATATGCTGCAATAGATCCAAACACTCAGCATGGCCTTGTGGCCTATGGCGGACAAACTATCCACACAGGAGATGTGGTCACTCTCCATTGCTCACAGGCAGCTTCCAGTTTCAAAACGTAAAGCTATTGTTGGCCCTTTGGGACAGCATCACACTGGGGCTAATCTATCTTGGTCCAGATCTACTCTACAGCACCAGGTCCCAGAAATTATAGAATATAAAGACTTATTCGACTACGGCGTCATTGGCAAGCAACCTGTAATAAATTATATGAGGCTAGATGACTCAGTACCACCAACAGTTCGTGAGCCGTTAAGAGGTCCCCTAGCAATGAAGCAGAATATAATCTATGAGCTGGACCGCATGACAACACTGGCTGTCATCAACTCCCATAGACAAGGCCACATAGTGGGTTTCAGCAATGTTGGCTGCAACAAGTCAGGACCTGCAGCGACCAAGCCCACCTAAACAATGCAAAGCCCAGACCTCATTACCCTGTGAAGATGGTTGAACAGGTTATTGTTGACATACCCAATTCATCTTGGATGCAAAGTGCAGGTTCTTTCAAATCCCGCTGGATGAAGATTCCTCAAAACTTGCTACAGTCACGTGTCCTGTCCAGTAGGCAGATACCATTTCCTCCGTGTGCCAAATGGGACCCCCACTGACAGTGAACTCTCCCAATGGTGTATGGAGCAGCTCTTTGCAGGACAGCCCTGGAAAATCATCATCATTGACATCCTGGTCTGAGGTCGTACAATGAGAGAACATGGTGCATGTTTTTGTCCAGTCCTCGACAGAATCATGACCACATAGTTAAAGCTCAAAGCTAATTGCAGATTCAGAGTCAACCAGGATCTCTCCGTGGGTCACTTACTCACAGCTGATGGTGTGAAGCCAGATCCAGACAAGACAATGGCTAAATGACAGATGTCCATTCCTGAGGACAAGAACACTTTGCAGTGTTTTACTGGCAGATGATTAATCTTTCCAAGTTCATTCCTTGCTACAGTGAGGTCACCCCCCCCCTCCCCCACCTCCCCCCCCCCCTCCCCCACCTCCCCCCCCCCCCTCCCCCACCTCCCCCCCCCTCCCTCCCCCCTCCCCCCCCTACCCCCTCCCCCCCCC
This sequence comes from Scyliorhinus canicula, assembly GCF_902713615.1. NCBI lineage: Eukaryota > Metazoa > Chordata > Chondrichthyes > Carcharhiniformes > Scyliorhinidae > Scyliorhinus > Scyliorhinus canicula. The sequence goes on from NC_052165.1 coordinate 16,612,404, forward strand.
CTCCCTCCCCCCCCTCCCCCCCCCCTCCCCCCCCCCCTCCCCCCCCCCCCTCCCCCCCTCCCTCCCCCCCCCCCTCCCCCCCTCCCTCCCCCCCCTCCCCCCCCCCCTCCCCCCCCCCCTCCCCCCCCCCCTCCCCCCCTCCCCCCCTCCCTCCCCCCCTCCCCCCCCCTCCCCCCCCCCCCCCTCCCCCCCCCCCCCCTCCCTCCCCCCCCCTCCCCCCCCCCTCCCCCCCCCCCCTCCCCCCCCCCCCTCCCTCCCCCCCCTCCCCCCCCCCCTCCCTCCCCCCCCTCCCCCCCCCTCCCCCCCCCCCCTCCCCCCCCCCCTCCCCCCCCCTCCCCCCCCCTCCCCCCCCCCCTCCCCCCCCCCCCTCCCCCCCCCCCTCCCTCCCCCCCCTCCCCCCCCCCCCCTCCCCCCCCCCCTCTCCCCCCCCCCCTCTCCCTCCCCCCCCTCCCCCCCCCCTCCCCCCTCCCTCCCCCCCCTCCTCCCCCCCCTCCCCTCCCGTCCCCTCCCCCTCCCCTCCCCCTCCCCTCCCCCCCCCCTCCCCTCCCCCCCCCCCCCCTCCCCTCCCCCTCCCCTCCCCCCCCCTCCCCCTCCCCCCTCCCCCTCCCCCTCCCCCCCCCCCCCCCTCCCCTCCCCCTCCCCTCCCCCCCCTCCCCCTCCCCCCTCCCCCTCCCCCTCCCCCCCCCCCCCCTCCCCACCCCCTCACCAACCAAGATAATGAAAGGTGTTGGCACGGGTTACCATAGTCCCTGATAACCATAGGCTGCTTTCCCCTTTGAGGGGAAGAGCTGACTGGTGGGGATTTAACCTGAGGATCACCACATCTCAGGCGAGGGGCGAGATTGAGAAGGCGGAGCCTTCATGAATAACATCAGCCGGCACGGGAATCGAACCCATGCCGTTGGCCTTGCTCTGCATCACAATCTGGCTGTCCAGCCAACTGAGCTAAGCCAGCCCCCGCCACACTACTGTGTTCAACAAACTCAAGCAGGCACTCTCAGCTTCTCCACTGCTACAATACTTGGATGTTTGGGCATCGGTAGATGCCTCTTATCGGTAGATGCCTCAGCAAGCACAGAATTGGTACAGTCTGCATCCAGAATGGCAGACCAGTAGTCTTCACATCAACAGCCCTCACTGACACTGAGATTCATCAAGCCCAAATCGAGAAGGAAAGCCTTGCCATTGACTTCGCCGGTCAGAAATTCCATAACTTCATATCCGGTTGTCCCATAAGTGTTGAAACTGATCATCAGCCAGATAACTATTCCTAAAACAACTTTTCACAATGCATCTGCCTGGCTGCAGCACATGATGCTCAACCTGCAATGCTACAACCTCAGTGTCATCTACAAACACGATAAGGAGTTGGACCTGGCTGATGCCCTACCGAAAGCCATCCTTCCCACCACTGACCAGGCAGATCATGAGGAGGACACTGACACCATGACCATTCAGATACTTCCGCCTCGTCGAATTGAGGAACTTAAAGATGTCCTATAGGTGATCTCACATGCAGGCAGCTCCACAGTGTCATTAGGAAAGGCTGGCCCTAGTCCTCAAAGGAAATGCCCCACAAGCTCAACATCTCCTTCTCTGTAAGAGAGGAGCTAACCGTGCAAGGCGGACTGCATGGCCAGCAATTCATCGTCACCTCTCTGCAGAAACTCCACCAAGGGCACCCATAGTTGGAAGCAAACAGATACAGATCAAAGGAATCTCTATATTGGTCACCAGTGTATGTGGACATGGAGAGTGGAAGTATCCACGTGCGTACGCTGAAGCCACATCAAGTCAGAGAATGACTGCACCTATGTGAGGTCCCAGACCTCCTATGGATTCTTTCAGAGGCTGATCATTCTGTATGGAACGGCAAACAACATTTGGTCCTGGTTGACTTGTACTCTGATTGGTTCTAAATCGACCAATTGCAGATATGAAGAGAAACAGGCATAGGCAAGCTCACAGGCACTTGGCCACATAAGAAGCTGCTTGCCAGTTTGTCTCCAGGGATGTGACGATGCCGGCGTTGGACTGGGGTGAGCGCAGTAAGAAGTCTTACAACGCCAGGTTAAAGTCCAACAGGTTTGTTTCAAACACTAGCTTTCGGAGCGCAGCTCCTTCCTCAGGTGAATGAAGAGGTAGGTTCCAGAAACATATATATAGACAAAGTCAAAGATGTAAGACAATGCTTTGAATGCGAGCATTTGCAGGTAATTAAGTCTTTACGGATCCAGAGAGAGGGATAATCACAGGCTAAAGAGGTGTGAATTGCCTCAAGACAGGACAGTTGGTAGGATTTCGCAAGCCCAGGCCAGATGGTGGGGGGTGAATGTAATGCGACATGAATCAAGCACCAAGACCTAGCTTGGCTGGTGGTGAGAAGGGCCCTCCCTGTCAGATTCTTCATGTACACCCGAAGGCTCAGCGCCGTCGCACGCTGCCCTCGGAGTGGCTGCGGGGGAGATGAGACGGTCGCCCACCTCCTTGTGGAATGTGCCTTTGCAAAGCAGGTCTGGAGAAAGATGCAGTGGTATTTGTCAAGGTTCATCCCGAGCAGCTCTGTGACACAGGACTTTGTGCTCTATGGACTGTTTCCAGGGACACACACCGAAACAAACATCAACTGCTGCTGGAAGGTCATCAACCCGGTGAAAGACGCTCTTTGGTCTGCCCGAAACTTGCTGATCTTCCAGTGCAAAGACTTGTCCTCGACCGAGTGTTGCAGACTGGCACATTCCAACCACATAGCTGTTTGGCAACCACATGGGACTACATGCTGAGGGACGCACTCAAGCTTGGGGCAGCTGCCGCCGAGGCGCAATGGGGAAAGGCCACTGTGTAAGGTCTGACCAGCAAATGTACACCGAGGGGTGGGTAACAGTGTAAAACCCCTCGGTCCGGTCTTCAACACGCCAATGTATAAAAGAAACATGACAATGTAAATATTTAAGAAAGAATTGTAACGTAAAGAGGGATATGTGTGTAATGTTATCCCAATTGAATGGAAGAAAGTCAAGGGAATGTGTAACTTTGATGGAATTGTACAGTCAAGACAATTCAAAATGTTCTGTAATGTTTATTATAGATTTTATGAATAAAGTATATTTCTTGAAAAAAAAAGACATGAATCCAAGATCCCGGTTGAGGCCGTACTCATGTGTGCGGAACTTAGCTATAAGTTTTTGCTCGGCAATTCTGCGTTGTCGCGCGTCCTGAAGGCCGCCTTGGAGAACGCTTACCCGGAGATCAGAGGCTGAATGCCCTTGACTGCTGAAGTGTTCCCCGACTGGAAGGGAACATTCCTGCCTGGCGATTGTCGCACGATGTCCGTTCATCTGTTGTCGCAGCGTCTGCAAGGTCTTGCCAATGTATCAGGCTTCGGCAATTCTTTCCTGCAGCGTATGAGGTAGACAACGTTGGCCGAGTTGCACGAGTATGTACCACGTACCTGGTGGGTGGTGTTCTCACGTGTAATGGTGGTACCCATGTCGATGATCTGGCACGTCTTGCAGAGATTGCCATGGCAGGGTTGTGTAGTGTTTTGTCGCTGTTGTGTTTGAAGGCTGGGTAGTTTGCTGCAAACAATGGTTTGTTTGAGGTTGCGCGGTTGTTTGAAGGCAAGTAGTGGGGTTGTGGGGATGATGTTGGCAAAATGTTCGTCTTCATCGATGACGTGTTGAAGGCTGCGAAGATGATGTCGTAGTTTCTCCGTTCCGGGAAAATACTGGACACCGAAGGGTACTCTGTCGGTTGTGACCCGTGTTGGTCTTCTGAGGAGGTCGGTGCGGTTTTTTGCTGTGGCGCGTTGGAACTGTCGATTGATGAGTCAAGCGCCATATCCAGTTCGTACGAGGGCACCTTTCAGCGTCTGTAGACGTCCGTTACCCTCGTCCTCGTCTGAGCAGATCCTGTGTATACCCATCGCCAGAGAGTTCAGGGACTTTGCCCACATCTGAGAATTTGAGCACATTATGAGTACTCATCTATACCCACAGTCCAGTGGCCTGGCAGAATGGGCGATACGCTCAGCCAAACGCCTGCTTGAGAAATGTGCCCAGGATCTGATTTCACCCTGTGAAATGTGCCGAGGCGGTGAGTATTCTCCAGGAACACCAGGACCACGATCCCTGTTCCAAGGTTCTCTTGCAACTGAAAGTGGAAACCAATGTGTGTGGTTCCCTTGAAGCAGCATCAAAGGGAAAAGAGGTATTATGATCAAAGTGCTCGCACACTCTATCCTTTAATATCTGGTCAAATGGCCAGTATCCAGACCACACGCGGCCATGACAAACCGGCAAACAGCCACGTCCCACAGCCAAACAGCTATGTGGTTGCCTAGGACAGTGTTCATTATGTAAGAAACCAGCATCACCTACTGCAGGTATCAGAACCAGTGCCATCGACCACTCCAGTACCCCATGCATTCAGCCTGCAATCGAGGTCCCCTATACCAATGGAAATAAAGGCTCCTCCAGATGCCAATACGCCAAACCCTGCAGCCACTAGGTACACCGCAAGGATGCCGCTGAAGACACCAACCCAAAGGCATCTCAAGCACAGCCAACTGGCACAGTCGCAGGCTCAGCGTGAATGAGTCAACCATATTTCAGGTTCAGGGATTATGTGATGAACTAGGCAACAAACGGACTTTGTTTTTCAAAGGTTGGAGGGGAGGTAGAGACATGATGGGCTATGCGCCACCTGCAGCAACCCAATCATTGTTTTGCACAATGTAAATAGTTGTGTGTTTTCAATCATATTCAACTTTGAATGTTGTAAATAGTTTAGAGCCTTGTGGCTTTCTCTTGCACTGTTACGCATCAGTACAACTTAAATGAGGCAATATAGTCTTGGTGGTCATGCAGACGCTGGATAACGCCTGTAGAAAAGGGATCGCATGTTGGGAGTGTGGGAGTTCTCCCTTGGGCACGGACAGACACACAGCACGTAAGAGCTGCTCAGTACTATCAATTAACCTTTATTGTTGTTAGTCCCTGGTCATCAGTCATTGCAACCCAATGCTTCTATGTGGAGGACCAGGACTGGCGGAGGGTGGAAAGGGGGCACATTGGCTGCAAATGTCAGCTGTGGCTCAGTCAGTAGCACTCCTGCCTCTGAGTTAGTGGTAGGTTCAAGCCCTACTCCAGATAATCAAGCACATCATATCTCGGCTGGCACTCCAGTGCAGTACCGAGAGAGTGCTGCATTGTGGGACATGCTGTGTTGCGCATGAAGAGTTAAACAATGACTCTGCCTTGTTTCTCATTTGGATGTAAAATATCCTCTGGCACTATTTTGAGGTAGGGCGGGAGAGTTATTGCCAGTGCCCTAGCCAATATTTATCTTTTGATCAACATCACTAAATATGGGTAGTCCCGTCATCATCATATTGCTGTGTGTGGGTGTTGGCACATTTGCTCGACTGTTTCCTACAACAGTGACAAAACCTCATGGCTGGAAAGCATCTTGGGATGTTCCATGTAAAGTCATCATAGTCCCAGGTGATCATAAGATGCTTTCTCCTTTGAAGGGGGAGAGCTGACTGGTGGTGATTTAACCTGAGGATCACCACACCTCAGGCGAGGGGCAAGGTTGAGAAGGTGGGGCCTTCATGGGTAACCACACTGCCGACACCACTCAGCATCATCAACCAGGTTTGTGTGTTCAATATTTACACATGGCTTAGCCCAATTCCAGAGTTGACTTTTTTTATAACAATAACATAACAATCTTTGTTGTCACAAGTAGGCGTACATTAACACTGCAATGACGTTACTGTGAAAAGCCCCTAGTCGCCACATTCTGGCACCTGTTCGGGTACACAGAGGGAGAATTCAGAATGTCCAATTCGCCTAACAGCACGTCTTTTGGGACTTGTGGGAGGAAACTGGAGCACCCGGAGAAAACCCACACAGTCACAGGGAGAACGTGCAAACTCTGCACAGACAGTGGCGCAGGCCGGGAATCGAACCTGGGGACCCTGGAGCTGTGAAGCAACAGTGCTACCCACTGTGCTAGCGGGCTGCCCATCTTCTAAAGGGACTCATTCAAAAATGAGTCTTTGCTGTTTACTGGAGTATAATTGTGGTACATTTACTTCACCCATTCTAACTACTGCTATGCTGTCAGTTATGAGAGAACCAGTGATGAATAATAGTATGGGAGCCACTCAGCAGTGGGAATCCTTCAGCAGATCAAAGGTGTCATGTGAGCGTTCCTTTAAGAAATGGGTGTTTATAAAAGGGTATGTATATAAATATCTGCAGTGAGAGTACCTTTAAGAAATGGGTGTTTATTACTGCAGTGATGTCAGAGAGTGGGTGGAGCTGGGCTGTCTTTCAGCTTTTTACTTTTGCTTTAGGCTTTTTGCTGCAGGGTGGGTTTGGTTTCATTTTAGTTTTGGAGAAGCTGCAATCACAGCAGGATGTGTGTGAATCTCTGCAAGCTTATGAGTGTCCATTTGTTGATTTCAACGTGGTAATTGTTCTCAGTAGTGAAGTTAAGCCTGATGTCTTTCTGTAAAAAGGTGTTTTTAAGTCTTATGGATGTTAACAGGAAAGCTTAAAGGATTACTTAGTGTTGTATTCTTTGGGGGTTGTATTTGAATTAATGGTTGCTCAGATGCTCACTGTATGTTTTAAAAAGGTTAACTTGAGTTCATAGAATAAACAGCGTGTTGCTTTAAAAAACACCTTTCCATTTCTGCTGTACCACACCTGGAGAGTGGCCCATGTGCTCCCCATACCACAATCTATTAAAAGTTGTGGGTTAGGTGAACTCCATGATACACTTTGGGGTTCTCTAAACCCTGGCCCATAAAAATGGTCACTGACTACATTCCAGTTCAATCTAAACAACGTGAACGGCCAGGCAGGATACTAATCACTCTACCACCGAGGAATCGTCGTGATGGGTGCTATATGAACGCAAATCTTTTTCTTTCTTCCAGGGTTTTGGCCGTGCCCTGATGAGCGGGCACACTTGCTGTCTCTGACGAGCAATGGGCACTGAATCAAGGTTTGGTTTGGAGAGGGTTTGTGGTGGAACATTATTGTGATTTCGCTGAAAAGACACTTCCTGTGGCTCATCTTTTGTGTGTTGTCCCTGGGGACAGCCCTCCCCTGTTGGGGGTCTATCAAAATAAAAGTTTACTGCAGATCCTGAAAACAACTTCTCCAGTGACCATTTCAACTCCTGAGTGGACTGCACCACTTTCCTCCTCAAAGCTGCTCACAAGTTCGACTCGTCCATTTTTAATACATTACCAAAAAGGATTTTTTTTTTGTTCCTCCACCTGAATCCACACACACTTGGAAGAATCTGGTTTGTGCACGAGAAGGATTAAAGGCTGTATGGGTGTGTGTGTGTGAGAGAGAGAGAGGATTGCCTGTGTGTGGGGAGGGGGAAGAGGAAGGAAAAGAATTAGCCAGCTCTCCATCTCATGTTGGGGGAGAAAGAATGTAACATCTGCATCGTGCTAGGTGGGGTTGCGAAGATTTCCTTTCTTCTCTCTCTCTCTCTCTCCCTTCCCCGGGTGAAAGTTAGTGTGTGAGTGGGGCTGGGGCTTGACAACGAGGCCGCCGTTGAGTGGAGGAGGACGGGGAGGAGGACGCAGCCAGCCAGCCAGCCCATGTCTCCCGTGCATTGACAAGGGGGGGCATTGAGCCCCGCACCGCCGCTGCCAGCTCCTTGTTGAATGAGTCCCTTTAGAAGATGCCGGTGTGGAAGAAGAACATGCCTTCATGTCTGCAAGCTGACCACGAGAGAGGTAAAAGAAATGTGGGGGGTGGGTGAGAAAGGAAATGCTCCTTTTACAATCACATCTCACACACACACACAGTCAGTCCAAGGCAAGGGGGAAGCCGAGACGCTGGCGATCGCCGCCTGCACACGCTTCACTCACCCAGCTGCTGCTAGTAGTGTGGGGATCTTGCAATGTGGAACCCTCCCTGGCAGGGAGAGACACAGAGGTGTTCTTAAAGTTGCACCCAAAACCTGACCCCACACAACACCCCCCCCCCCCCCCCCCCCTAAACAAGTTAGTTTTGCAAACGCTACATTGCAATCCCCCAATTCTCCGAGGCCTGTGTGTGCGAATTCTGCCGGGGTGTGTGTTTCTGTGCCTTGATTTAAAAAAATATATATGCTGTTTGTCCATCGATGTGCTTCCTTGTGGATTCTAAGCGGCAGCTGATGGGCATTGATATCCCTGCCAGGCTGAACGATTTCAAGGCAGTGAATGGTTTGTTCTCTGGCTTCTGACACATCTGGTTACTTTGCAGATTAGAGACAGTGGTGTTTTGTTGTTGGAACATCTGCAGAAGGGTCGGTACATGAAAATGTGATTATTGTTTGTATACCTTTTGTGTGTGCCACACTGTTTGTGTGTTTAATATTTACACACGGCTTCGCCTCAATGCCAGGGTTGACTGTTCACTGGAGTGTAATTGTGGTAGATTTCACTTGATCTGCTCCAACTACTGCTGTGCTGCCGGTTACGAGAGGCGGTGATGAATAATAGAATGGGAGCCACTCACTGGGCAGTGGGGATCCATCAGCAGATGAAAGGTCACTGACGACATTCCAGTTCAATCGAAGCATGGCGAATTTTCCTGGACTGGGAAGTAATAATAATAATAATCGCGTATTGTCACGAGTAGGCTTCAATGAAGTTTCTGTGAAAAGCCCCTAGTAGCCACATGTCAGGCCCCTGTTCAGGGAGGCCAGTACGAGAAGCGTTACACTGAACTTTCGCCCGTTTGTGCGCTAATCTTTCTCATGTCGATTTACGCCTAAGTTCTCTTTAATCGTACACCAGTTCAAAAGTCGCAACTGGGAAACAAATCAAATTAAATGAAAAGGCATTTGCTGCAAATAGTGTTTAAAACGTGTATGTTTTTAATTGAATTAAATGCTTCAGTATCAAATTAAATACTTGACTAATTAACAACCAAAACATCTGTTTCGATTAATTTCAGAAGTCCCCAAATATATCATAACTTCAGGAGGTTGCCCGGCTAGAAAATAAATATATGGAACGGATTTTTAAATACATGTTTATGTTTAAAAAGCCCTGTTTTTGTGCAATTAAACATAATAATAATAACTTTATTGTCACAAGTAGGCTTACATTAACATTGCAATGAAGTTACTGTGAAAAGTCCCTAATCGCCACACTCCGGCGCCTGTTCGGGTACACAGAGGGAGAATTCAGAATGTCCAATTCGCCTAACAGCACCTCTTTTGGGACTTGTGGGAGGAAACCAGAGCACGTGGAGGAAACCCGCGCAGACACAGGGAGAAAGTGCAGACTCCGCACAGACAATGACCCAAGCCGGGAATCGAACCTGGGACCGTGAAGCTGTGAAGCAACAGTACTAACATCCAAAGGTGCTTCAGAGGAACATCATGAAGCAAAATTAAACATAGAACTTAGAACATTACAGCGCAGTACAGGCCCTTCGGCCTCAAATGTTGCGCCGACCTGTGAAACCACTCTAAAGCCCATCTACACTATTCCCTTATCATCCATATGTTTATCCAATGACCATTTAAATGCCCTTAATGTTGGCGAGTCCACTACTTTTGCAGGCAGGGCATTCCACGCCCTTACTACTCTCGGAGTAAAGAACCTACCTCTGACATCTGTCCTATATCTATCTCCCCTCACTTTAAAGCTATATCCCCTCGTGCTAGCCATCACCATCCAAGGAAAAAGGCTCTCACTGTCCACCCTATCTAATCCTCTGATCATCTTGTAATACGTGGAGCGGCTTAAGGTCATATCAGGGCAAATGGCAAAAAGCTTGGTCAGAGGTTAAGTTTTGATGGACATCTTGAAAGAAGAAAGAGAAGAGGAGTGGTTTAGGGAGCGAATAAAATCGGGAATGCTCAAGAGGCCAGACGAAGCACCCATTTGTTTCAGGAGGTGATGGGCACAGACATGATGGAGAGTTGTGGGGCAGGAAGAGATTGGAGATTGAGAGGAGTGGGTGGATGAAGGGGTTTGAAAACAAGGATGAGAATTTTAAACTTGAGGTGTACATGACTGACTGGAAGCCTGTGTTGGTCAGCCAGCAGGGGGGGTAATAGGTGAACAGGGAAAATTGTAGCAAGCAAAGTGGATAATGGGGGTCCAGTAGATGTAGTGTATCTGGACTTAGGTATTTGATAAGGTGCCGCACAAAAGGTTATACACAATGTAAGGTCTCACAGGATTGGGGATAATATATTAGTTTGGAAAGAGGATTGACTAACTGAGAGAAAGCAGAGAGTGGGGATAAATGGGTCTTTTTCTGCTTGGCACGTTGTAACACTTGATGTGCCTCAGGGTTCGGTCCTCGGGCCCTGACTATTTACAATCTATAATCATGATTTGGATGCAGGGATAGGATGTGCTGTGGCCAAATTTGCAGATGGCAGTAAAATATGTGGGAACGCAAGTTGCAATGAGGAATAAGAAATTTACCAATTGGATGTGGATAGGTAGGTTGGGTGAGTGGGCCAATGTTTGGCAGAGGGAATTTAACATGGATAAATGTGAGGTTATCTATTTTGGCCGGAGGAATAAAAAGTCAACTTATTATTGAAGTGGAAAGTAACTTCAAAATGCTTTGGTGCAGAGGAACCTGGGTGCCCTTGCTCATGAATCGCAGAAAGTTAGTCTGCAGGTGCATCAGGTAATAAGGAAGGTAAATGGAATTTTGTCATTCAGTGCTAATGGCTTGAAGTATAAAAACAGGTACGTGCTGTTGCAATTGTATAGGGCATTGGCGAGACCACATCTGGAGTACTGTGCACAGTTTTTGTCCCCTTGATGTAAGATGTAAATGCATTCAAGGTGGTCCAGAGAAGGGTCATTAGATTAATTCCAGGGACGAAGAACTTGCCTTATGAAGCGAGATTGTGCAATCTAAGCCTAGACTTGCTGGAGTTTCGAAGAATGAGACATAATTGAGGTATATAAGATGCTAAAGGGGATTGATGTAGAGTGCCTGTTTACCCTTGTTGGACATTCTAGAATGAGAAGCCGATTAAAAACAGAAATGAGGAGGAATTATTTCACTGAAAGGGTTGTGAATCTGTAGAATTCTCTACCCCAGATACCGTGGACGCCCGAACATTTAACAAATTAAAGGAGAGAGATAGGCTTTTAATCAGTAGAGGGATGAGGGTTATGGAGAGCAGGCAGGAAGGTGAAGATGAGGCCTGAATGAGATTAGCCATGATCATATTGAATGGTGGAGCAGGCTCGAGGGGTTGAATTGGGCAGCACGGTAGCATAGTGGTTAGCACAATTGCTTCACAGCTCCAGGGTTCCAGGTTCGATTCGTGGCTTGGGTCACTGTCTGTGCGGAGTCTGCATGTTCTCCCCGTGTGTGCGTGTGTTTCCTCCGGGTGCTCCGGTTTCCTCCCACAGTCCAAAGATCTGCAGGTTAGGTGGATTGGCCATGCTAAATTGCCCTTCGTGTCCAAAGTTGCCTTTATTGTTGGGTGGAGTTACTGGGTTGTGGGGATAGGGTGGACATGTGGGCTTGGGTGGGGTGCTCTTTCCAGGAGCCGGTGCAGACCCGATGGGCCGAATTGCCTCCTTCTACACTGTAAATTCTATGAAATTTCCTACTCCTGTTCCTAATTCTTATGTTCTTAATGCAAGCAAAGAGCAAGACAATTGTGTTTTGGATGACCACAGGTTTATCACAGGTAGAATCTAGGCAGGCATTCATTGGAATAGTGGCTATATTAATCATCCAGATGTGATTTCACAGACTCCAAACATATACTGAAAATTCCAAAGATTTACATTTGGAAATATTTTATCACAGGGTGTAAATACTAAATGCTAGGACCAAATAAGCCATCAAAATATTTAATTTGAATCCATACTTAGTTGTGGTTTTCAATGCCCGTGTAAATTTCCCCTATTGTTTGCTGTGAATGTTTAGCCACTTTGCCCAAGTCTTTTGTTTTTAGTTTTCATTCAGCTCCCATCAGTGGTTTGCCACATTATGTGAAAAATAGAACAGTTTCCAACTCTTGATCACGCTTGGAGATTCGATGACTGATGATGAATTTTAAATCACATTTCCTGACTTGTTTTTAATACACTATTATGATCTTTGTAGAGACCAATAACTTTTTTAAGAATTAAAATTTCCAATTAATAGCTGAAAGGATGAGGCAAGATTTCACACTGTAAGGCCTTTGCTATAACAAAAAACTAAAAGCACCGATGACTAAAAACGTTTTGGAGGCAACTTGTAAGTAAACGCAAAACGGGACATTTTCCCTTTAAACGCAACTGAAAGCACACTTTGCAGATATCATTTGTACTCCTTTAAGTAAGCATTCAATTCTCCTGGAACCAGTGGAAAGTGATTCTTAGTTCCCAGGGGTTTATTTCTGTTCAGTTCCTTTTACAGCCTGGGAATTTGTAATCTCGGAGCTGTCTCTTATTAATGTGTTTTTTTCCCCATGAGATTCTTCCTCTAGTGCAAGCCTGGCGAATCTTCCAGCCACGTGAATTGTCTCATCATTCCCACTGTGGGCTCTCCCCCACATTCCTGCATGGTGAACCAAAGCATCTTGCTGCCAATAGTTCCTCTCGAGCTCCCAGACTAACTCTGCTGTGTGTGTTTCGGGTGGTTGCCACGGTACACCGGGCGGAACACCTCTTTTGGCAGCGCTGAACGGAGAAAGAAAAGCTTTTCAAGTTTCTGTTTCCTGCGCAGTGCTTCTCCTGCAGAGTACAAATATGTGAACTTGGGGTTTGAACGTAATAATAATAGTCATCATCATTATTGACACAAGTAGGCTTACATTAACACTGCAATGAAGCTACTGTGAAAAGCCCCTAGTCGCCACATTCCTGTTCGGGTACACTGAGGGTGAATTCAGAATGTCTAATTCACCAATCAGCACGGGGACGATTCTCCAAGCCCCGGGCTGGGCCGGAGAATCGGAGCAACCGCGCCACGACGCCCGACGTCGGCGCGCGATTCTCCGAAGTGCAGAGAATCGTCGCCATTTGCGCGGCGCCAGCCGCGGGCCGCTGGAATTGGCAGGGCCGCCGATTTTCTGGCCTGGATGGGCCGAGCGGCCGCTCCAACACAACAGAGTCCCACCACGCCGTTCACCCCTGGTCACTGGTAGCGGGGACTCTGCGGGAACGCTCGGGGGCGACCTTGGGGGGGGGGTGAGGGGGGCTCCTTCACCGGGGGGGCCTCCAATGGGGTCTGGCCCGCGATCGGGGCCCACCGATCGGCGGCCCGGCCTCTCCCCCCCTCCCATGAGACTACTTACCGGGGCGGCTGGCCCCTGAACACCAATCCCATGTTGGGTCGGGGCCGGCGTGTGTAAGAAGTTCCCCATGCATGCTCAGGATGGCGTGGCCCAACTGCGCATGTGCAGGATTGAGCTGCCCCAACTAAGGCCCTGCCAGCCCCACGGAGGCCCCAGAATAGGGGTCTGGGAACGGGCGCCGAAGCCGGAGTAAAACACTCATCAACCCAATAAGCAAACAACACATCAACCCAATAAGCAACCACAACCCTCCAACCCCACTGACACCAACATCCTGCCACGTCACGCCTTTATTCTGCTTGAAGAAATCGATGAGTGGTTTCCACCTCCGTGCAAACCCCTCAACCGACCCCCACAGAGTGAACGTAACCATCTCCAACCTCGGAATTCTCCCGGATCGCTCACTCCCGCTTTCGGCGGCTCCAACTCCCGCCAGCCCAACAAAATCCATCTCTGGGCTATCCGGGAGGCAAAGGCCAATACATCGGCCTCTCTTTACCCCCCCCCCCCCCCTCCTCACGGACTCCCTGGATCTTCCGACACACCAAATATCGCCACCTCCAGACACGGGAACACCTCCACAGCCTGCACCTGGATATTACATCTGAGAACCCCTGCCAGACCCCCTCAATCTTGGACACCCAGAACATGTGGATATGATTCGCGAGCCCCCCTGCCCACTGCCCACTCCTATCCTCCACCCCTGCAAAGAACCTGCTGATCCACGCCACCGTCACGTGGACCTTTGGCACCAATTTAAACTGCATGTGGCTTAACCTCGCACATGGCGAGGATGCGTTCACCCTCCGCAAGGCCTCCGCCCACGTCCCGGACCCCATCTCCCCTCCTAGATCTTCCCATTTGCGCTTAAATTCCTCCCCTGGAGACCCTCCCTCTCCATCAGTTCCTTATAAATATCTGACACCTACCCCTCCCCTATTTCGTCCTCCGAGAAAAGCTTGAATCCGCCTTCACTTCTCCATTGAACCAAGTGCAGTCTGTGCGGTTGGATCCAGCTCCGCGCCACTTGTATACCTAAGTACCTGAAGCTCGTCCCCACAACCCTAAATGGCAACTCCGTTAATCTCCCTTCCTGTCCTCTGGCATTGATCAGGAAAACATCACTCTTTCCCATGTTCAGTTTATATCCCGAAAACCGGATGCCCCCAAGATCTCCATAATCCTCCCGCAGCTGCCATTGGGTCCAAAATATATAATAACAGGCCATCCGCATATAGCGATAGCGTATGCTCGACAGGCCCCCTGTTCAACCTCTCTTCAATCGCTCAACGCCCTAAAGGCCATTGTCAACGGCTCTGTCGCCAAGGTGAAAAGCATCAGGGAGAGCGGGCACCCCTGCCTCATCCCATGATGTAGCCCAGAGTACCAAGAACCCACTCGGTTCATCCTCACACTCGCCACTGGTGACTTATATAGCAACCGGACCCAATCCACAAACCCTCACCTGAACCCAAACCGCCCCAGCACCTCAAACAAATGTCCCCACTCCACCCGATCAAAAGCCTTCTCCTTGTTCATTGCCACCAATATCTCCGAGGGTATCTTAATCATGTTAAGTAACCTGCGCACATTTGCCAACAACTTCCTTCGCTTCATAAAACCCGCCTGGTCCTCGCCTATCATCCCCGACACACAGTCCTCAATCCGCGATGCAAGCACCTTCACCAATAGCTTGGCATCGTCATTAAATAACGATATCTGGCAGTATGACCCACACTGCTCTGGGTCCTTATCCTTCTTTAAAATCAGGGAGATGGCAGCCTGCGACAATGTAGGGAAGAGTTCCCCCCCCCTCCCTCATCTCATTATAATGTCCTCACGAGCAATGGACCCAGGTCCACCCAAACTTTTTATAATACTCAATTGGGAACCCGTTTGGCCCCGGGGCCTTCCCTGCCTGCATCACACCCATGCCTTCCAACACCTCCCTCAACCCAATTGGGGCTTCAGGACCTGAACCCATCCCTCCCCGACCTTGGAAAAGCTCCAACCCATCCAGGAACCACTGCAGCCCCTCTTTCCCCCGTCAGGGGCTCCAACTCATAGAGCCTCCTCTAAAAGGCCTCTCAAATTCCCCATTCACCCCATTTGGGTCCATCACCACCTTACCCCTCTTGTCCCGCACTCGACCAATCTCCCTTGCCATTGCTTGCTTCCTCAACTGATGGGCCAGCATCCTATTCGCCTTCTCCCCATATTCATACACTGTCTCTCTGCCACTCAGCAACTGCCCCACCGCCTTCCCCCTAGACACTCCACCAAACTCCCTCCAGAGTGTCTGCCTCTCCTTCACCAACCCCTCCTCCAGCATCACCGAGTACCTCCAGGCCACCCTCAAATCCCATCGACCAGCCTTGCCCTCTCCTCCCTCTTCCTGTGTGCCCGAATCAAAACTCCCCTCTAACTACCCACTTGAGTGCCTCCCACAGCATGGCCGCTGTGACATAGAACTTAGAACATACAGTGCAGAAGGAGACCACTCAGCCCATCGAGTCTGCACCGACCTACCCAACCCCTCACCCCCACCCTATCCCCATAACCCAATAAACCATCCTAAACTTTTTGGTCACTAAGGGCAATTTATCATGGCCGATCCACCTAACCTGCACATCTTTGGACTGTGGGAGGAAACAGGAGCACCCGGAGGAAACCCATGCAGACACGGGGAGAACTCCGCACAGACAGTGACCCAGCGGGGAATTGAACCTGGGACCCTGGCGCTTTGAAGCCACAGTGCTATCCACTTGTGCTACTGTGACCTATCCCCATGTCATTCATCTCCACATAGCCCTGAATAGCAGCTCGCACACCCCTTCACCAACAGCCCCACATCTAACCTCTACTGTGGACACTGGGCCTCCCCCTGAGCCACCACAAATCCACCCATGTGGCATGTTGTCAGAAACCAAAATCGCTGAATACTCCGAGTTGGTAACCCTGCCAGCAGCGCCTTGCATATCACAAAAGAATCAATCCGGGAACGATATACCCGAACAGTGTATCCGAATGGTGTTCCCGAACGGTGTACCTGAACAGTGCACCTAAACAGTGTACCTGACCAGGTGCTGGAGTGTGGCGACTCAGGGATTTTGACAGTCACTTCATTGCCGTGTTAATGTAAGCCTACTTATGACAATAATGAAAAGTGTATTCGTATTGAATATACCCAGTGCACATGGGAGAAGTATAAAAACTCCTTTGCCCATGGCCTCCCAAACCTTCATGGGTCTGACCCCCCATTGCGCTCCATGAACCCCCTCAGCTCCCTAGCCACTGCTGACACCCTCAACGACTTAGGACTCGACCGGTCCACGGCCACATTGAAAGCACCCCCCATAATCAACTGATGCATGTCCAGGTCTGGAATCTTCCTCAACATCCGCCTCATAAGATCTACGTCTTATACCAACTTCGGGCATAAACGTTTACCAGGACTACCGGCAACCCCTCCAGCTTCCCAATAACCATCACCTACCTACCCCCTGAATCAGCCACAGTGCTCCCCACCTCAAACGCCACCCTCTTGTTAACCAACACCGCCACCCCTTCGTCTTCATATCCAGCCCCGTGTGGAACATCTGCCCCACCCATCCCTTCCTCAGCCTCCTCTGGTCCCCAACTTCAGTTATATCTCCTGTAGAAACACCAGGTCCGCCTTTATACTCCTCAGGTGCGTAATCACAGGTGGCCGTTTTACCTGCCCGTTCTCCTGTTCTACGTGACCAGTCTGGTCAGGGGGTTCCCCGTCCCCCTTCCCTGCTGATCAACCTTTTTGAGCCAGCCCCCGGCCCCGCCGCCGGATGTCCGCTGCCAGCCCTCCCTTCCCAACTGCGTCACACCAACTGCACCCATGTCAGCAACCCTCCACCGTTAAACAAAAAAACAATCCCATTCCCCCCCACATGCTTCCCTTCTGACAACCCCTCATCTCACTCCCGTTAACTAGCCTGACCATCTAGCATGATGGACTCCATCCAAGGTCTCGACTCCATCATCCCTCCAGCCCACCCCTCCCCCTGCCCACCATAAACAAACAAAGAAAAGCAAAAGGCACGTTCACCATCGCCGCTCCCCAGTTGGAACCCACCCTGTACACTTTACAAGAACACAACGCTCCTCTCCAAAGTTCAGTGTCTTCACGCTCCTCCCTGTCCACGGTCCCTGAAAAGGCCATCGCCTTCTTGCCGAGTCAAACTAAAACTCCTGTTTCTGATGTGTCACCCACAAGTGGGCAGTCGTCTTCGCCAACTCCGCACACGGTCCTGGTAGACGCACAGCTCACTCCCTTCCCAGGTATCTTTCCTGGTCTGCCTCGCCCATTTCAAGATCTTTTCTTTATCCAGGAATCGATGCAGCTGCACCACCATCGCCCTCAGTGGCTCCCCCACCTGCGGCCTCCTCCTCTGCGCCCTGCGCACCCGATCCACCTTGAGGGGCCGGTCAATGGCCCCCCTCCCCATTCCGCACCAGCATCCTTGCCACATACTTGGCGGCTTCTGCTTCCTCGATGTCCTCAGGCATCCCAGCGATCCTCAGGTTCTGTCTACTGGAGCGGTTCTCTAGGTCTTCTAATTTCTCTCTCAGACTCTTCTGGCTGTCCAAAACCATCCCCAGGTGTCACATTGCTGTTATAGGTAAGATGCTGCTCATAATATTTCCTTCATTTATGAACCTTCGCATTGAGAAATGCAGACTTAAAAAATGAAAACAATTGAAACCTTTAATGGAAAAGACTTTTAAATCACATGCATTTTTAAAAAATATATTGTATTTCACATGAAAATGGTGATAAATCTTCAATTGAAAACTTCTCAAACTAATGAAGATTGCATTAAATAGTGTCTTGACATGCTTTTATAAGGTTTTAGAGATAAAAGGCTTTTGCCCGAGGGCAGCTCAGTTGGAGAATATCGGCGATGTACTTCAAAACCTTTATGGTATAAAGGAGTGCTCTGATAGATAAAAGTTTGGGAATTACTGCTTAGACTATTCCCCTCTCAAAGCCCATTCCCATGGCAACATGAATCACATGGACCTTGTATCCAGGTAGAATTGCTGGTTAGCTATCCTTGGGACCCCAACTTTCTTTTATCTTGGAAAAGACAATTCAAAGCACAACTGTTTATAACCCAACATTCCCAACACTTTTCTGGGACTTTAGAGACCCATAGTCTATCCACTCTTAGCACACACGCTGCTGCCATTGTCTCGAAGTGTAACCACCTTGCATCAACTTCCCAGTAAAATATTCTGGAGCCCTTTTAAGCTCTAACAATCGAAACACCCAGTCTTGCTGTTGGGCAGACCACAGAACAGGTCATGTAACCCCCTACATTTACCTTAAATTAAAGACATGGGGCAGTATTCTCTGGTCTCATCCATGGCAGTACCCGTTGCAAGCGAGAACGGAAAATGTGGCATTCCAGCTAAAACCATTCACTCTCAACGGCACAGAAAAATCCCAGGCGCAAACAAGGAAAGAAAATTTCTGCCATGGTCCCAAAACTTTACAATCCGATAAAACTCAGAATTGTAACAACACAATGGAAAAATGGAAAGACTAATTTAGATTTCTATACTCCAGCACACTCACTCGTGCCCTGCTTCAAAATGCCTATTTGAATATATTATACATTTTCTGTGGATCTCAGCCAAATATTGCCTTGGCAAATCACAAGTAATGTATGTTAAATACCAACAATGTGTTTTTGATTGGACTGTTCAGCCACAACTGTTAAGATTAGCACATTTAAAAGATAACAAAGGACGAAATGCAGCTGAATTTAGTAGCAATGGTTTTCGTTTGTCTCTATTGAAGTTTTAAACACACTCGTCTTTTTTCTGTTAAACCATTACTCTATTAACTATAGTTGTTAATAATTCACAACAAAATATGGTTTCAGGTTTGCCTCTTTATCAAGAGCCACGCAGGGGTTTGCATGTTCCAAAAACTACATATACAATAAACTTTTTAAAACCAGATACTTGGATTGCCACAAATAATCTTTGTTTTTTTTTAACTGTGATAGAACAAACAATAAGAATATCAAATGCGTTTCTGCTTTTTCAGAAGACACCAAGTTCTTATTAATATTAAAAGCCAATTATTTTTCCTGACTTGCCTAATCTGCAATTTAAACATAACCAAAATCATACTGTACTGAGACCTCAAAACAGTTGACATTTTTAAAGTTGCCTGCATTATTGATGAGCTTGCACATCATCAAACAACAGCCATATACTCTAGAAAATATAGTTCATTACCATTTAAAGGACAGTAGCGTTGATTGTTTTCAGTCTTGTCAACTTTGCCACCCTTGAACTGCTGCTGGGTCAGTTGATTCCAACTTTTACTAAGTTACATCGAAACTTGACAGCGAAATCATTAGAAATGGATGCACTCTCTGCATTCTGCCACATTCCTTCCTCTGTTAGGATATTAATATGAAGATCACTGTACAAACATGTACTCTTAAGCAGCAAAGAGTGCAATCTTTCAAATTTATTGGCCTACACGAACAGGAGGAGATGGGTAAGAATTTGTTTCCATTATGTAAGGGTACCCGATCATCTTTTGATTTAAGTTAGTCCTGTAGTCATGGACTATTAATCACTCCTGAGGGCCCTCAAAAGGGGGCTGTGTACCTAAATATTTTTGTGAAAGCTTACACGTGTCCTTGAGCTGTATCAACGCAGGAAAGCTGCATTTTTACTTTCATTTGTAGGTAGGCAGGGACATTGGTTGAGCAGAGGACAGTCTGGACAAAGTTATTGAAAACCTAATAAAAGATTGAGGAAATTCCAGTGTATTGTAAGAAATGACATTGGTCACTCATTTATGCCTGAATTTCGTCAGTCTTCAGTGCTGGAAATCAATCCACAATGTCCTGTAAGGATGTTTATGGGGGCTCAAATTGACCGAAAACTCTAGGCCAAAAGTCCGGTGGAATAATAACTCTGCTACATTCTTTATTAGTTCAATTATATCAGTGCTTTCAGAAATTCGTCGACGCCTTTCGTAAAATCCCTGAAAGTTAAGTCCAACTTCAAACATGTGAGCCGGCAAATGAGAGAAATATCGAACGAGTGGCTGAGCTTTACAAACCAGGAAGATTCCAAGTTCAATTCATGGCCTGATCTGAGTTAGCTGGTCTTAACCAGGGCAGCGTATTGGGGCACTAATTGACAGGGGGTGGAAATAATCCATTCAAGCTCTTCTGATTGCTATCCCTGGTCCTTATTTGTAAATACTGTACAAGGACATAAATTAGATATCAAGTGAAGACAGTGTGCTGGTGGCTGTGATAAACTGTTGATGTTCCAATTGCTTTACCTCTGTGCAAAAATCTGCATTTCCCTTTAAATTCTTAATTTTTGCAGCTTTCTCCATTGAAACCTAATATAGCAATGATGTTCCTTACTTACAGTTCCTGGTAAATGCAGTTGAGGACCTCTAAAATCTCCTTGAAACTTTTCAAGCAGCTTTTACTTAGAAGAATGTTTTTCCCTCTATGCTACTTCAAAATGTCTGAAACAGGTTTAAAATTCTGAATCCATTACCTTGAATTTTTAAATAATTATAACTTATTTTGGACTTCTCTGTTGGTCTATGCTGATTTGTAATTCTGCCTTTTAGAGAAAAAAAATGATCTTTTAGGTCAATTTTGGTGCTGTGAGAATGTGAGATTTGTGTTTATATGTTTATAAACTTAGATATTTTCTTGAATTTTGCTTCATATATAATGCTAGAAAAGGAACATGTTGTTGAAGCTTTTTGTCTTGCACTCATCAGGGCAATTCACACGCAAACCAAATGTAAAGGGAACAGCAATAATACTGTATCAGAAGAGAGAGTTTATTCATTGGCAAGTGGACTCTGATGAGTAGAGGCATTGTCATGGAGAATGCACCAGTTAACTGATGATTGTGTGTTAACTGCCAAGCATTGTTTAAATTCAAATCAGGCAGGTTGACTCTGGTCAAGGCATTGCCCTGGCAATAATTAAGAGAATAGCTGTTGCTTAATTTGTTTAGTTGAAAAGGGTTCAATGTGTGTACACGTACATTTTGTGTACAAAGGGACAGGGCCCTAGGTATTAATACATGTAGCTTCGGGCACAGGTAAGTGAGCCACACTGTGAGCCTGACTAATGAGGTTAAATTGGTTGTCAGTGTAATTCTTACAACTTTCGCGAATTGTCTTGATGAGTCTAAGATAAAGTGCCCAACAGCCTATATTTTTCAGCAATACTCAAGTTCCGTAGTATCAAAGGACAATATAATATGTTGGTGAACTTTGCTTGGAACATTACAATCTTTCAGTTGTCATGTGGGAAAGATTTGATTGACTGGAATGGAGAGAGATATTGGGGAGACTTTTTATGAGTAGAGACCCAGACAGAACAATTCATGTGAATACAATTGTATTTGGGGACAGTTCTCCCTATAATAGCCAACAATCAGTGTGATGATTTTGTACTCTTTAATCGTCTAATTTCTGTTTGGGGTAATTGAGGAAGAAGAGAAGAATCCACCTAGAGTAATTTCATTCAGAAGAGTGCTGCAATTAATAGGATGTACGAATCGATGAAAAGACCCGAGATTAATCAAAGGTGAATTGAAATGTACAGGAGTGACTGGATTAAACCATGAGGTACAATGACTGATCTGCAAAATAATTCTTACGCCTCAGAAATAGTTCAGGAGAGATTTTTTAGCTGTTCAACGAATATGACGAGGCATGCCTCAAAGGGAAATTATTCTTGATCAACAGTCTCTCCAACCATCATAAGTCATCATGAGCACTTGTGCTAATCACAGTTATTGTCTCAGCAATTCATAACAGCATTTGTTTGCAAATATCATCTTTATGAAAGTAAGCTTTGAGTATTCAATTGGAAAGGTTTTTTTGGGGAGGGGAAGCAATATAATTTTCAGCTTCCCATGGAGTGTGAGAGGCACACACTTCTATCCACCAACCTCGGTCTGTGCACAGATTAAAGTCGCGGAAATAATCCAAGCTGCATGTCTTTTGAATGGATGAAAATAGTGGAAAACTCTCCAAGCATTGAAATATAAGTACTTGGAAGAAGTGCAGGCTTTTGAGACAGGCTGGGGGCCACGACGTGAAGACTCACAAGATATTTCACTTTGTAAATTTAGTCGTTTTTGTGAACGGTGCCCTTTTGTTTTAACTTCCCTATCGGGTGAAATTGAGTGTCATAGTGATGCAAAAATCTGGGCAGCACGGCAGCACCGCGGTTAACACTGTTGCTTCACAGCGCCATGGTCCCAGGCTCGATTCCTGGCTTGGATCACTGTCTGCACGTTCTCCCCGTGTCTGCGTGGGTTTCCTCCGGGTGCTCCGGTTTCCTCCCACAAGTCCCGCAAAACGCGCTGTTAGGTGAATTGGACATTCTGAATTCTCCCTCTGTGTACCTGAACAGGCGCCAGAGTGTGGCGACTAGGGGCTTTTCACAGTAACTTCATTGCAGTGTTATTGTAAACCGACTTGTGACAATAAAGATTATTATTAATTATTAAATCATGCTCCTAAGGAATTGGCTCTTCCAATGGAAAAGAACTTTAATGGCAGTCGGAGAATTCGCAATTAGTTCCATAGCATCAAAAGAAACAATATTGTTGTAGAGTTTATGTTGCTTCTTAAAAACCTGCCTGTTTGATCATTTTTGGTCACTCATCCAATATTTCTACATGGTTCAGCGTCAAAGCTTGTTAAATAATGTTGCTGTGAAATGCTTTGGGATTTGTTTTTTTGCTATTAAAGGTGACATATGAATGCAAGCTGTTGTTTACTATGACGTTTACATGTGTGAGGTTCAGGGGCAGAAAAGTGAGCATGAATGTGTACAATTGATAAATAACTATTTAACATCAACCACGTCAGCTCACCAGGATTTATAGTGAGTATAATAAACATTCCCACAGGATGCAGTTGGCAGTCGTTGAATGAGGCATGGGGATAGACGAGAGCTCACAGTACTTTAGAAAATATGAAGAATTTTATTGCCACTTGGTTCATAAATCTTTATCTGAATATTCGTGCCATTTGTATTGACAATATTATACACACCCTGGGCTTGAGTTTGGAGGAGCATTGATTTCTGTTGCATCATACAAGTGCTCTTCAGCTAGTTTTATTGCCTTCTGTAATTTCATTTCCTATGCTTGAAACCTTTTGTGCCTTCTATTGCAAAACCGACCATTTTAACTGCACTGAGGTGCTATCTCATCTGTTTTAAAGATCACTTTGACATTTTGCTTTATACGAAGTAAAGCAGATTTGATTTTGATTGCAGATTGTAATTGGGTCGGTAAGCGACAACTGAGTTGTTTTCTTGCAGTAGAATGAGCAAGTCCTGAAATAGACCTTCAGCGGGATGGTTCACTGCAAGTGGTTTTGCAATATATGATCAATATGTGGTAATGGGATCGCCATCGTTTTTTAAATATATCCTATATTACAGCTAACAAAAGACAAGTCAATGAAGCCTTTGATGGCAGATACACTTTTAGTGAAAATACGTGTTTCGAAATGAGCACAGCGAAAGCTTGTTACTGTAGTGTTCTAATCAGCATGTGGAGCTGATTTGTCCATAATTTTTTAATTGGTATGAAATTATGCTGGAAAAATTGTCAATCTTGATCTGCAGCTATGTCTAAATGGTTTCTAAATACCCAAGACTCCGCCTCTCTGCCTCTTTATCCACCTTTAAGACACTCCTTAAAACCTATATCTTTGACCAAGCCTTTGATCATCTGGCCCAATGTCTCCTTATGTGGCCTGGTGTTCTATTTCATTTTATAATACTCCTGTTAAGCGTCTTGGGATACTGTGGTAAAGGTGATGTCAACATTTAAGTTGTTGTGGCAAACATGGTTACATTTATTAACACTTGCCCGCCTTCTCATTCAAATTTCTTAAATATGCCATAAATAAATATGAAAAGTGGTATCACAAGGAGTATTTAAAGTGTACAGAATAGGTGCGTTTAAGGGGAAGCTAGATAAACATGTGAGAGTTAAAGAACAGAACAATATGCTGGATTTAGATGGAGGCGGCTTATACGGAGCATAAAGATGGATCAACTGGGTTGAATGGCTTGTTTCTCTGCTATGCATTCTGCGCAATGTAATGGCGTGGGGCAGCATGGTGGTTGGCACTGTTGCTTCACAGCTCCAGGGTCTCGGGTTCGATTCCTGGCTTGGGTCACTATCGGTGTGGAGTCTGCACATTCTCCCCATGTCTACGTGGATTTCCGCCGGGCACTCCAGTTTCCTCCCACAAGTCCCTTATGTGCTTGTTAGGTGAATTGGACAGTTGGAATTCTCTCTCAGTGTACCCTAACAGGTGCCGGAATGTGGCGACTGGGAGATTTTCACAGTAACTTCATTGCAGTGTTAATGTAAACCTACTTGTGACAATAATAAAGATTATTATTATTGAATTTTGCTTTCAATAATTTCAGTTTAAAATATTGCATTGCTGATTCTCTATATATCTCTATATGTCATTATTTGTAAGTGTTCTGTCTCAGACACATTTGACCTCCACATAGTTTGGAAAGTTCATTGAAGAATCAGGGACTTATTGGTTTGTTAATTGTCATTGGAGTGTGGTAGGGAAGGTGAAGTAATGTATAGATCATGATGCTAATTTAATTAACATTCTTCCTTCTTTATCAAGTATCACTGCATTGGCACATGGTGTTATCAAATGGTGTGTTCAAATACATACCTTGAAATATGACACATTTACTCAGAACTTCTTTCCAAAATTGAATTGTGGTGAAGTCCTTTCATGATGATCTCGAACAAAGCAAACACTTTACTGGCAAAGTGATGAAGGTGTCCTTTCAAACCAGGAAAAATGACATGGATGTCTTGCATGAGTATGGATGGAAGCATCACGGGAATGGAGAATGGTGTTCCTTGTGGTGCAAGTCATGCTGTGCTGACTGAAAAAAGAGCTATCCGGCCTAATTCCACTTTCCAGCTCTTGATCTGTCGCCTTTTAGGTTATCTCACTTTGAGTACATATCCAAATTATTTTTAATGCAATGTGGGTCTCTGCCTCCCATCATCCTTTAAGGCAGGTATTTCCAGATGCCCACAATCTGCTGGGAAAGAGATTTTCTCCTTAACTTTCTCCTCATCAATGTATCAATTACTTAAAATCTGTGACCCAATAATTGATCTCTCTACTAAGGGAGCCAGGTTCTTCCTGTGCATACTATCTCAGCCCTGCATTGTTTTCTACACCTCAATTAAATCTCCCCTCAGCTTGCAGTGTTCCAAAGAGAATAGCACCAACCTATCAATCTTTCCTCATAGTTTAAATAGTCCAGTTCTTGCAACATCTCTAGTAAATTTCCTCTCTAGTCTGATCACATCCTCATATAATGTGATAACCAGAACACGCCGCCTCCTGCTGTCTACAGTTTTCTCCCTTACCGTATCATCTACAAACTTCTTAAACATACCCTTACATTTAAGTCCAAATCATTGATCTAGGCCACAGAAAGCAAGGAACCTAATACTCAGCCTTGTGGCAATCCATGAATGAACCTTCCAGTCACAAAAGCACATTCTGGCCATTATCCTTTTGTTTTGTGCCAGTGAACCGACTTTTGGATCCAACTTGCCACATTCCCCTGGTTCCCATGGGCTTTTACCTTTCTGGCCAGTCTACCGTGTGCGGCCTTCTCAGAAGCCTGTTATGGGAGCGGCGTTTTCAGAACCCCAAAATGTATCATGGAGTTCAACCAACCTCTCCCTTTAATTGTTGCTTTTGAAGCACACGGCTTGGTCTCCAGGTGTGGTATTACAATTATGGAAACGTGGGTTTTTAAATACAAAACAATGTTTATTCCATGAATTCAACTTAACCTTTTTAAATAAACATTGGATCATTTACCACCCCTTTCTTCAAAGATAACCCCGAAAATAATACACTAAATGATCCCTCAAAATGTTCCTTCAAACCTCCAAAAGACTTAACACCTTTAAACAGAAACACATCAGGTTAAAGACATTACTATTATGAGTTTAAATCACCAAAATGATCCAGAGATAGTCTTTCATGGCAGAGATCACAGCAGATCCAGCTCACTGCAAACACAGACACACCCAAGCTCTTTTTCTTCATGCAACTCTCAGCAAACCAGCCAGATACTTTTCAGCTGCTCTTTCAAACTGAAACTAAAAGCAGAAGTGAGCTCAGCTCCCCCCACCCTCTGACATCACTTCAGTAATATGAGCTGCAAAGGTACATTGCTTAAACATCCATTTCTTAAAGGTACTCTCACATGACAAGCAATATGAATACCCACAAAGATTTCACTAAGTGCACTACCTTCATCAAATCTCCTTGATGCCGCCTCCAGCAATTCAATAAAGTCAGACCAGTGGGAGACAGGAAGATGACCGAATCTGGAGTTCGGGCAATTCCCAGGAAGACAGCAGTCCGGTTGCATTCCGTCGGGAAAGAAGGTTAATTATCTCTGTGTACTTTATTTAATTAATAGATGGTAGACTGTGTAAAACAAGCTGAGGTGTTTGTTGCCAAGAAAGGGTCTCTTTCATTCGATCATAATCTTTTATATCATGTTGATAGCCAAGTTAATTCATGCAATAACATGATATAGGAGCACACAGGATCAAAGCTTATTGACAGCTTGATTTACACAGTCTATCACCTTGCCATCCTATGTCATAAAATAAAGTACATGATGGTAATTAACCTTCTTTTCCCTACCAAATTCAATCTGACCCACAGACAGCCACATTGACGATTCCAAAATAGCTCTGCTCTGATTTGCAGTCAACAGGCAGAGCCGCAGAATGCAATTAGCCAGCAGTGTTCTGCAAGAGATTAGAAAGGATGCTTCTGTCATACTGTCCAGGGTCTGCACAGTTGGTTAAATAAAGAAATGAATGTAAAGATGCCCGTCAATAACATCCTTGTGTCATAGATATTGATTTGTAATCCGAGAAAACTGTTTATGCTTGAGCTAAGGGAAATTACTGCCATGCTTTTAAAAAGTTTCTTGGGGGGGGGCAGCACGCTGGCGCAGTGGGTAGCATTGCTGCCTCACGGCGTCAGGGTCCCAGGATCGATCCCGGCCCTGGGTTACTATCCGTGTGGAGTTTGCACATTCTCCCCGTGTTTGCATAGGCTTCACCCCCACAACCCAGAGATGTGCAGGGTAGGTGGATTGGCCATGCTAAATTGCCCCTTAATTGGAAACAAAGATTTGGGTACTCTAAATTTATTCCATTGTTCCTGACAAAGTCTCTGGGCGGGATTCCCCCGTACCCGACGGTGCGGGGGGTCCCGGCGGAACGGAGTGGTGTGAACCACTCCAGCCTCGGGCCGCCCCAAAGGTGCAGAATCCTCCGCACCCTTAGGGGCTAGGCCCGCCCCGGAGTGGTTGGCGCTCTGCTGACCAGCGTGGTAGGCATTTGGCGCTCTGCCAGCCGGGGCCGAAGGGACTCCGCTGGCTGGCGCGGGTCTGCGCATGTGCGGGAGCATCAGCGGCTGCTGATGTCATCCCCGTGCATGCGCAGGGGGGGGTTCACCTATGCGTCGGCCATCACGGAGGACCCCACGGCACAGGCCCTCCCGCGGATCGGTGGGCCCCGATCACGGGCCAGGCCACCGTGGGGGCATCCCCCGGGGCCAGATCGCCCCCGAACCCCCCCCGCCCCCCGGACCCTGGAGCCCGCCCGCGCCGCCAGGTCCCGCCGGTAAGGGACCTAGTTCCATTTACGCCGGCGGGACCTGTATGGAACGACCGCGGGGCTTCGGCCCATCGCGGGCCGGAGAATCGCCGGTGGGTGGGGGGCCGCTGCGAGCAGCTGCTGACCGGCATGGCATGATTCCCGCCCCCTCCAATTCTCCTGCACCGGACAATTCGCCGGCCGGCGGGGGCGGGATTTACGCTGCCCCCCCCCCCCCCGGGCGATTTGCCCTCTGTGTTTGTAGCTGTTCCAAAAGAACCTTCTCCTGTGGTTAGCACTGCTGCTTCACAGTGCCAGAGACCCGGGTTCACTTCTGGCCTCGGGTGACTGTGTGCAGTTTGCAGTGTCTCGGCAATGAGCTACATAGGCTGGTTGGGGAACTGCAATTTAGCTGGTTGGTAAGTGGATTGTAGTTGGGACCCTAGATGGAGCATTATCAGATCTCTTACAGACTAGCAGATTTAAGAAGCAAATAGTTTGTGAGGCAAATGGAGCAGGTGAAGCAGAATCAGGCATTTACTCGCGGGGAAGGAGAGATCCTGTCGAGAATATGCAGTGAGGCCATTCTGTTTGTAGACCATAAAAGGGAAATCCTGCCAAAACTGGGAAAAGCACTTCAACTGCCACTTTGTTATATGTCCAGTTTGTTGAGAACAAAAACTGTGGCTTGAAAACGCTTAAGATGTCAGTTGTGTGAAAATATAAATGCCTCAATAAAATATTTTTCAAAAAAAAAAGTAAACACTATCAACCTGTGAAGAGGGAGAACATTTTAAAACCGAGAATTGGAAGAACCAACAAACAAGGGAAGTAATCTTCCTGATGTGGTGAATGATACCGAAAACAAGTACTGGAATAGTAAACTCGAGGCTGCACCTTCCCAAATCCTGCCAGAGTTTAAATGACAGACAGGAGTGAAGGGGTGTCTGTTTTAACTGTTGAAGTGAAATGTTCAAACAGATTACATTGTGGTCCTCAGTTATTAAATGACAAGGTCCTGGTCAAACAACTTTAAAAGAGAGAGGCCAATACACGGCAAAGCTTAAATAATAAAGACTGACCAATCATTGAACCCCTGTCATTCAAAGTCAAGAATGCTCTTCACCATACGGAAAGGTATGCCTAAAACTGGCAATCGATAAAGTGGATGATTGTGCTGATGAGGGCGACTGCAGTGCATTTCAAAATGAATTTCGATATCATCCTACAAACTGCCGCTCAGCCGATACTCCTCTCGAGAGTAAAGAAAATCCCGAATCGTCAAGGGGTGAAATTGACAAAATGCAGCAGCAAGGGATTATCTCGCTGGCCACCATCACAACAAAAACAAAATGGCGTTCAAAAACGGTTGCGTTCCCAAAGCCAAACAGCTCTATGAAAATCTGTGTGGGTTTAACTTGACTGGACAAATCAGTGGCAAGTGAGATCTACCTGATCATTTGCGAAATTGGGTGCAAACAGTGAATTTTGGCAGTGGCCTCTGGACAACGAATCAAGATTACTGACCACATGTATAATGATCGTTATTGTTTCAATAGGTTGCTGTTGGAATGGCGTCCGCTCCAGAAAGTTTCTGGAGAACAATATCTCACACGGAAGGCATACCATGACATAAGGCCGACATTCTTGTACTTGGCACCATGAGAGAGCATGATCACAGAGTCCGAGCCACCCTAAGCACCTCACAGAATGTGGGCCTGACAGAATGCGGGCTTTACATTGAATGCCAAAGGAGTGTTTCTAACCGAAAGTCAAAGGGTGGTGCAGTAGTTAGCACTGCTGCCTCACAGCTCCAGGGTCCTGGGTTCAATTCTGGCCTCGGGTGACTGTCTGTGTGGAGTTTGTACTTTCTCCCCGTGTCTGCCTGGGTTTCCTCCGGGTGCTCCGGTTTCCTCCCCAAAATGTGCAGGTTAGGTGGATTGACCATGCTAAATTGCCCCTTCATCCAAAAAGGTTAGGTGGGATTACTGGGTTACGGGGATAGGGCGGAGGCGTGAGTTTAAGTAAGGTGCTCTTTCCAAGGTCCGGTGCAGATTCGATGACCGAATGGCCTCCTTCTGCACTGTAAATTTTATGATTCTACCTCCCCCCTCCCCCCCCCCCCCCACACCCCTCCCTCCTTGCATTTCCCCCCCATCTCCCTGCCCGACCATCCCAACACGATCTGACCCAAAGACAGGAATTTTAAAGTGCAAGTATTGGCTGCCAAGGGCAAGGAATGCTGTGATGTGAGAGCAGGAAATTCAATGCAGAACCTAGAGCACAGAGACAGACCTGAACCCCTTTTGTGCAGCAGATGACCCTCCTCCCAAACTAATTCAGTAAATTCCAGTAAAACCTCCATCTTTTACTTCCTGAATCATTTGTCTACCCAGCTTCCTCTGAAATGCGTCTCTGGCTATTTGCTTCAACTGCTCCACATGGCAGTGGTTTCTTTGTGTGGTCAGGATCTGGGCGGGAATTTTGGAGATTGCCTATTCTCCCAAAGCACGCTGCTCAAGCCTGTGGTTTAAACCATCACTCTGCATCCACAGCAAGCATTTCTGCATTTGGACCTCTTGTACGAGGTTGGACCTGTCATGATATGCAGACATGCAGATAATGATATACAGACAGGCAGATAATGATATACAGACAGGCACAGACAGGCAGCTGATGAACACAGAGACCACTGATGAACATCTACAGAGTGAGTCAGGGTGTATGTACAGCATCACACCTCCAGCACGTGGCTAAAAGCTAGTTGGTTCAGTCAGACAGAGTAACAACACTTAGGATAGCAGAGAGTCAAACTCATAGAGAACTGTGCTAACTGTACTACTGGTTCATTAAATCAGATTGAACTAACTTCAAGGTCTGGAGTATCTTTTGGTTAAAGATGCATTCAGTTGCAGCCTGTGTTATCCCAGAGTACATAACACATCAGGACCTTCTCCACCTTCCAGATCACTTACTTATGTCATGTGACCTGACATAATTACGTCAGCATTGTGTATGCTTAACTCTTCATCTCCACACACCCCCATCCAGTCCTTATCCTGATCATATTTAGATCGCCTTGCATCTCCCCACTATGTCTCAGACTTCACAGGGTTAATCTCTGAGGTGCCTTTAACAATCTCACAGATCTCGTTCTGATCTCTTTTGGAGGTCACATACATTCCATACTCCCTTCCATGGATGGTCTTCTCCCGCCTGGCTCTTAAACTTCATAGAATCAGAGGATTTACAGTGCAGTAGGAGGCCATTTGGCCCATCGTGTCTGCACCGGCCCTTGGAAACCCCACTTAAGCCCACACCTCCACCCCATCCCAGTAACCCCTTTTTGGACACTGAGGGTAATTTAGCATGAACAATCCACCTAACCTGCACATCTTTGTTACTATGGGAGGAAACCGTAGCACCCGGAGGAAACCCACGCACACTCGGAGAGAACGTGCAGACTCCACACAGACAGTGAACCAAGCCGGGAATTGAACCTGGGGCCATGGAGCTGTGAAGCAACTGTGTTAACCACTGTGCTACTGTGCTGCCCACTTGCAGCAAGTAGACCAGCCAAGGTTGCAGGCAGGTGCGGGGGCAGATGTTTTAGACCACCTTGCCAGTGCCCGGAGGTGGGTCCTGTTGGGGTGGAGTTCAGCTTCTCCACCCTGAGCTTCGGCCTGGCAAGGTGATCTACTGGAAATTTTGATTTTTGTGAAGGTGAAGTTTGAGCTGAGGGGGATGAAGGAGGGGTTAGAACATAGAACATAGAACAGTACAGCACAGAACAGGCCCTTCGGCCCTCAATGTTGTGCCGAGCCATGATCACCCTACTGAAACCCATGTATCCACCCTATACCCGTAACCCAACAACCCCCCCCCCTTAACCTTACTTTTATTAGGACACTATGGGCAATTTAGCATGGCCAATCCACCTAACCCGCACATCTTTGGACTGTGGGAGGAAACCGGAGAACCCGGAGGAAACCCACGCAGACAGGGGGAGGACGTGCAGACTCCACACAGACAGTGACCCAGCCGGGAATCGAACCTGGGACCCTGGAGCTGTGAAGCATTTATGCTAACCACCATGCTACCCTGCTGCCCCCCAGAGGTTCTGCAATGCGTAGGGGCTGTTCAAATATACACTTTCGAGAATTGGTTGCCATTGAACACTAGGGTGCGAGCGGGTGTTATTGTTGTTCTTGAGAACACTGTTTACAGATTGATTGTTAATTTTCTTTTTTATGAGAATATACGGTTGATGTTTTGGTCTGTATACTGAGTGGGGTGCTGTTTGGTGGATTGGAAAGCAGCCTATAGTCATCTGGGACTATGCCGACTTTACCTTTACTTTTGCTTAGTCGTACTGAGAACACTTCGACTTAATATTCTTCAAAGACTTCACCAAGGTCTTTTTTTTTAAAATCTTTTTATTCTCCTCGTTTTGGCATTGCCTGAATAAGTTGAAATTAAAATTATGTTAGGATGAGGGAGTAGGTGAGACCCAAATGCCCCCTTGTTGTATTATTTTGTAAAACAATGCAGGCATGCTATCGTATGACTGCCCAGAAGCAACAGAACTTAGTGGAATGTTTTAACAGCTAACTTCGATGAGGTCTCATTCGACGTTGATGTGGATACAATCTATGGATGTAATTGTACCTGTGCTTCCAGCACTCAATCTCAATTTCATTCATGAATGAAGCACTGCTTACAGCCTCCCTGCTCTTTATTTTTTTAACAGTGGAAAGTGCTCCTTGTTTATCCAGCTCTAAACTTGTGAATGGTATGGAGGCACAAAGTTTGGCTTTACTTTTTTAAAATATAAAATTCCTTACTCATGTACCACTTTGATACGCCACCACATTATTATTGCTGCTCATGTAAAACCGCCTTTTGCAGAAAGAAGACCTCTGCACCATCACACCAAGAAGCATTTTCATACAGTCCTTATGGCATCGA
This sequence comes from Scyliorhinus canicula, assembly GCF_902713615.1. Classification (NCBI taxonomy): domain Eukaryota; kingdom Metazoa; phylum Chordata; class Chondrichthyes; order Carcharhiniformes; family Scyliorhinidae; genus Scyliorhinus; species Scyliorhinus canicula. The sequence goes on from NC_052165.1 coordinate 16,645,440, forward strand.
GGAGGCTCAGCAGTGGCAAAACTGCAATTCATGAGCAGCAACAGTGAAAAATCCTTTGGCCACTGGTTACTGTGAAGACTGGCTGATTAAAGCCAGCTTTATTAGTTTTCTTGCCTGATGGTTCTGAAGAGCAGATTTGCTTTTGTGCTCCGAATTATTGACCCAGACAGCGAAAGTAAATAAATGGAGTCCTTGAGCTTAATGCGATTGATATCGTTGGCTCCACTGAAGTAATTATTTGATAAATTGAGTAGAGATTGAATATCTAAAAGAATTTTCTATTTACACTCGCTCATTCCTGATAATTGGGTACTTTTTGGTTCTTCACTCAAGTCAAATTATGCAGCCCATTTCCACAAAGCCTGCTCGCCTGCAATTATATCGTTCGTTGGCTGAGGTTCGAAAGTGAAATAAATACTGTTACATGTTATTGAATTTTAGCTTCAAAATAAAAGATTCTTAGCAAATTCCACTTTGTGATCTATTTCAGTGGCTTCAAATTCGGCTTACCTGGAAAGCTCCGTTTAAACCCGAGCTCTTTTGCCAAGCTTTTTGATGTATGAAATAAAATGAAAATCGCTTATTGTCACAAGTAGGCTTCAAATGAAGTTACTGTGAAAAGCCCCTATTTGCCACATTCCGGTGCCTGTTCAGGGAGGCTGGTACGGGAATATATCCTTTTCGACTTAGTGTCAAATTTTAACTACTCTCCTGGAAACATTTTTTTTTTGCAAACATTTTATTGAGGTATTTTTGGTTTTACAACGACAACAAAATAAACAATGTAAATGAATCTATAAACATATTGCAAAAGCCGTCTCCCTCCCTTACAGGCCCCAGCTTTATTAACCCCCTACTCTAAGCTAAACTAACCCAGCACCCCGTCTTCTGCTGACAATTCATTTTCTGCAAAGAAGTCGACGAAGAAGGGTTGCCACCTCCGGGCGAACCCAAACATTGACCCTCTCAAGGCGAACTTGATTTTGTCCATACAGAGAAAGCTAGCCATGTCAGTTAGCCAGGTCTCCGACTTCGGGGGCTTTGAGTCCGCCCAAGCTAATAGTATCCGTCTCTGGGCTACCAGGGAAGCAAAGGCCAGAGCATCTGCCTCTTTCTCCTCCTGGATTCCCGGATCTTCCGACACCCCGAAAAAAATCACCACCTCTGGCATTAGTGCCACCCTTGTTTATAACACCGTGGACATGACATCTGCAAACCCCTGCCAAAAGCCCCTAAGCTTCGGACATGTCCAGAACATGTGGACATGGTTCGCTGGCCCTCCCGCACACTTTGCGCACGTCCTCCACCCCAAAGAACCTGCTCATCCGGGCTACTGTCATGTGAGCCCGATGAACGACCTTGAATTGTATCAGGCTGAGCCTGGCACATGTTGCGGACGCGTTGACTCTACTCAACGCGTCCACCCATAGACCATCCTCTATCTCACCTCCCAGCTCCTCCTCCCACTTGCGCTTCAGCTGCTCAGTCTGCATCTCCTCTGACCCCTTAAGCTCCTTATAAATGTCCGAGATGCTCCCTTCTCCGACCCACCCTCTGAGAACTACCCTGTCCTGTATCCCCCTTGGTGGTAGGAGCGGGAAGGTTGACACCTGTTTACGTAGGAAGTCCAGTACCTGCAGATCCTGAATTTGTTATCCCCTCGCCAACCCAAACTTCTCCTCCAGCACCCTCAAACTCAGAAAGCTCCCCTCCATAAATATATCCCCCATCCTCTCAATCCCTGCACTCCGCCATCTCCGGAACCCCCATCTATACTTCCCAGGGCAAACCGGTGATTATTACAGATTGGGGACCAGACCGATGCTCCCTCCGCTCCCACATGTCTCCACCATTGCCCCCAGACTCTCAGGGCCGCCACCACCACGGGGCTGGTAGAGTACCATGCCGGCAGGAACGGAAGAGGCGCAGTTACCAACGCCCCCAAACTGGTGCCCTTGCATGAAACCGCCTCCATACGCTCCCATGCCAACCCTCCCCCCACCACCCACTTCCTGACCATGGCTATATTCGCCGCCCAGTAATAGTTAACAAAATTTGGCAGCGCCACCCCTCCCGCCCCCCCTGGCTCCGCTCAAGCATTACCTTCCTTACTCGCGGGGTCTTGCCCGCCCAAACAAAGCCACTGATCACTTTGTTGACCCGTTTAAAAAAAGGACCGCGGGATAAAGGTGAGGAGATACTGAAATACAAACAGGAATCTCGGGAGGACCATCACCTTCACCGTCTGCACCCTCCCAGCAAGTGACAACGGAAGCATGTCCCATCTCCGAAAATCGTCCTTGATTTGGTCTACTAACCGGGTTAGATTTAATTTATGCAGCCGGTCCCATTCCCGCACCACTTGGATGCCTAGGTACCCAAAGCTTCCCCCTACTAATCTAAACGGCAGCTCTCTTGGAAACATCTTTGAATGTCTTATAGCAACGACACTATGTAAATGCAAGTAAGGGCGGCACGTGGCACAGTGGTTAGCACTGGGGCTGCAGTGCTGAGGACCCTGGCCCTGGGTCACTGTCCGTGTGGAGTTTGCACATTCTCCCCCTGTCTGCGTGGGTCTCACCCCCACAACTAGGAGATGTGTAGGCTAGGTGGATTGGCCACGCTAAATTGACCCTTAATTGGAAAAAAAATAATTGGGTACTCTAAATCTATTTCAAAAGAAGTAATCCCATCCCAGAGAAAACTGCATTCCCTCGTGCACTGATTATTTGTGCTCAACAAATGAAGTGGGAAAGTCGAAATGTGAGATGTGGGCGGCCAGATAAAGAAGCCGATTAAAGTAACTGAAAACCTGATCAGACTACGAAATTCTGGAAATGCATTTGGCAGCACTGTCTTTTGAGTTGCTTGTTTGCACAGAATTTAACCGATTTAATCATGACACACACCTACTGCTCTCTTAGCCTCTTGTCTTGCCTTGCTCCAGGCCACTCAACTTTATACATGTTGACCCAAAGCATAGAGTACCAGTTCCAGTGGTGTTCTAGTACATCACTGGGGTCCCTTTTAGTGTGTGTGTGTTTGTGGTTGGGGGGAGGAGAGAGAGAGTGAGTGTATGCGTCATGATAAAGCATGGAGTTAACGGGCAGCACGGTAGCATAGTGGTTAGCATAATTGCTTCACAGCTCCAGGGTCCCAGGTTCAATTCCCGGCTTGGGTCACTGTCTGTGTGGAGTCTGCACATTCTCCCTGTGTGTTCGTGGGTTTCCTTCGGGTGCTCCGGTTTCCTCCCACAGTCCAAAGATGTGGAGGTTAGGTGGATTGGCCATGCTAAATTGCCCTTAGTGTCCAAAATTGCCCTTAGTGTTAGATGGGGTTACTGGGTTATGGGGATAGGGTGGACGTGTGGGCTTGGGTAGGGTGCTCTTTCTAAGAGCTGGTGCAGAGTCTATGGGCCGAATGGCCTCCTTCTGCACTGTGAATTCTATGTAAACGAGGGTTGAACAGATTGCAGCCAAGTGTCAGAGATTTACAAGGTGTGCCGTGAATCCGTGCCTGCCGAGGGAAGGAGAGTTGATTTTTTGAGTTTTACTTCAGAGTTACATGTGCAAAATGTGGAGACAAAAGAGTGCGCGGTGTAGCGACAGAGGAGCTGTCCCAAGTATATTTGGTACCCAAAATAACAACAACCTACACTTCTATATTCCCGTTAGCATAAAACGTCTCGAGGTGCATCGCAGGAGGTTCAAGAAGCAAAATTGGATAAAGAGCCACACCATACACATGAACTGCACGGCACAAGTAAGGGTATAGGCAGTAGAGTTTTGAATGACCTCGGGTTTATGGAGGGTAGAATGTGGAAGGTCAGCCAGGAGTGCTTTGGAGTAGTCCCCCCTTGGAGGAGCAGAAATGTATACCCCCGATCCGGTGACCTTTCTGTAAAGGGAGAGCTTGTCAGATGCTCAGGCAAGTGTAAATGGCTGTGAAATGTTTATTTCCTTATCAGCAGTCAAGGGAGAAGCAAAATGTTTCTGATGCATTGTTGAAGTACTACTACAAGCTTCACAGGGTTAAGCTGAATCTTTTGTCTGCGGCTGCAGCGATTCGTGGAGACATTGCTCAAGTTAATATTCAACTGCTCAGAAGATAATAAATGATCCGAATCCAACTTTGTAACGTGGGCAGTATAATTTATCGCTTTCAAAAGCTTTCTGAATACTTAACACCAAGATTTGAATTTATTTTGAGGGAGGAGTTTTATTAGACCTACAGTTTTGTGAACCCGGAGCAGATAAGAGGAATTCTATTTTGAGAATATTCAATTATTGATCGCCAGTATATTTTAGTTCAGAGACATTCCTCTGTTCATTGCCTTGAGGGAGGATGTGAGATTTGATCAAGGCCTTCCATGGTCTGGCTAAGTCAATAGTGATCTTTTTCACCCCCATTAATCGTGGTACCTTGCAGATTAGATTATGGTTACTACAGAAAGGTTTAATTATTTCACCGACCCACATTTTAAATCCAGTGAAACAATACTGATGCAATTAAGTTTTCATCATGTACTATTTCAGAAGAAAGTTGAATTCTTCCCTCTGCACACTTCTGTTTCGGAAGTGACCATCGTCGGTGGGATTTAATTTGCTTTGCTTAATTTAGAAAAAGATTGAAATGTAATTTGATGGATCGTTATTCATTCAACGGCACAAATGAATGAGGTGCACAGGTCATTGTGTTTAAACGGTTACTGACTTGGTTGGAATGAGCGTGTAAAATCTTGTCACTTGCCGTCTGGTTTTTTTTTAACCTAATTTTTCTGATTTGCTTTTTTAAAAATAACTCGAGAGTACCCAATAATTGCTTTCCACTCAAGGGGCAATGTAGCGTGGCCAATTCACCTACCCTGCACATCTTTGGGTTGTGGGAATGAATCCCACACAGACACTGGGAGAAGGTGCAAACTCTACACACAGTGACTGGGATTTGAACCTGGGACCTCAACGCCGTAGGCAGCAGTGCGCTCTGCGCCATCGTGCCGCCCCTCTCCTGCTTTGGTTTTTAACTGATTTCATAAATACTCTGCAATCTTCAAACAGTAATATGATCAAATAAATATCTCCATATTTGGCGCTGACCAGATAAATTTCAAAAAAGATATACAAAGGGCGGAATTCTCCGACCCCGCCCCCTGCTGGGTCGACGAATCGGCAGGGGGCGCCGTGAATCCCAGCTCCGTCGGCTGCTGAATTCTCCGGCGCTGGGGATTTGGCGGTGGTGGGAATCGCGCTGCGTCGGTTGGGGGCCGTTGGCAGCGCCCCCCCCCCCCCCCCCCCCCCCCCCCGGCAATTCTCCGGCCCCGCGATGCGTCGAGTGGCTGCCCGTTTTAGGCCGGTCCCACCGGCGTAAAATACACCAGGTACTTACCGGCGGAACCTGGCTCCACGGGCAGCCTCTGGGGTCCTCGGGGGGGTGCGGGGTATCTGGCCCTGGGAGCTGCCTCCACGGTGGCCTGGCCTGTGATCGGGGCCATTGATCCGCGGGCGTGCCTGTGCTGTGGCGGCACTTTATTCCTTCGCGTCGGCTGCTGTGGACCTCCGCGATGGCCGACGCGGAGATGAACCCCCCCCTGCGCATGCGCTGGGATTCCGCCAGTACACGCTGGCACTCCTGCGCATGCGCCAAATCGCGCCGGCCGGCGGAAGCCCTTCGGCGTGGCGCCATGCCCCTTCGTCACCGGCCGGTGTGGCGCAAACCACTCTGCCGCTGGCCTAGCCCCTGAACGTGTGGAGGGTTCCGCACCTTCGGGCGGCCTGGTGCCGGAGTGGTTCACGCCACTCCTTCGCGCCGGAGTTGCTCGTCCCGCCGATTCCCGCAGAATCCCACCCAAAGTATCTGAAATGACGCCTTGGTAACATTTTCCTGCTGTCACATTTTCAACTGAATTTTTTACTTGTGGGTGATGAAAATCAATTGGACCTACCTAATTGAAAAGCTGTATGTTGCAATATTTTTTTTTAATGCTCTGTCTCGCTTTCAAGCACACATAGTGTCATAGCGAAAGCACCTTGCTTTCCCTGGAATGATCAAACGCTTGTGAAGTATCATAACTGTGATGCCCATAAGCTGCACTGTTCAAAAATACTTGTCTCTCGTGCTGCCTCTACATCAAAAATGGTCCAGGTCATTGTAGATCAAACCTTTCCTTGTTCAGCATTACTGTAGTTCAGTATTGCTGGAAGGCAATGATGTAATATTGCCTTTGACTTTAGTATTGGATGGCTTTGCAATTCTCAGAATTCAGGCAAATATCAGTGTATTTATTTTTTGCCAGTTTCCGTGCCCCCACTCAAGGTAATAATGTTTTTCTCTGCATTGTCAGAGTGTCCATTGTCCTCCATCCCCTTGGCCAAGTAGCTGGCAGTGAACTTTGGCCGTGAGTGAATGTGAGCAGGTCAATTGATTCTCATGGCACCTCAGCTCAGTCTTTAATCGGTTTGTCTGAGATCATAGAACATAGAAAATACAGCACAGAACAGGCCCTTCGGCCCACGATGTTGTGCCGAACTTTTGTCCTAGATTAAGAACAAATTAATCTACACCCCGTCATTCTACAGTAATCCATGTACCTATCCAATAGCTGCTTGAAGGCCCCTAATGTTTCCAACTCAACTACTTCCACAGGCAGTGCATTCCATGCGCCCACTACTCTCTGGGTAAAGAACCTACCTCCGACATTCCCCCTTTTTCTCTGACTGTCTACTCTATCTGTTCCCCTGATCATCTTATAAACCTCTATCAAGTCGCCCCTCATCCTTCTCTGTTCAATTATGATCTTGGCTCAATGCTTCCAGAATCAAAGTTATCAGTTCAAGCCTTACTACAATTTGGCACAGCAATGTTCTGAGCACTCATGCAAAATTCCTCAAAGAACAATGCAATGCAGCTTTTGTACCATTGCCGGAAATGTGGAAGTAAATTCTGGCCCTATCTGCCAATCCAGCCATAGTGATTAAGCCATGATTCAGAGCCTGAAACACATAAACAAGGGTCCCATGCATTGGAGTTGGCATCCTTCCGGGTCAAGGCCAACATGTTCCTCAGAGAATCCCTACAATGCAGAAGGAGGCCATTCGGCCCATTGCATTTAACTGGCTCTCATTCTAGGTCCTTGGGTGCGCAGGTAGCTCGGGAATGGGTACGGCTTTGTAAATTGAATTCTATGAACTTGGGGTGTAGGGTTAAGACCGATTTTTACTGAGGTGGGATTGTCGCCCTTGGTCTTTTGGCAGGCAGAATTCAATCGGTGAAGATGAATGGTTCACCACTGTTCCTTTTTCTGAGTCAGTGTTTGCCAGTTTTTCTGCTAAAATACTTCTTTAGGGGAGCAGAGAGATCGATTTTGTCTTCTAATTGGGCAGGTAAAGTGGCTTGGTTCTGGAGGACGGTCCTTGAGAGGGATCGGCAGTCAGGGGGGCTTGGCGTTGCCGAATTTGATATCTTATTACTGGGCGACGAATGCGGGGAAAGCGCTGGGGTGGTGTGGCGATCCTCAAGCTGTTTGGGTGCGGATGTAGTCAAGGTTGTGCAGAGGGTGATGCACCATCAATTGGACTTGAGGCGTGAAGTAGTTCCAAACAACAGGCTTTAATACACTAGATGTGTGCCGGGCAGTAGACGTACAGAGAAAGGCCGACTGCCAGCCGGTACGGATTCTTATACCGCGCCTCGTAGGCGGAGCGACCAACCTCTCAGCCAATCGGCGGGTAGTCACATGACTAGCCTCAGCCAATTGGCAGAGAGGCACATGACTTGGCTGAGCCAATGGGCAGCGAGTCTTCTGCACCAATGGCAGCATGGTTCTAAGGTACCGTAATCTCCCTAGTCATACTACCACACCGGGTTAAAGGCGTTAGGGACAGCTGCGCTGCCATTCTCTCTGGGGAAATATTCTGCACACCCGGTGGTCATCTCTACTCTGAAGATCTGGGGACAATTTCGGCAGTACTTCAAGTTGGGGGCGGTGCCGAAGCCGACGCCGATTTGTGCCAATCACAAGTTTGAGTGGCGGTACCAAGTTTAGGGGATGGGAGAAAGGGGTGGAAGGGATAAGGGATTTGTTTTTGAAGGGGCGATTTGCGAGCCTGGGGGAATTGCTGGAAAAATTTGGGCTTTCGCAAGGGGATACATTTAGGTATCCACAGGTTTGCAATTTTGTTAGGAATATCTTTTTGACATTCCCTGTGGTGCCGTCGCCCTTGCTATTGGAGGGGCTTCTGTTGCTGGCAGGGGTGGAGGTGGGGAGTACCCCGGCGATTTATGATGGGATTATTGCGGAAAATGTGGTGTCAGTGGAGGGGGTTTCGGCCAAATGGGAGGAGGAGTTGTGGGAGGGGGTGTGGTACGAGGATCTGCGGAGGGTGAATGCGACACGTGCGAGATTAGGGCTGATGCAGCTGAAGCTAGTGCACAGAGCCCGTCTGACCAAATCCAGGGTGAGTAGGTCGATTGCAGGAATAGGGGATGAGTGTGCGAGTGGTGAGAGGGACCGGCCGAATCATTGAACATGTTCTGGTCGTGTCCTCAGCTTGCGGCGTTCTGGGTCTCCTTTAACACCATGTCGCTGATTCTACAAATTGAACTGAAGTCCTGTCCTTTAGGGGCCACATTTGGGGTGTCAGACCTGCCGGAACTGCAGACTGGGGCAGGCGTGGGTGTTCTGGCCTTTGCGTCGCTGATCGTCCAAAGGCAGGTGCTGCTGTGTTGAGGTCAGCTTCTCCACCCAGTGCCTCCGTGTGGCTGGGGGCATCTGATTGAGTTTTTATATCTTGAGGAAGTTAAAAACACAGTGAAGGAACAATTTAGGGGTTGTGCTGGAGATGGCAGCCATTTACTTTGCACTTTAAAGAGCTGCTCACCGTTAGCTCTTGGAGAGAGGGGGAGGGAGTTGGGGGGTGGGGGGGTAAGGATTTCTGTTGGGGATCTTTTTGGTTTGGTGGGGGGTGTCATAATAGCCACTCATGTATACCATGAGATGTAGACAGCCAGTGATTGACACACAGGATAACCAATGAACTCACACGACACAGAACAACCAATCACCAGACAGGACACCACCACTTTAAAGCCCACAGGGCATTAAGGCTCTCGCTCTCTCACAGGACACGGCTAGGGAGATAGTCACAGTGCACAGGCCAATGAACATCATCACCATGTGATAGAGAGCTAGTCTGGTCAAGCCAGTAGGAGGTTATCAATTAGGTTAATAGAGTGTCAACCCACAGCAGATTATGTACAGCAATCAACAGGTTCAATAAAACAGTGTTGGACTATCTCCTGTGTCGGTAGCCTGTTTCTCGTTTTACTGCATCCAGTTGCAGTCGATGTTAGACCAACACAGATAACACATCATGGTACCAGGGAGCTATTAACTCTAACAAACCTATCTCGAGTGAATCTGCAACGACCAGCACGCAGCCATCCAGCGGCATGGAAAAGAACCAACCTCCTCCGCAACTCCGGATCTCCGGCAACCTCGTCGCCAACTGGAAAGTCTTCAAACAGAAGTTTCTCCTGTATATCGAGGCCTCCGACCTCGATGCAGCATCGGATGCCCGAAAGATCGCGCTGTTCCTGTCGACTGCGGGGATCACATCATCCACATCTATAACTCGCTCACGTTTGCCGATAGCGAAGATAAGACGAAGTTCAAGACAGTTCTGCTGAAATTCGACAACCACTGCGACATTGAAGTGAATGGGAGCTTTGAACGGTACACCTTCCAACAGAGGCTTCAGGGTAAGGATGAACTTTTCAGTCCTTCTTGACCCATCTCCGCATCCTCGCGCAGTCATGTAATTATGACTCGATGGCTGATTTCATGATCCGGGATCACATCGTTTTCGGGGTCCAGTCCGACTCCCTGCGGGAGCAGCTCCTCAAATTAAACAGTTGACCCTCTCCGTCGCTATCAAAACGTGCGTTGTCCATGAGCATGCCAGGAATCGTTACTCCCGCATCAGGGCGGCAGAAAATGCTAAACTAGTCTCCCACGAGGCAGAAAGGGTGCAGGCCATAGCACAAATGCAAGGCCTGAGCATCGAGGAGAGTGGCCGATTCGCGCACTTTTCCCGGGTCCCTACGCATGCGCGCTACGACCGGGTGGACGACAAGGCCGAAGACCCCGATGCCCATGTGCGAACGTCAGCTGACCGCACTGCGTATGCGTGATGGCGCACAGAACGCGCTGATGTCAGCATCATGACTTGTCCAAATTGTGGCTCTCCCATTTAAAGTGGCAATATCCAGCCACAGGAAGGCGATGTCTACAGTGTGGAAAGCCTGGGCATTACGCAGCCTTATGCAGGTCCGCTCCACCAACCAACAGCCAGCGATCCCAGCTGCAGCACAGACGTGTCCGCTGCGTACAACAAGGCATGCAGGATTCGGATCCCGACAGCCCAACGGACCCCGATGCTGACTGCCTCGAGTCTCCATATCGGGTGGGCATAATCATCACGCGCGAGCTGGCCTCCACTGTGCCTGCAAACCGCCTTTCAATCCTCACTATGGATCCTGACGACGAGTGGTGTGCTGTCATCACGGTTGACCTGTCTCGCATCCGATTTAAATTGGACACTGGCGCATCTGCAAACCTCATATCACAGTCGGACCTCGACAGCTTCCGAGACCAACCTAGCATTCTTCCACCAGCCTGCCAGCTCCTTGACTACAATGGCAATGCCATAGCTGCCAGTGGATCGTGTCAGCTAGGTGTATCTCACAAGGCAATCAAAGTGATGTTACGATTCGAGATTGTCCGGCCTGACAAGGCATCCCTGCTCGGTGCTCGCGCATGCAAACTCCTAAATCTGGTCCAGCGCGTCCATGCCATGTTCTCGACACCGGCGACTGCCTCACCCAATGTAAATCTCCAGGCTGAGATAGATGACATTCTCACTCAATGGCACAGTGTTTGATGGAATGGGCACGCTCCATATCGTTACAAGATATTGCTCAAGCCGAACGCCATCCCAGTCATCCGGGTGCCGGCTCCTCTCAAAGATTGTCTGAAAATGCAGCTACGAGAGCTCCAAGACCAGGGTATCATCTCAAAGGTCACGGAACCAACAGACTGGGTCAGCTCCATGGTCTGCGTCAAGAAGCCCTCTGGTGAACTCTGCATTTGCATTGATCCCAAAGACCTGAATCGCAACATCATGCGCGAGCACTACCCGATCCCAAAGCCTGAAGAGTTAACCTGTCAGATGGCTCACGCCAAATTCTTTACCAAGCTGGACGCCTCCCGTGGGTTCTGGCAGATACAGTTGGACGGGTCCAGTCGGAAGCTGTGCACGTTTAACACTCCGTTCGGCAGGTATTGCTACAACCGCATGCCTTTTGGTATCATATCAGCTTCCGAAGTATTTCATCGCGTAATGGAGCAAATGATGGAGGGCATTGAGGGGGTGCGTCTATGTGGACGACTTGATCATCTGGTCCAAGACACCCGAGGATTACATCGTTCGCCTCAAACAAGTTTTCCAGAGGATTCATGAAAACGGCCTCCAGCTCAACAGGGCCAAATGCTCATTTGGTAGGTCCACTATCAAGTTTCTGGGTGACCACATTTCACAGCAGGGTGTGCAACCTGACGCTAACAAGGTGCTGGCAATCAATGCCATGAAGACCCCAGAGGACAAAAAGGCGGTCCTCCGTTTCCTCGGGATAGTGAATTTTCTCAGGAAATTCATTCCCAACATGGCATCCCACACCACAGCCCTCCGGCATCTTGTAAAAAAGTCGACAGTGTTCCAGTGGCTTCCCGCACATCAAGCGGAGTGGCTTGAGCTGAAGGCGAAGCTCACCACAGCCCCAGTATTGGCATTCTTTGACCCAACCAAGGATACCAAGATATCCACAGACGCAAGCCAGGACGGCATTGGGGCGGTGCTCCTCCAGCGAGACGACTCCTCGCCCTGGGATCCAGTGGCATATGCCTCCAGAGCCATGACTCCGACCGAACAATGGTATGCCCAGATCGAAAAGGAGTGCTTGGGTCTCCTGACAGGAATAGTCAAGTTTCATGACTACGTATACGGCCTGCCAACGTTCACGGCGGAAACAGACCACAGGCCTTTAGTCCACATAATCCAAAAGGATTTAAATGACATGGCACCTCTGCTACAGCAAATTCTTCTTCATCTCCACCGATATGACTTCGAACTCGTCTACACACCGGGTAAGGAGCTGATCGTCGCGGATGCCCTATCCCGATCCGTCACCACGCCGTGTGAACAGGGCGACTTCATTCGCCATATTGAAGTACAGGTGCAGCTGTGTGCCAGCAACCTCCCAGCCACTGATGAACGGGTTATACAAATACGCGAAGAAACTGCCTAAGATCCCCTACTGCAGCGCGTAATGAAGCACCTCGCCCATGCCTGGCAAAGGGGCAGTGCCCCAGTTCTTCAACGTTAAGGACGAGCTGACAGTTGTTGAGGGGATCCTTCTTAAACTAGATAGAATCGTCATTCCCCAAAGCATGCAAAACATGGTGCTCAGACAGATCCATGAGGGTCACCTTGGGGTGAAGAAATGTCGACCCAGAGCTCAGCAGGTAGTTTACTGGCCTGGCATCAGCCAGGACATTGCCAACACAGTCCTCAACTGCACAACATGCCAGAAGTTTCAACCAGCTCAGCCCAAGGAAACGCTGCAACAGCACGAGATCGTGACCTCCCCATGGTCCAAGGTGGGGATAGACCTCTTTCACACCAATAAACGTGATTACGTGCTTCTGGTCGACTACTTCTCCAACTACCCGGAAGTGGTGAAACTGTCGGACCTCACATCCAAGTCCGTCATCAAAGCCGCAAAGAGACGTTTGCCAGGCATGGGATACCACTCACGGTAATGAGTGACAATGGTCCATGTTTCTACAGCCAAGAGTGGCCCGACTTTGCACGATCCTACCATTTTAGTCATATCACATCCAGTCCCCATTACCCGCAATTAAACGGGAAGGCCGAGAAAGGGGTCCATATTGTCAAGCTGTTGCTGTGCAGGGCTGCAGACTCAGCCTTGGATTTCAACCTGGCGATATTGGCATACAGGGCAACCCCTCTGTCGACTGATTTGTCTCCGGCTCAGTTGCTCATGAACCGCAACCTGAGGATGACTGACCACCTCACGGTGCTGCAGAAGGTGCAGCGATCCAGGGACCAGCAAAAGATCACGTATGATGCTCATGCCACAGATCTGCCTGTGCTGGCTCCAGACGATGTTGTTCGCGTTCAGCTGCCTGAGGGAGGTTGGTCAGCCCCAGCTGTTGTCGTCAGACAGGCTGCTCCCAGGTCTTTCATTGTCCAAATGGCTGATGGCTCCATTTTACGGCGCAACAGGAGGGTGCTGCGTAAAGTTCCCTGCCCATCACCCGACCACACTTCTCCACATGTCATCATGCCTCCTCCGGACGTCTTGCACCACGAGGCCACCGAGATGGCAGCCATCCCGCCTGTCCAGGTGCCGGCGTCTCCCGCTCCACCTCTGCGGCGATTGACAAGAATTCGTCGCCCGCCTCAAAGACTGAATCTATAAACTTTTGTACAGTTTGCTCTGTATCTGCACAATAGACACCTTCCCATGTACATATGTTCATTCATTCCCCACTTGTACATAGTTATGCATGCATATACAGCCACGTTCCAAAATTTATTTTAAAAGGGGGAGATGTCATAATATCCATTCATGTATATCATGAGATGCAGAAAGGCAGTAATTGACACACAGGATAACCAATGAACACACACGACACAGAACAACCAATCAACAGACAGGACACCACCACTATAAAGCCCACAGAGCATTAAGGCTCTCCCTCTCTCACACAGGACACGGCTAGGAAGATAGTCACAGTGCACAGGCCAATGAACATCATCATGTGATAGAGAGCTAGTCTGGTCAAGCCAGTAGGAGGTTTTCAGTTAGGTTAATAGAGTGTCAACCCACAGCAGATTATGTACAGCAATCAACAGGTTCAATAAAACAGTGTTGGACCATCTCCTGTGTCGGAAGCCTGTTTCTCATTTTACTGCATCCAGTTGCAGTCGATGTTCAACCAACACAGAAAACACATCAGGGGGAAGGTTTTGAGGAGTTTATTACTGCTGTATTATTAGGTATATACTTAAAAAAGCTGATTTAAAATATATATATTTTTTAAACTCCACACAGTCGGCTGAGGTCAGAATCAAACCAGGAACCCTGGTGCTGTGAGGCAACCACTGAGCCACCCTTGCCTATCTCTGCTCCCTGTCCCGAAATTACCGTTTTGATGGTATAAATTGATGCAGATTTACATTTTGTTATTTGGGTCAGGACGTTGGTTATTTTCAGTAACTTATTGCAAGAAAAATATCTTACAACGTTTGACATGGTTTTCTTTTCTCCCTGCACCATTTTTTCTCTCTGCTGTTGTCTGTTGCAATGTTCTGCTTTGGTCAACATTGTGCTGATACTGCCATCCAAAATTTAGCAATATTTTCATCTGTCTTTCTAGAAAGCAAAATATGTTCTCGTTCCAAGCTCGAGGGACTTGAGCTTCAGTGCTATCATAATGCTACATTTACAAACTAAAACTTAAATGCTGCATTAGATTAGTTACCTACAATGTGCTTGTTGCAAAACCTCCAGAAATGCCATTGATTTTATTCGGTGCGGGTATTTATTGTTGCAGCACAGGCTTTTTACCCTTGCATAGATTCGTGGCTGATTGTTCATGTAAAAAGCCATCAGTGAGAATTAGCAGCAAATCTACCACAGCTAAAACCTGTGCATCATCTAGTTCAGCACAAAGTAACTTTTACGAGTCTTTTAATTTTCCTTGCCCCCATGCGCACTCAGGGGGGCAAATTCAAAAATTTGGAACTTGTGCTTTACAGTTTTTTTTAAAAATTCCATAATTATTGACGCTAATAATTTGCCTTCAATAATATCCATTTACAGGCACAGAAAAACTGGTTGAAAGGAGAAAACTTTGAATTACGGTGGCACCGTGGTTAGCAGCGTTAACTCACAGCTCCAGGGTCCCTGGTTCAATTCTGGTCTGGGTGACTGTGTGGAGTTTGCATTTCTCCCCGTGTCTGTGTGAGTTTCCTCCGGGGTGCTCCGGTTTCCTCCCACAGTCCAAAGATGAACAGGTTAGGTGAATTGACCACGCTAAATTGCCCCTTAGTGTCCAAAAAGGATAGGTCGGGTTCCGGGCATAGGGTGGAAGCCTGGGCTTAAGTGGGGTGCTCTTTCCAAGGGCCGGTGCAGACCTGATGGGCCGAATAGCCTCCTTCTGCACTGTAAATTCTAGTATGATTCTATGATGAAATTGGTTCAGAGATCCTGTTGTTGGGATTGTACCCCTGTGAAGACTGAAAATACTTTTTTTTGACAAAAATCAAAGTGCAGAAAAACCTGTGCATTTTACACCCCTACGTTTCGATGCGTGTTAATCTTTGATTGAGCTGCAACACATTGGGGTAGAATAGAGCGCTAAAGGACCCAATAGTCTAAGGTTTCTTTTTTTAAATGTTTTTTATTGAGTTTTCATATTTTACATTGAACAAATAACAAACCACCAGAGAGAGAAAAAAACACGCAAAAATCAACATGTATATTTACAGGTAAGCATCCTCGCAACTACAACTGTGGCCTCCCCCCTTTAGCCGGCATACATATTCCCAATATGGCCGAGGCACATGTTTATAGGCATCCATTCACAGCCTGGTTTGGGCCCTAGCCAGCCACCAAACCCCCATAACGAACCCGCAGCCCCCCCCCCCCCCCCCCCCCCCCCCCCCCCCTCGCTACCTTCCCCCGATTCCCGTCCAGTTTCCCCTGATTCTTGGCCACCCGACTATTCTTCCTCTTGTTCGTTGGCCACAAAACAGGTCCCCGGACCAATTGCATGAAGGGCTCCCACGTTCTGTGGAAGCCGTCGTCCGACCCTCGGATGGCGAACTTGATTTTCTCCATTTGGAGAGATTCCAAGAGGTCGGACAGCCAGTCTGCAGCTCTGGGCGGTGCTGCTGACCGCCAGCCAAACAGATTCTACGGCGGGCGATCAGGGAGGTAAAGGCAAGGGCGTCCGCCCTCCTCCCCAGGAATAGATCTGGCTGGTCTGAAACCCCGAAGACCGCCACTATCGGGCATGGCTCCACCCTCACCCCCACCACTTGGGACATAGCCTCGAAGAAGGCTGTCCAGTACTCCACAAGTCTGGGGCAAGACCAGAACATGTGGGCGTGGTTGGCCGGGCCTCTTTGGCACCGTTCACATCTGTCCTCCACCTCCGGGAAGAACCTACTCATACGGTTTCTTGTTAAGTGGGCTCTATGTACCACTTTTAGTTGCGTCAGGCTGAGCTTTGCGCACGTGGAGGTGGAGTTGACCCTATGCAGTGCTTCGCTCCAGAGTCCCCCCTATCTCAATCCCCAGGTCGTCCTCCCATTTCATTCTTGTTGCGTCCAGTACGGTGTCGTCCCTTTCTACCAGTCGGTCATACATGTCGCTACAGTTCCCTTTCTCTAGGATACTTGCGTCCAGTAAGTCTTCCAGTAGTGTCTATCATGGCGGTTGTGGGTACGTCCTTGTCTCCTTTCGTAGGAAGTTTTTGAGCTGCAGGTACCGTAGCTCGTTCCCCCCAGCTAGCCGAAATTTCCCTGTCAGTTCGTCCAGTGTTGCGATCCTGTCGTCCGTGTATAGGTCCCTGACTGTCAGTGTCCCCCCGTCCTACCTCCACCTTTTGAAGGTGGCGTCAGTCAGTGCTGGTGTGAACCTATGGTTGTTGCAGATGGGAGCCTTGTCCGACATTTTGGTCAGGCCAAATTGCTGCCGCAGTTGGTTCCAGGATTGGAGGGTGGCTGTCACCACTGGGCGGCTGGAGTGTTTTTTGGGTGGGGATGGGAGTGCTGCCGTGGCGAGGGCCCGGAGGTAGGTCCCCATGCAGGAGGCCTCCTCCACACGCACCCACTCGGCTTCTGGCTCCTGGATCCATCCCCTTACTCGCTCGGCTGTTGCCGCCCAGTGGTAGAATTGTAGATTCGGGAGGGCTAGCCCCCCCCCTGGATTTTGTTTTTTGTAGGACCTTCTTTGGGATCCTAGCATTTTTAACCCCCCCCCCCCCCCCCCCCCCCCCCCCCCCCCCCCCCCCCCCTTTGCGGGTGAGTCCAAGGTTTCTGACCACCAAACAAAGGATAGACATTGTCACAGTTGCTAGGCGTTTTATTCAATGCATCAGAGCTTACCTTTTGTGAGGAGGAGGAGGAAATAGAAAAATAAAATGGTTCACAGCTGACAAGTTGACTCAGGGCAATGGTTTACAGGCCTTTGTGATATTTGATTGCCATCTTAAATAACCGCTCTGCAGTGTCCACAATTAGGTTGTTAATTTGAAGCCATTTTTTTAGCAGGGTGCTGAGTCTGCTGTGTTGCTTCAGATCAAATGGGATCGATCTGATAAGCACAAGGCATTTACAAAGCACCCTGCATTCTGCACTTCACTTTCAGCAATAATAGCTCTATAGTTCTCGAGTCTGCGTTTAGACAAAAAAACGGTGAATCTGAAATTGATGGCACTGGAATAAGGGCCTCGTTGCTGATGACAGTTAATGAGAGAAAACAAAGGAAATGCTGGCACATGAATCCGGTTCGACATTTGTGTACTGACAATTAGACTTAATTTAAAGAGGTCTTTGTGCTATATATAGATGTATCTATGAACAATCTTTCACCATTAGTTGCAGTGGTTTTGAAGGGATCCTTGACAGTGAAACGTCTGTTTTTGTACAAAAATCGAAGAGGGCATTTCTCGCTTAATACAGAATATCTTCTATTAGCGCTGTTATAAGAGGAAGCATTTTTTAAAAATGTTCCATTGAAGGTTTCACGTCACTTATCTATAGACTCTGTTCTGACCAAAACTACAGAGCTGTATTGTAACTTTGATGAGATGTCACTGCACTTGATGGGAAAATCTGCTGTGAAGCAATGTGAAGATCTCCGAGTCACATCCAAAGCACTGCTCGGAAGATAAATGCTTGGCAATGAGCATCTCTCCCAGGTCCCTTCAGTCTCTACTTGCCAGTCCCAACTCTGCTGGAGCGCAGTTCTGTCTTTTTGTTAGCGTCGTAGAATGGTTTCAGAATGGTTTCAGCACAGAAGGAGGCCATTTGGCACAGCCATTTGGCCTGTCATGTATGTACTGGTCTTTTTTGGAGGAGCAATTCACCTTGTTCTGTTCCATTGCCTTCTCTCCCTAGCCCTACATTTTTGGTTTTCAGAAAATGGTCTATTTTCCTCCTTGAAAGCCTAGGTTGACCCTGCCTCCATGACAATGCCCCGCAGTACATTCCAGATCGTAACCATTTACTGCATGCAAAATGTTTTTCCCTCGTATCACAATGCTTCTTTTATCAATTACCTTGGGGCTGGTTTAGCTCACCAGGCTAAATCGCTGGCTTTTAAAGCAGACCAAGCAGACCAGCAGCACGGTTCAATTCCCGTACCAGCCTCCCCAGACAGGCGCCGGAATGTGGCGACTAGGGGCTTTTCACAGTAACTTCATTGAAGCCTACTCGTGACAATAAGCGATTTTCATTTTCATTTTTTCATGTCAGCCCTTTGGCTCTCTCTCCATCCAGCATTGGGTACAGTATTTCCCTATCTGTTCTGCCCAGGCACCTCATGATTTTGAATATCTTCAGCAAATCTCTTCTCAACCTTACCTTCTCCAAGGACAGCCCCAACTTCTCCAATCGCACTACACAACTGAAGCTCTTCTGCACCTCCTTTGTAACGTCTTCACACCCTTCCTAAAGTGTGGTACCCAAAACTGGGTGTGATATTCCAGTTGAGGTTGAATCAATGTTTTATACAGATTAATATAACTTCCTTGCTTCTGTGCTCTGTGCCCCTATTGCTGAAGTCTGTATGCTTTATTAATGACACTCTCAATCTGTCCTGCCACCTTCAATGATGTATGCGCATAACACACCCAGACTAGGTTGCTCCTGAATCCCATTAGAGTTGTACTATTTGTTTTGGATTGTGTCTCTGCATTCTTCCTATCAAAATTAATCACTTCACACTTCTCTGCGTTAAGTTTAATCTGCCACTTGACTGTCCATCCCACTAACCTGTCTGTGACCGTTTGAATTTTTACACCATCTTGCTCGTGCTCATAATAACTCCAGTTTCATAACATCTGCAGATTTTGAAATTGTGCCCTGTGTACCATGGTGTTGGTCAAAGAGCAGGGGTCCTAACACCGATCCTTGGGGAACTTCACTGTAAACCCCCCTCCAATCCGGAAAGCAGCTATTCACCGCAACCCTTTCCTGTGTGATGAATATAGCAAATTATTGTACTTAATATATGTTGTAGTAATGCTACTTTTAAAACTCTGGGTTCAAATACATATAGGCAATATGTCTGCTAAAGCTGTGATTAAGGGGTAGTATAATTGAGCTTAACCATTTACTTGTTTACAGAGAGATGGCTAATGAAACATTGTTTTTGTTTTGGAGAATTCCTGGGGAGCAGAAATTTTGAGGGGTTGTCCGAACTAAGCAGGTCATGGGACATTAGTGGGAGGAGACCTAAGAATGCCTAATGATATAATTAATAAGTGGAGCCAGGTCTGTCTGTATTTTTGCATTCTGCCATAAGTTAAACAGAAGTGTCAGATGAGACAGTTCTTCCGCTGAACATGATTTTCCCTTAACAAATCCATGCTAGCTTTCCGTAGTTTCCCACATTTGCCCAAGGGACTATTAATTTTGTCCTGGATTATCATTTCTAAAAGCTTCCCCAATACCAAGGTTAGCTGACTGGCCTGTAGTTGCTGGGCTTGTCTTTATACTTTAAAATAAAAATGCAATTCTTCAGTCCTCTAGCACCACCCAAAGTCTCAGGAAGACTGGAGGCACTAGCCATAATTCTACACAACTTCAGTTGTCATTTCCTTCAGTATCTTTGGACGCATCTCATCCAGTTTTGGTATCTTATCAAGTTTTGTATGGTCGGCCTATCCAATACCACCTCCTTATGAATTTTATACCCCTCTCGTGTATAAGTTGTCTCCTCTTTCACAATGGTTCTTTTATAAAGACAGATGCCAGGCTTGGATATTTTTTGGCTCTGTGTGTACTTTCTTCTGTCTAGTCTCTCTGTTTCCATGACGACTTCACCATCTATGATGTAGTCTTTGTCTTTGCCTTCTACCATCTTGAGTGCGCTGAAGGTTTCACTTTCATTTGACATTCATTCATTCCTTTTACTGCACCTTGGATGTTTCTCCTGTCTTTTATTATTGACTGTTCCCATTGCTCAAAGAATAAACTTTTAGTGTTAACCTGGAGGCTGTGATTTCAAGTGGGCTCACAACTTAGGATGAAGTTATTAAACTTTGATGAGTTGAACTTCAGATTGCAGATAAAACTTTCAAAACAAAATCATGGTCTTCCATACAGTTCAAGGTTTGTTTTCACTTTTAACTCCCTTTAGCTCTGAGTAAAAGAATGTGTAGATATTGGATAGTGTCCAAGTTTGGATTGGATCCTTTGATTTGCTCCCTTTCTTCCAGAGGAGCAGAAAAGGCTGCGATTCCATTGAAGGGCAGATATTAGAGCAAATTTGACAAAACGTGATGCATCTGGTGTTGCGGGACAGATTTTGTTTTAATAAAAAGAGTAAACATAGGGATACATAGGGAAGCTTTTTTTTAAGCAAAGAGAAAAAGCAAAGAGATAATAACGACCAATTTCTATTAGCACCTTAATAACGAGGGTTAGGCTTAATAAGAGGGGAAGGAGGTGAACAATTGGGAGAATAAATATTTTGCCTCCGTTTTAATAGAGTTGAATATTGATGTTGTGGAATAATTAGTAGAAGTTACTATCTAGTCAGGAAATTATATTCCAGTTAACCTTCAATTGGTAAACTACTGAAGTTTTCAAGATACAGAATGATATTGCTCAGCACATGGAAAAGCACAAAATAATCAGGACTATCTGGCATCGATTTTTAAAATGCAGGTTTTACTGGGTCAACCTTGGAGAATTATTTGCAGAAATAACTGCAGGCAGGTAAGGGGGGGGAGGGGTGACATTGCTGTTTAGTGTGATGGACAAATAGTCCATACCCAGACACTGGGAATGGGAAACATCATGCCAGACCTTATCCTCTTTATCATTCAATGACTCCGGGGCTTCCAAATGATCAGAGATGGAATAGTCAGCAAAACCGAGAGGACCCGCAAGGCTAAGTCCTTTTTTTCCCCTTTAATAGTAGATGTAGGATTGGTGATGGATGCCTTCTGGCTGCTGTATGTTAGTCAACTCCGGAAAATCCGAACACGGATATATACTGCTGCTCCATTTCAGCTTCCTTTTCCAGGATGGGCCAATGCCTGGAATGTTTTGGCACTCGGCAAATGATTTGAGCCCATAAATATGCTGGGTTTATATCCGTTTATTCGCGAACGTGCTTCAGGTACAGTGAGGCCACCAAAATGGCATCAGAATTGTATGGGTCTTCAGAGGCTTCACCAGAGATTGATGGGAAGAGTGGAATGAAGGGTAGTGTGGCTTATCGGGACAGATACCTGGTTAAAATGGAGCACAGTGGGTAGCGCCAGAGTCCCTGGTTCGATTCCCGGCTTGGGTCATTATGCGGAGTATGCACGTTCTCCCCATGTCTGTATGCATTTCCTCCGGGTGCTCCGGTTCCCTCCCACAAGCCCCGAAAGACATGCTGTTAGATAATTAGGACATTCTGAATTCTCCCTCTCTGTACCCAAACAGGTGCTGGAATGTGGCGACTAGGGACTTTTCACAGAAACTTTATTGCAGTGTTAATGTGAGCCTGCTTGTGACAATAAAGGTTATTATTAAAAGAAAGCTAAATGTAGCGGTAAATCTAAGGACACAAATAAAAAAATCACACAAATAATTTAAAGTGGGGCTCAGAAAACGCCATTGAAGCAGAGTTCAGAATTCACCAGGCTAAATCACTGGCTTTTAAAGCAGACCAAGCAGGCCAGCAGCACGGTTCGATTCCCGTACCAGCCTCCCCGGACAGGCGCCGGAATGTGGCGACTAGGGGCTTTTCACAGTAACTTCATTGAAGCCTACTCGTGACAATAAGCGATTTTCATTTCATTTTCATTTCAATTCTTTGCAAACTGAATTAAAAGATTACTTATCAAAGAGAAATATTTCTGTGAGGGGATGCGCAGGAGAGTGAAATTAGAGAATGGAGCTGGTGGAGAAGACCAAAGTACAGACTTGATGGGTGGAATGGCCTGTTTCTGACCTCCAGCACTCTGTGCAACATTGAAAGTTCCTGTGAGTTTATTGCTGAAGTAATAGACGCAGAGCTGATTAGACTAATAGGTGCAGTCGAGCGCTTTAATCCGCTTAAAATCCACTATTTCAACAGAACACATATTGGCATGCTCATTATGAGCATTAATGGTTAGAATGTGATGCAATAGTTGAAATGTGACAGCTCAGCTTTTTTCTGCATGTCAATATTTGTTTCTCTGTCTCTTTTCTTCCCCCCCCAAAAAATGCCTATTGCTCTGACCTAATGTGATGCAGAAATTCAATGGATTATCGATCAATATGCAAGACGTTACTTGCAGCAAAGAACATCTGATGGTTTAACGACATCTGAGTGACCTTTTGGTGGCTAATTGCATGATGCTGAATTTTGAGGCCAGACCGACCTCACATTTCTCGTTTCTCCCTCAATTTATGCTGTTTTGACTGTTCTGGATGTAGGCAGCCATTGGCGTATAATGGTCACCCTCACCATTCTTCAGACCAGGTAGCTGAATGCCTCTGACTGCTATCCGATCACTCGTTGGGGTGTACATGCTCAGATGTGAATCGTATGAGAAACCTGCTCTCAGCATCTACTATGGTGGCTCCCATTGTTAAATAGCCCGCCATTATGCTTTGCCGAGACTCATTTACCAGTATCTTAATGCACAGAATGACTAAAGTTATTGTATTGACGCAGGTGCAAGCTGGAAAAACGAGGAAATCTCTAGAGGAGAAAATTGTGCCGTTCAAATATAAGATCTACATGGTTGTAACTTGAATTTTTCCATGTATGCGGCGTATGTGTTTATGTACTACATTACAGAATTATGAAGGACATCAATAGGGTAGATAGAAAGGAACTTTTACCCTGAGAGGGTTCAGTAACCAAGGACGTAAATTTAAGATAAGGGGCTGGATTTTCCCCTACCCGGCGGGGCGGGGGGTCCCGGCGGGATGGAGTGGCGTGAACCACTCCGGCGTCGGGCCGCCCCAAAGGTGTGGCTTTCTCCGCCACTTTAGGGGCCAAGCCCTCAACTGTAGGGGCTAGGCCCGTGCCAGCGTGGTTGCCGTCCCGCCGGCTGGCGTGGAAGGTCTTTGGCGCCACGCCAGCCGGGGCCGATGGGACTTTGCTGGCCGGCGGAAGTCCGCGCATGCGCGGGAGCGTCAGCGGCTGCGCAGGGGGGGGGGGGGGTCACTTCCGTGTCAGCCATCGCGGAGGCTATGGCCGATGTGGAAGGAATAGAGTGCCCCCACGACACAGGCTCACCCGCGGATTGTTGGGCCCCGATTGCAGGCCAGGCCACCGCGGGGCACCCCCCGGGGCCAGATGGCCCTGCGCCCGCCCCCCCCCAGGACCCCGGAGCCCGCCCACGCTGCGAGTCCCACCGATAAGCGAGGTGGTTTGATTCACGCCGGCGGGCCAGGCCACCGTGGGGCACCCCCCGGGGCCAGATCGCCCGCGTTCCCCCCCCCCAGGACCCCGGAGCCCGCCCGCGCTGCCAGTCCCACCGATAAGCGAGGTGGTTTGATTCACGCCGGCGGGCCAGGTATTACTGCAGTGGGACTTCGGCCTGTCGCGGGCCAGAGAAACGCCCGGGGGGGGGGGGGAAGAGGGCCCACCGACTGGCGCGATTCGCGCCTCCACCGAATCTCCGGTGCTGGAGAATTCGGCGGCCAGAGGGGGCTGGATTCACGCCGCTCCCTGGCGATTCTCTGACAGGCGGGGGGTCGGAGAATCCAGCCCAAGGGGCAGGAGATTTGGAGGGATTTTGAGGAAAACCCTTTTCACCCAGACGGCGGTGGGATTCTGGAGCTCGCTGCCTGAAAGGTTGGGAGAGGCAGGAACCCTCACAACATTTAAGAAGCATTAAGATGAGCAGTTGAAACGCCGGAGCGCACAAGGCTACGGGTCAAGTGCTAGAAAATGGGATTAAAATAGATAGGTGCTTGATGGCTGGTGCAGACATGATGGGCTGCAGAACTCTGATCTATAAATAATTTTTACAATAAACTATAGTACCAAATAAATTTGATAGCTTGTGAGTACATCAGTTGCTATTGTCCAGGATCTGAGACCTTCAGTTAATGGGGATCAAAATGTCAACCAGAGTGGTAAACATTGTGGGTTTGTTGTTCTCCTTGTTTCTCTAAGCCATACCATTCAGGCCAATGCTCTTAAGGTTTGCAGAGAAAGAGAAAACTGTCCTTGCTGTATGACTTTCAAGCCTTTTCTCCCCAGTGGCTGGTATAGGGCCTCTTACCAGACGCCAAAGTCATGGAGTCATTACTGCACAGAAGGAGGCCATTCAGCCCATCGAGCTGGTGTCCGCTCTCCCTGCGGAGACATCCAATCCAGTCCCATTCCCCGCTCTATCCTCGTCGCCTGCAAGATTATTTCCCTCAAGTCTCCATCCAATTTCCTTTCGAAATCCATTATCTTCTCCATTTCCACCAATTTCTTCCGCAATGATTTCCAGATCTTTAGTGACCGAAGGCATTGTTTCCAATCACTGTATCAATTTTGCTCGTTGGCGCTGCTTCATTATGCTGATTCAGTTTTGTATTCGCCATTATGCAAATAAATGCTTGGAAACTGAAAGTAACTTCCGATTGGAAAGGACTGTCACGATTTTAAGCTAAAGTGGAAACTCGTTCTCTTGTTACCTTGGTTTCAATGCCGTATATATTCGATTTGTATAAAGTGAGGATTTTTAAGTGTTCAAGTGGATCTTTGTGAAATGATTCGGGTTTTTCAGCCTTAGTACTTATTCTAAAATATTTATTGTTCTCCCAGAAGATCATAATTTATCTCCAAGGATACTCGTGCTTTGTCAGAGCTATTATTTTCAGCGAATGAATTAATCAAAATGGAGTTTTATCTCATAGTTCAGAATTTTTACAGTTGCTTTGGGAATTGAATTCCCAAATGATGTACCTCACAGGAGAAGAATTAAAAAGGATTTTTAATTTTGGCAAATGGAGCAAATTGGTGTAACAAGTGGTGTGCAGGAAAAGGATGAGGCAGTGGGAATAGTGGGCAGCTTCAGTTGGTTGTCTTAGAGCACACCTTCCTTAAATTTCCAGTTTGTAGATTCATTCACTCAGGTTCTCTGTAGGTTCAGAACTATAGAAGCTCACAGCATTTATGAAGAGAGGGAGAGAGAAAAGAGGGGGAGAGAAGGCACTCACAGCTCCTTCTTCCTTGGCCATCCAGGACCAAATCTGCTTTCCGTGAGTCTCTGGAAGTCATTCCACTCAGGCAGGATCTAATCAGCAAATGTCACCGGGCAGAATAAGGCCTTTTGGCCAGTTCTTTGTCCACCAGCCAACCAATCGAACCAAGTCCCACCCCATCTCTCAGTTTGGCTGCGTGAAAGCTAGCGCCACATACTATGCTGCAACTTTCTGAATTCCTCATTCTCTCTGCTGTTTGACTTAAAGACACATGTCCATTAAGCGTCCATGGATCAAAATGATAACGGCAAAATAATAAAGAAATGGGACATAAGGGAATCATCAGGAAGGATCCTTATATGAGGAAAGATGTTTTTACCAGAGCTGACAGCTGTTTAAATGGGTGAGAGGCAGGAATCTTTGGAATTCTGGATTGTCGGGGCTGTGGTCACCTGAGGGAGAGGGAATTTGTTGACGTGTGTCTTGTTGAAGATAATCTGATGCAGAAAACGCAGGGAGAGTGGAATGATTCTTGAAGGACACTGAAAAGTTTGCTTTGAATTGGCTGGAAATGGTGAACCTCTGCTGGAGAGCTAGGAGTGCCTGTAAGACTATCTCTTTAATGTTACATATCTGTGTGGTGTGATGAAGAGACAAAGCATTTTGCAAGGCATATTTTCGTTCATAAGAAACTATCCTTTTTCTTTAGGTTTGTATCAGAGACCAGGGGCGGAATTCTCTGACCCCCCGCAGGGTCGGGGAATTGCCCGGGGCCAGTGTAAATCCCTCCCCTGCCGTGGCCGGAATTCTCCGCCACCCGGGAATCGGCGGGGCGGGAATTGCGCCTCGCCGGTCGGCAGGCCCCCTGCGCCGGTCGGCAGACACCCTGTGGCGATTCTCCGGCCCGCGATGGGCCGAAGTCCAGCCGCTGTCAGGCCTCTCCCGCCGATGTGGTTTAAACCACCTCTGTGCCAGCGGGAGCAGGCGGCGCAAGTGGTCCCAGGGCTCCTGGGGGGGGGGGGCGCGGGGTGATCGGACCCCGGGGGGTGCCCCGACAGTGGCCTGGCCCGCGATCGGGGCCCACCGATTGGCAGGCGGGCCAGTGCCGTGGGGGCACTCTTTTTCTTCCGCCGCCGCCACGGCCTCCACCATGGCAGAGGTGGAAGAGACCCCTCCACCGTGCATGCGCCGGTGGTGACGTCAGCGGCCGCTGACGCTCCGGTGCATGCGCGGACTCACGCTGACTGGTGAAGTCCTTTCGGCCAGCCCTGATGCCGATCGGCGTGGCGTCAAAGGCCGTTGGCGCCAGTCGGCGGAGCGGGAGCCACTCCGGCGCAGGCCTAGCCCCTAAAGGTGCGGAGAATTCTGCACCTTTGGGGATGCCTGACGCCGGAGTGGTTGGCGCCACTCCGCTACGCCGGGACCCCCCGCCCCGCTGGGTAGGGGAGAATTTCGCCCCAGACTGTTAATTTTTGATCTATGTTGATTTTTAGTTTGTTACAGTAAAAGTCTTAATAAGTGAAATTCTATCCTTTGATTATTCCTGTTGGCAATGTGGGGTTTACTTTCTTTTAAAATGTTAGCAGTCTTCAAGGGGATTATAACAGTATAGGCGCACAGGTTAAGTGAGTGGGCAACAAGGAGGCAGATGGAGCATAATGTGGGTAGTGTGAGGTTATTCACGTTCGTTGTAAGAATAGAAAAGCAGAATATCATTTGAAAGGGCTGACATTTCTAAACATTGCTCATAGAATAGAATAACAGGGCAGATTGATGTTCAGAGGAACTCCAGTGCACTCATACAAGGAACACAAGCCAGCAATGTAGCAAGTAATAGGGCAGGCAAATGGTGTGTTGGACTCTATTGCAAGGGAATTGGAGTACAAGAATAAATAAATCTTGCTCCCATTGTACAGGGCTTTGCTGAGACTATACTTGCAGCTCTGCATGCAGCTTTGGTCTCCATATTTAAGGTATGATCCATTTTCATTTGACATGATGCAACGAAGGTTCACCGGATTGCGATGAAAGGGTTGTCCTGTGATGAGGGTTCAGTAAAGTGGACCTCTAGTCTCCAGAGTTTGGAAGAACAGGCACCCTTCTAATTGAAACAAACTATTTGAGGGGGCTCAATAGGGTAGGGGCAGAGGATGCTTTCCCTAGCTGGAGAATTTGGAGCAGAGTGTCAGAATAAGGAATCTTCACTTCAGACTGAGATGAGGAGCAATTTCTTCGCCTTGTGAATCTTTGGAGGTCTCTACCCAGAAGGTTGAGTATTTATTGATGAGACAGAGACAAATGTCTCAGGAAAGTAGAATTGAAGCCATGATCATAATGCTACAGCAAGAATAGAAAATATAAATTCTGAATGGTAGTCTGTTCTTGCTCCCATGTTATCGCGGTCTTGCTGCATCTGGACACAAGAGGGCTTCAGTATGAGGAGTTGTGAATGTATTGAACATTGCGCAATCATCAATGAGAATCCCCACTTCTGACCGGATGATGGAGCTGACCTGAGGGATTATGAAGCAGCTGAAGGTGGTTGCACATTTTGACAGTGCCCTGAGGAACTTCTGCAGCAATGTCCTTGGACGGAGATGATTGGCCTAGGCAGCCATGGGAGAGTTTTCCTCCTCATTCCCATTAACTTCAATTTTGCGAGAGCTCCTTGATGCCACACTGTCAAATGCTGCCTTGATGTCAAAGGAATCGGAATGTAGGACTTTGGAGCAGAATTAGGCCACTCAGGCTTTCAAAGAGCAGTCTACATACGAATGGCCCTTTCGAGGGAAAATATATTCTCCTCATCTCCATCTTGAAAAGTAGATGTCTTAAACTGTGGCCCCTGGTTCTAGTCTCTCCCACAAGTGGAATGGTCCTCCCAGTATCTGCCCTATGAAAGTATTTATAATCTATTATTGTCACAAGTAGGCTTGCATTAACACTGCGATGAAGTTACTGTGAAAAGCCCCTAGTCGCCACACTCTGGCACCTGTTCGGGTACACGGAGGGAGAATTCTGAATGCCCAATTCACCTAACAGCACGTCTTTCGGGACTTGTGGAGGAAACTGGAGCACCCGGAGGAAACCCACGCAGACACGGGGAGAACGTGCAGACTCCGCCCACATAGTGCACCAAGCCGGGATTCGAACCACAGACCCTGGTGCCGTGAAGCAACTGTGCTAACCACTGTGCTACAGTGTTCTGTCTGGACTGTACGCAGAACAATACTTTTCACTGTACCTTAGTACATGTGACAATAAATCTAATTCAAATCCAACCTCTCAGGATCTTAAGTTTCAAAAACTTCACCTCTCATTTTTGTAAACTCAGGCTAAATAGATATTTTTCTGGTTGGCAAGCTGTAATTGGGGTGCCACATGGTTTGGTCCTTGGGCCCCAACTATTTACAATATATGTTAATGACTTGAATGTTGGGATAGAAGGAACTACAGGCAAATTTGCAGGTGACACCAAAATAGGTGAGGTAGTAAGTTGTAATGAGGAAATAAGACATTTACGAATGGGTATCAGAATCCCGATGAGTTAGGTGAGTGGGCCAAAATGTGGCAGATGGAGTTTAACGTGGATAAGTGTGTGGTCAGCCATTTTGGTGGGAAAAATGAAAATGAAAATGAAAATTGCTTATTGTCACAAGTAGGCTTCAATGAAGTTACTGTGAAAAGCCCCTAGTCGCCACATTCCGGCGCCTGTTCAGGGAGGCTGGTACGGGAATTGAACTGTGCTGCTGGCTTGCCTTGGTCTGCTTTAATAGCCAGCTATTTAGCCCAGTGTGCTAAACCAGCCCCTATGGCTGGTTTGGACGGGTTATGGAGAACGGGAAGGAAAGTGGAGTTGAGGTGGAGTAGAGATCAGCCCTGATCTTACTGAATGATGGAGCAGGCCCGAGGGGCTGAATTGCATACTCCTGCTCCTAGTTCTTACGTCCTTAATTAGTGTGCTGCTCTTCTATTCCTGCCAAAGTGGACACTTTCACTTTTTCCCTCATTATAAGGGCAAGTCACAGTCACCAGTGTAGCTCATTTGTCCATGTTTGGACCAAGGCTGTAAGGACGTCAGAGCCAAGTGGCGCTGGTGAAATCAAACTGAACATGATTGAGCAGGTTATTGGTGAGTCTGTGCCACTTGATAGCGCTGTTGATTGCTTCTTCCATTACTTTGCTGATGATTGAGAATAGACTGATGGTGTGGTAATTAACAGGATAGGATTCTTCCTGCTTTTTGTGGACTAATTAATGAGTGTGAGGAACTTTGATTTATTAATATTAACAAAGGCAATTAATGGGACTCACAGCAGACACTTCCCTGGACCGGGTAGCCAATCCACCTGATTAGAGATTGTTACAGAGAGAGTAAATCCATTATTTTTTTATCTTCCAGAATTCCCCAGATTCTAGAATGATGATAACGGGTTAGAAGGCAACAAATGGAATCCCACTATCCAAGAAGGGAGGGGGAGACAAAATGTGGACGTAGATCAGTTCCTGACATCTGGAGGAGGGAAAAATGTTGGGATCCATCATCCGAGGATATTAATTTTCCAACTGCCCTTTTACCACGTGAGGAGGCACAAATAGCACCAGTTTTATGAAAGGAAGATTATGTTTAAGAAGTTGATTGGAGAGTTTGAAGAAGTAGGGTTGATGAGGAGAAACCAGTGGCATGAAGTATATTTAGATATTCAAAAGGTATTTAAAAAGGTGCCAGAAGAGAGCTTGCTGAGCAAAATAGTGCTTCAGGGGGTGGGGGGATAATATATAAGGACAGTAACAACAAGGGGAGTCAGTTGTGTTTATTCAGCCTTATATTGGCACATATGTAGGGCCCGGTTACACATTACTCGGGCCGTACTACTTTCTGTCAACGACAACAGAGGTCGGCCTATTATACAAATCTGGTTCATTCCCTATCCAATCAAGACCAGACCACCTGGCATCGGGCTGGGCACCAGAAGCGACAATGGCAAACCCAGCCCTGTCGAACTTGCAGGACCTCCTTATTAACATTTTGGGGCCTTTACCAAAATTTGGAGAGCTGTCTCACAGACAAGTCCAGCAACAGCCTGGCATAGTCATACTTCCAGAATCATACCTTGCAAATAATGTCTCAGCCGCCACCATCACCATCCCTGTCCCACCAGCAAGACGCAGCCAGCAGAGGTGGCAGCACAGTTCTACACAGTTGGCAGGGAATTGCCCTGGACGTCCTCAACATCGATTCTGGACCCATGAAGTATCATGGCATCAAATCTAACATGGGCAAGGAAACCTCCTGCCGATTACCACGTACCGAGCCCCCCATCAAATGTCAATTGGTTGTCAATCAATTGTGTGTCATATTTTGAAGTCCAGAATTCATTCTGTCTGTATCACCAGCTAATCCATAGAATTGCTACAGTGCAGTAGGTGACCATTCGGCCCATCGAGTCTGCACCAACTTTCTGAAAGAGCACCCTACCTAGGCACACTACCCCGTACCCTGCACATCTTTGGACATGAAGGTAAAATTTAGTGGAGCCAATCCACCTAACCTACACATCTTTGGACTGTGGGAGGAAACCGGAGCACCCGGAGGGAATGCACGCAGACACGGGGAGAACATGCAAACTCCACACAGTCACCCAAGGCCAAAATCAAACGTGGGTCAATTTTGTGAGACAGCAATGCTAACCACTGTGCCACCATGCCGCCCAATGCTAGTGTAAATCACATTACAGAAAGATGGTTTTGGTAACAAGATGTTGAACTTGAGACTTCACGACAAAAGCCTGGCCTAGATTTTAACCTCTCCGTGTGCTATACTTGTTTCTGATGTAATAAATTACTTTTAAGTGGAAAAAAGGGGTAGCGATAGAATTCACCAGGCACATCTTACACAGTTGCAAAATAACGTGTGGCAGAGCTGAAATATACTGTGATTAACAAAGTAATCAGAGGTGTAGATTGTAAACTGGAAGGGGATGATTAAAATATAAATATTAAGCCTCACTGAGCGACCTTTCAGAATAGTGTAGCGTTTATTCCTCTTTCAGCCTTGAATCAATGCCTTGGAATTTATTTATGTTGAAAGCCACGAGAAATTTATTGTCTGGCCTGAGCTAGCGCATTGTGTGTTGCCATGAATAGGATGACACCTTAATGATTGCCTGTAAGGTTTAGACATGGTGTCTGAGCAAAAGTAAACACCACAAGGCAGCTATCATTTTCTACTATTGCTGAAAAACATTGACATTGCAACGTGTCAGCTTTTTTTCCGACTGCGGATCTTGCAAAGTAAAACATCAGCAAAACAAAACTAGTTTAGTGTGTGGTATGTAAAACTATTTAAGTGTTGGCAACACCTTGGCTGGCTACCTTTTCCTCAAATGGACGCCATTGTCCAGGAAATCCGACACTGGATCCGCTGCAGCAGTTCAACCTTACTACAAACTTTTCTAAATTTTATTTACAGGATGCGGGTATTGTTGGCTCGGCCAGCATTTGTTGCCCATTCCGGATTGCCCTTGAGAAGTTGATGGTGATCTGCTTTCTTGAGCTGCTGCAGTCCCTGTTGTGTAGGTACACCCACAGTGCTTTTAGGGAGGGAGCTCCAGGATTTTGACCCAGCGACAGTGAAGGAATGGCGATATATTTCAAAGTCAGATTGGTGAGTGATTTGGAGGGAAATTTCCAGGTGATGGTGTTCCCAGGTATTTTGCTGCCTTGGTCCTTCGAGATGTTAGTGGTTGTGGGTTTGGAAGGTGCTGTCCCAGCTGCCTTGGTGTGTTCCTGTAGTGAATCTCGTAGCTGATACACACTGCTGCCCCTGTTTGTTGGTGGTGAAGGAAGTGAATGTTTATGAAAAGAAGTACCAAGGGACCCGGGTTTGATTCCCGACTTGGGTTACGGTCTATGCGGAGTCTGCACATTCTCCCCGTGTCTGCGTGGGTTTCCTCCGGGCGCTCCGGTTTCCTCCCACAAGTCCCAAAAAACATGCTTATTAGGTGAATTGAACATTCTGAATTCTCCCTCTGTGCACCCGAACAGGAGCCGGAGTGTGGCGATTAGGGGATTTCACAGTAACTTCATTGCAGTGTTAATGTAAGCCTACTTGTGTCACTAATAAAGGTTATTATTATTAAGTGGGTTGCTTTGTCCTGGGTGGTGTCGAGCTTCTTGAGTGTTGCTGGAGCTCCAGTCAAGTGGGGCATATTCCCTCACACTCCTGACTTGTGCCTTGTAGATGTTGGGCTGGCTTTAAGGGGTCAGGAGGTGAGTTACTCACCATAGCATTCAATGCCTTTGACCTACTCTTGGTATTTATATGGCTAGTTCGGTTTCTGATCAATGGTAACCCCCAGGATGTTAATAGAGGGGAGTCCAGAGATGATAATGGTATTGAATATGAAGGGGTGGTTCTCAGATTATCTTCTTGTTAGAGATGGTCATTGCCTGTGTTGGAATACTGTTGTAAAACCTTTGTCTACCCTGTGTTTCCTTTTTTTTCAATTCCTATCCTGACCGTCTTTAATCCACAACCTTCTTGTTAGCTGCTACAACACTGAGATTTCCCTTTAAACTACAGGTTTTAGATGCACTGAAACACCCCTGTTCTAATGGACCAGGCGAAGACATCCCCTTTGGTTCTGTGGTAGAGCCCATGATGTCAGTTTGATAGATTTGGCAAGCAGAAAATCAGTGGATGTAGATTTCTCAGTCATCTCCTATTGTTGCCTGTGATTGGTGAAGCCATTCAGAATCTTTGAGGAGGAAGGTAGGTCATCTGAAGAACTCCATTATGTCCTATGTTCTGTGAAAGTAGTCAGCTAGAGAGCAGTCTGAACACTCTCTCCTCCTCTCTTTGCACCAGAGACATTCCAGCGAGATTTGAGGAGACATTCCTGGTTAAAAGACAGACAGCAGTCGGAACCAGGAAGTGGTGTGGAACATTGAAAGCAGTTTCCCAACCAGGGAGGAAGCTGTAGTAATTTTCCTGGGAGATGGAGCTCCATCTGGTGGCTAAAGGCCAGAATTGCTCAGACCTGGAACTCTTGTGTGAAACGCCATCTGGTGGTCGAAAGATGGAACAGCGCCAACCCGGAACTGTCTTGAATCTATTCCCCAGAGGCCGCAACAACAGCAGCGAAGAGTCATCCCAAACCTTTCCCTTTAATCCCCATTTTTAAAAAATCCTCTCCAACCCTTACCATGTGTCTGTCTTGTGCGTGCCGGGATGGGGGCGGGACTGGGTTTGGGGATTATTTCTTCAAATATTAATCTTTCCTCATTATTAATAAATGGTTTGTTAATGTTTTACCCATGAACCTGGTATCTGTAACTCATTGGAACAGTCAGGGGTTAAAGATCTCAGAAAAACATGTGTTATTGGTCAATTCACTTATGTTCGGTCTGTGGGGCTGGAACTGACTGTGCACATGCCCAGGGTGTCGTAGCACCTGATACTTATGTGGCATGAATGTTACTTGCCACTTTTCAATCCAAGCCTGGGTCACTCTGTGCGGAGTCTGCACATTCTCCCCGTGTTTGCTTCTGATACTCCGGTTTTCTCCCATCAAATCCCAAAAAGGCGTGCTTGTTAGGTGAATTGGACATTCTGAATTATCCCTCCTTGTGGGTGCGATTCTCCGCAAATCCGGCGTGCCGTGAAACTGGCCGTGTTTCACGCCAGCCTCGGAGCTCCGTCCCGGGACCCGATTCTCCCCCCCGGGCGGGGCTAGTATCGGGGCCGGGGGAATCACGGCGATGCAGAGTTAGCGAACGCCGCTAACTCCGCCCGCCAAGAGTCACGGCGGCTGATGCGCACGATGACGTCAGCCGCACGTGCGCGGGCCGTCATGCCCCTCAGCCGCCCCGCGGACTGATCCTGCGGGGCGGCGGAAGAACAAATAGTGCGCGGGTATCGGACCCGCTGCCCGCGATCGGTGCCCACCGATCGCAGGCCCATGCCACCCTTCACGGCCGTGCCAATCGGTGCCATGGTTATCCGGGACGGGCACTTTGCGGCCGTTTTCACGAACGCTGAAAGCAGGTATGATCGCGGCCGTGAAAACGGCCGTAAACTCTGCGGTATTCGGCCCATCGGCCTGCGGAGAATCGCTGTTCGCCGTAAAAAACGGCGAGCAGCGATTTGTGTCGGGGGACGGCCGGAGGGGGGGGGGGGGGAGAATAGCGGGAGGCCGTGAAAAATGTCGGGAAGGCCCTCCGACCCGTCGTGGGCAGCGGAGAATCGTGCCCAGCGTGTCAACGAGGGGATTTTCACAGTAACTTCATTGCAGTGTTAATGTAAGCCAACTTGTGACACTGGTAAAGATTATTATTAATAAACTTCAGATATGAGGATAGATTGGAGAGGTTGGGACTGAGGAGAAAGCTGAGAAGATTTGATCAGTGTCCAAAATCATGAGGGGGCTGGACAGAGTAGATGGGAGAACCTATTCCTCCTTATAAAAGGGGCGAGAGCAACACATAGCTTTAAAGTGATTTTCATAAAGAGCAACTGTGATGTGAGAACAATCTTTTTCACACACACTGGGTTTTTTTCACACAGCGAGTGGTTCGTGTCTGGAATGCACTGACTGGGTGTGGCAGAGGAATGTTCAACCGCAGCATTCAAGAGGACATTATATGATTATTTGAATAGAAATAACGTGCAGGGGTACGGGGAAAAGGCAGGTGAATGGCACCACCCCATCACCCTCATTTGGAGGGCCAGTGCAGAAATGATGGGCTGAATGGCCACCCCCTGCTCCGTAACAATTCCCGCAAAATTCCTGAAAATTAGCTTTGGACTGAACGTGTATCTGATAGCCGAAAGCCTTCTGACCCCTCCTGGTCTTGGTCTCCATTCTCAACGTGGCCAACAGATATGCTGAGAAGAAAGAAAATGCTTCCGATACATTGAAGTTCTGCTGGAAAGCGCAACATTTACCTGGAAAGCATGGGAAAATCTTGCTACCAATCATTCAGCCTCGTGACAACCTGACACTAAGCGGCATCATGCTTTGAGTCCCGACGCCTTAATAATGAGACAGAATGGCAGCAGAAAAGGAAGCGACTCCCACCATCTCCTGTCCCGTGTGCCCAACGATCTGCGGGTCAAACATCTTCAATCACGTAAAGACCCATGGCAAAAACTTGTAACCCCGAGTAGGTGCCATCCTCAAATCAAGGGATAACCAATAGAATAGAATGCCTATAGTGCGGAAGGAGGCCAATTGGCCCCATCGTGTCTGCACCAACCTTTCGAATGAGATACGCATTTACAATCCACTGTCCCACGTCGATCCCTATAACCCCTCAACTCACCCTGCACATCCATGGACACTAAGAGCAATTCAACAGGACCAATCCACCCAACCCACACATCTTTGGACTGTGGAAGGAAACGGGAGCACCCGGAGGAAACCCACGCAGAACGTGCAGACTCCATGCAGTCAGTGATTGTCCAAGGCTGTAATTGAACCAGGGTCCCTGGCGCTGTGAGGGAACAGTGCTAACCACTGTGCTACAATGCCGCCCAATGATGACACAAGACTGAGTGCTCACAGTAAGGAACTTTCAGGACTTTGGGATACACAAAGTAATTAATTGCCAATGAAGTACTTTTGAACTGCGTCCACTGTTGTAATGTAAGGAAATGGGGAATCCAGCAAATTGTAATCTATTGTAATCACTTAACTAATGCCAGAAAAAGTTTGTGTCAGCCAGAATATGGTGAGAGCACCGTGCTGTTTGAAAAGTACCACAGGATACTTTATGTTCAACCGGGGATGGAGAAGATTTAATAGCTTTTTATATTACGAAGGATTTTGATAAACTTTGCACTGGCTGATGGATCGATAACTGACGTGATTGACAATAGAACCAGAGACAAGATTAGGGAAATGTTTTTAACCCCAAAATATGGAAGGCACTGCCTGATAGGCTGGTGATATAGACTGAGCAGTCGTTCATCACATAGTTGGAAGGAGAAAAAAAGTACAGGGTCTGCGACAGAGCAGGGGATTGAGACGAACCAGATTGCTTGTTGAAAGAGCTGTCAGACTCTTCCTGTGCTATATTATGCTATGATTCTAGGAGGGACATTAATCATGCAAATGGCACCTTGAACATGTAGGGGCTGGTTTAGCACAGGGCTAAGGAGCTGGCTTTTAAAGCAGACCAAGGCAGGCCAGCAGCACGGTTCGATTCCCGTACCAGCCTCCCCGAGCAGGCGCCGGAATGTGGCGACTAGGGGCTTTTCACAGTAACTTCATTTGAAGCCTACTTGTGGCAATAAGCGATTTCCATTTCATTTCATGGAATTGTGAACCTGGATTGTGTGCTCAAATTCTCACGACATTTAAGAAGCATTTAGATGAGCACTTGAAAATGCCATAAGCGTACCAGCATACGGACCAAGTGCTGGAAAATGGGGCTAGAATAGATGCTTGATGGCTGAACACGATGGGCCGAAGAGCCGCTTGCTGTGCTGCAAAACTGTGTCTGTGACTCTAAATCCCTGGATTGCGGACTGCTCTACCTACCTTCTAATTTCTGAGGCAATATTTTCAACCACTGAGCTAAATCTGATCATATTGACTTCATCCTTAACACACCAGGTCGATTTATGGAGTGCCTGTGGTTTAAACAGATTTTGGTGACTATCAGTTTTGAAATTGGTGTCAGCGAGACTTTGAGACACTGGTATTCGAGACAACGTCCATACATTTATGAATGTTTTGACTACCTGAAGTTCTGTCGTCATAGACGGTACATAAAGAATATTACTGTGATGCAGGCAATTGAATTAAGCCGAAGGAAGCTGTGCTGTTCTTTGTGATTCTTGTTCTCAGGGTAGATGTTGTAGTGCTCACAAAGACCACAGAAGCTAAGTTCATTAACAAAGCTAACATTTATTTACACTGCTTAATTAAAGCTCGACCACTTACTCCTAGAGTAAACAATCTAATAATCTACACTCAACTAACACTAGTCTCTACACTCTATCTATAATTGTACTGTTCTCTCTAGCTCTCTTCCAGCTCTCTCCTAGAAGTCTCTGAGTTACTGCTTTATATAGTTCTGCCTCTAGCTCCATCTAGTGGTTAATTATGATATGACATTAACCCTTTGTCTTATGAACATTTCCTATGATGTCACAGAAGCCACCATAATTCATGGAGTAAATCTGTAATGGTATTCTCTAGAAATGCAAATAGGAAGGTTATGTGACCTATATTTCACCTACACAGCAACTATGTGTGTGTGTGTGTGTGCTTTCATCTGTCAGCCCATAAACTGTGGTGCATTACTTTCCAGTTGTCTGTAGAAGTACAGAATGAATTCAATAGGCTTACAAACAATGAAGTTGCAATTGCAGAAATATTGACTGAATCTTGATGCAAAATACCAAGTGCTGAATCTGAAAGTGTAGTTTGGAGGCTTGCAGCTGCTGCATAACTTAGTCATCACATAAAGCTATTTAATTTGTAATTGTACTTGGCTGTGCATTCCCCTTCTGGAGGCGCTTGGGGTGTGGTCTCACAGCTGCCAGCAATCTCCCAGTAAGTAACCTGCTTAAGTCTCTTGGAACGGCGAGTGTTGGAAGGCTGGTCATTTATTGGAAGCATCATCTCTCGCTGGTTAAAGTATACACCTGCTGTTATTCAGTATGCTCCCACCCACAAGGTTTAGGTGTTCCTCGTTGCTATAGAGGTCAGTATGCCTGTCTGCCATGCCAGAGACCGCAGTTCAATTCCCTGA
Organism: Scyliorhinus canicula; assembly: GCF_902713615.1. NCBI lineage: Eukaryota > Metazoa > Chordata > Chondrichthyes > Carcharhiniformes > Scyliorhinidae > Scyliorhinus > Scyliorhinus canicula. The sequence continues at coordinate 16,683,716 of NC_052165.1, forward strand.
CTGGGAGCTTCGAAGTTGTTCACAAATCTCCTCTGTGCTTGATCCAATTCTCAGCTAGCTTCCAGTAGCAAGCACTGTGCAGCAGCCAAGACTGAATACTCACTCATACACTTTTACTCCCTGAGCCTTTTAAGCCAAGTGCAGCACTCAATCTGTCCAATTATGAGTAATAATCCTCATTTGCAGAAGATCTGTTGCATTACCATCCAGGCAGTTTTTATTATTGATCAAAATGATTTCTAAACATTAACCCCTAAACGTACTCGGAATGAACAAATAAGAAGCCAGGAGTTTGAGTTTACGAATAAAAATCCTGCTTTTTTAATGATCTCTCGCATTTATAATGGTTACTTCAACTTGTTTATTTATTCAGTCGCGGATTGTCGACTGGCAAATCCAACAATTATTGCCTGTCCTGGATTGTCTTTGAAAGCGGCTGACGAGCTGCCATCTTGAAATTCTGCAGGCCATGTGGTGTAGGTACATCCACCGTGCTGTTAGGGATGGGGCGTTGGTACTTTGACCCAAATTAAGATATGCTTTATTAAACATGAAACAGGAATTGAAATAAAGACAGAAAATCCTGGAAAAATTCAGCAGGTTAGGCTATCTATGGAGAGGGAAACATAAGCTTGAGATTTCTATTCAATGACCCTTTGACAGAAGTGGTGTTTGCGATAAAAAATGAATGTTTCCCGCATTTTCTGTCTTTGTTTTAGATTTCCAGCATTTGAAATATGTTGCCTCCGAACAGTGTTTGTTAATCATAGAAACATAGAACGATACAGCGCAGTACAGGCCCTTCGGCCCTCGATGTTGCACCGACATGGAAAAAATCTAAAGGCCATCTAACCTACACTATGCCCTTATCATCCATATGCTTATCCAATAAAATTTTAAATGCCCTCAATGTTGGCGTGTTCACTACTGTTGCAGGTAGGGCATTCCACGGCCTCACCACTCTTTGCGTAAAAAACCCACCTCTGACCTCTGTCCTATATCTATTACCCCTCAATTTAAGGCTATGTCCCCTCGTGCTAGCCACCTCCATCCGCGGGAGAAGGCTCTCGCTGTCCACCCTATCTAACCCTCTGATCATTTTGTATGCCTCTATTAAGTCACCTCTTAACCTTCTTCTCTCTAACGAAAACAACCTCAAGTCCATCAGCCTTTCCTCATAAGATTTTCCCTCCATACCAGGCAACATCCTGGTAAATCTCCTCTGCACCCGTTCCAAAGCTTCCACGTCCTTCCTATAATGAGGCGACCAGAACTGTACGCAATACTCCAAATGCGGCCGTACTAGAGTTTTGTACAACTGCAACATGACCTCATGGCTCCGGAACTCAATCCCTCTACCAATAAAGGCCAACACACCATAGGCCTTCTTCACAACCCTATCAACCTGGGTGGCAACTTTCAGGGATCTATGTACATGGACACCGAGATCCCTCTGCTCATCCACACTACCAAGAATTTTACCATTAGCCAAATATTCCGCATTTCTGTTATTCTTTCCAAAGTGAATCACCTCACACTTCTCCACATTAAACTCCATTTGCCACCTCTCAGCCTAGGTCTGCAGCTTATCTATGTCCCTCTGTAACCTGCAACATCCTTCCGCACTGTCTACAACTCCACCGACTTTAGTGTCGTCTGCAAATTTACTCACCCATCCTTCTGCGCCCTCCTCTAGGTCATTTATAAAAATGACAAACAGCAACGGCCCCAGAACAGATCCTTGTGGTACGCCACTCGTAACTGAACTCCATTCTGAACATTTCCCATCAACTACCACTCTCTGTCTTCTTTCAACTAGCCAATTTCTGATCCACATCTCTAAATCACCCTCAATCCCCAGCCTCCGTATTTTCTGCAATAGCCGACCGTGGGGAACCTTATCAAACGCTTTACTGAAATCCATATACACCACATCAACTGCTCTACCCTCGTCTACCTGTTCAGTCACCTTCTCAAAGAACTCGATAAGGTTTGTGAGGCATGACCTACCCTTCACAAAACCATGCTGACTGTCCCTAATCATATTATTCCTATCTAGATGATTATAAATCGTATCTTTTATAATCCTCTCCAAGACTTTACCCACCACAGACGTTAGGCTCACCGGCCTATAGTTACCGGGGTTATCTCTACTCCCCTTCTTGAACAAAGGGACCACATTTGCTATCCTCCAGTCCTCTGGCACTATTCCTATAGCCAATGATGACCTAAAAATCAAAGCCAAAGGCTCAGCAATCTCTTCCCTGGCTTCCCAGAGAATCCTAGGATAAATCCCATCTGGCCCCGGGGACTTATCTATTTTCACCTTGTCCAGAATTGCCAACACCACTTCCCTACGCACCTCAATGCCATCTATTCTAATAGCCTGGGTCTCAGCATTCTCCTCCACAATATTACCTTTTTCTTGAGTGAATACTGACGAAAAGTATTCATTTAGTATCTCGCTTATCTCCTCAGCCTCCACACACAGCTTCCCACCACTGTCCTTGACTGGCCCTACTCTTACCCTAGTCATTCTTTTATTCCTGACATACCTATAGAAAGCTTTTGGGTTTTCCTTGATCCTACCTGCCAAAGACTTCTCATGTCCCCTCCTTGCTTGTCTCAGCTCTCTCTTTAGATCCTTCCTCGCTTCCTTGTAACTATCAAGCGCCCCAACTGAAACTTCACGCCTCATCTTCACATAGGCCTCCTTCTTCCTCTTAACAAGAGATTCCACTTCTTTGGTAAACCACGGTTCCCTCGTTCGACCCCTTCCTCCCTGCCTGACTGGTACGTACTTATCAAGAACATGCAATAGCTGTTCCTTGAACAAGCTCCACATATCCAGTGTGCCCAACCCTTGCAGCCTACTTCTCCAACCAACACATCCTAAGTCATGTCTAATGGCATCATAATTGCCCTTCCCCCAGCTATAACTCTTGCCCTGCGGGGTATACTTATCCCTTTCCATCACTAACGTAAAGGTCACCGAATTGTGGTCACTGTTTCCAAAGTGCTCACCTACCTCCAGATCTAACATCTGGCCTGGTTCATTACCCAAAACCAAATCCAATGTGGCCTCGCCTCTTGTTGGCCTGTCAACATATTATGTCAGGAAACCCTCCTGCACACATTGTACAAAGAATGACCCATCTAATGTACTCGAACTATATCTTTTCCAGTCAATATTTGGAAAGTTAAAGTCTCCCATAACAACTACCCTGTTACTTTCGCTCTTTTCCAGAATCATCTTCGCCATCCTTTCCTCTACATCCCTAGAACTATTAGGTGGCCTATAGAAAACTCCCAACAGGGTGACCTCTCCTTTCCTGTTTCTAACCTCAGCCCATACTACCTCAGAAGAAGAGTCCCCATCTAGCATCCTTTCCGCCACCGTAATACTGTCCTTGACTAGCAGCGCCACACCTCCCCCTCTTTTGCCCCCTTCTCTGAGCTTACTAAAAGACCTAAACCCCGGAACCTGCAACAACCATTCCTGTCCCTGCTCTATCCATGTCTCTGAAATGGCCACAACATCGAAGTCCCAGGTACCAACCCATGCTGCCAGTTCCCCTACCTTATTTCGTAAACTCCTGGCATTGAAGTAGACACACTTCAATCCACCTACCTGAACACTGGCACCCTCCTGCGAAGTCAAATCTGTGCTCCTGACCTGTATACTCTCAATCTCCCGTACCCCAAAACTACAATCCAGGTTCCCATGCCCCTGCTGAACTAACAAATCTGCCCCCCAGGATATTGGTGCCCCTCAGGTTCAGATGTAGACCATCCTGTCTATAGAGGTCCCACCTTCCCCAGAAAGAGCCCCAGTTATCCAGAAATCTGAATCCCTCCCGCCTGCACCATCCCTGTAGCCACGTGTTTAATTGCTCTCTCTCCCTATTCCTCATCTCACTATCACGTGGCACGGGCAACAACCCAGAGATAACAACTCTGTTTGTTCTCGCTCTGAGCTTCCATCCTAGCTCCCTAAAGGCCTGCCTGACATCCTTGTCCCCTTTCCTACCTATGTCGTTAGTGCCAATGTGGACTACGACTTGGGGCTGCTCCCCCTCCCCCTTAAGGACCCGGAAAACACGATCCAAGACATCACGTACCCTTGCACCTGGGAGGCAACATACCAAACGTGAGTCTCTCTCGCTCCCACAAAATCTCCTATCTGTGCCCCTGACTATCGAGTCCCCAATTACTAATGTTCTACTCCTTTCCCCTCTTCCCATCTGAGCAACAGGGACAGACTCCGTGCCAGAGGCCCGTACCCCATGGCTTACCCCTGGTAAGTCGTCCCCCCCACAAGTATCCAAAACGGTATACTTGTTACTCAGGGGAACGACCGCAGGGGGTCCCTGCACTGACTGCTTCTTCCCAGTCCCTCTTACAGTTACCCATCTATCTCCAGTCTTTGGTGTAACTACTTCCCTGAAGCTCCTATCTATGACCCCCTCTGCCTCCCGAATGATCCGAAGTTCATCCAGCTCAAGTCCTCTGGTTTTTGTCCCTAACATGGTTTTTGAGGAGCTGGAGTTGGGTGCACTTCCCACAGATGAAATCAGCAGGGACACTGACGGCGTCCCTCACCTCAAACATTCTGCAGGAGGAGCATTGTAATGCCTTCCCTGACATCACCTCTAGATTTAAAAAAAAAACAAGAAAAAGAAAAAGAAAGGAAGAGCTTACCTGATGTTACCTCAAACCCTGCTCCCGCTGAAAGGTAAGCAAATTTAAAGGCACTCACTCACCTTCACGACAGGCCCCTGCTCCCGCTTCCCAACCACCGTGGGGTGGGGGGGTTGGTTAGAGGAGGAGGTAGGGTGGGAAACACTCACGAAGTGTTTCGGGTTTAACTGTCACTTGACAACAGCCCCTCCACAAACCACCTTCAACTTAGGCTGACCGCACTGCACGTATGCAAATTTCCCCAGAACAGCTGATCAGTAGCTCTGCTCTGCTGCCCTCTGCTGGATGATTGCCTTCACTCAAACTCCTCGGGTCTCCTTCGCAGATTCACCTTCAACTTAGGCTGACCGCACTGCACGTATGCAAATTTCCCCAGAACAGCTGATCAGTAGCTCTGCTCTGCTGCCCTCTGCTGGATGATTGCCTTCACTCAAACTCCTCGGGTCTCCTTCGCAGATTCACAGATTAATCGTGGGTGAACTAGCATGTTTGGCCTTCTATCATGTTCGGACCATAGAATTGTTATGGCACAGAAAGAGGCCATTCAGCCTATCATCCCTGCACAGCTGAAAATCTTATCCATCCATTCCCATTCCGCCTTTCAGCATCCGGTCTGTAGACTTGCAGGCTACAGCACTTCAGGGGCAGAACCAGGTACCGATTTAAAGTGAGTTGAGAGTTTGTACCTCGACCACCAATCTGGGCAGCAAATTCCAGACACCTACCACCCTCTGGATGAAACAGCTTTTCCTGATATCCCAGCTAATCCTTCTACCAATTACCTTAAATCTGTGCCTTTTGGTAATTGACCTTTTAGCTCGGGAAACAAATTATCCCTATCTACTTCTACCGAAGCCCCTAATAGTTAGTTTTGCACACCTCAATCAGGTCATCCTGCAGCCTCCTCTGTTCTAAAGACAACCGACCTAATCTTTCCACTTGGCTGCAATTTTCCAGCCCAGACAATGTTCTTGTATGTTTCTTCTCTACTCTCTGTCCAGAACAGTTATGTCCATCCTGTAATGTGGTGGCCAGAACTGCATGCACAAATTCAGCTGTGACCTAACCAGCATTCTACACAGTTCCAGCAGTACATCCCTGCTCTTGTGTTCTGTCCTTCATCCAATAAAGGAAAGCGCTCCACTTGTCTTCTTTGCCATCTTATCTGTCTGTCCAGCCACCTTCAGGGACCTGTGGACATGCACTCCAAAGTCGAATCACTTCCTCAATCTCTCTCAGTATCCTCCCTTTTGTTCAATATTCCTGTACTTTGTTTGCCTTCCCGAAATGTATTACCTCACACTTTTTTAGACTGCTACTCTTCTGACCACTCAACCAAACCATTGATACAATTCTAGAGTCCAAAGCCATCCTCTTCACTATCAACTACATGACTGAGTTTTGTGCCATGTACAAGTTCCACAATCATGCCACCCAAATTAATCCCAAGTCATTAACACGACCCACAAACAGCAGGAGACCCAACATTGAGCCTTGTGCAATGTCATTGTAAACCACTTCCCATGCTCTAAAACATCCACCAACCATTACCGTTTGTTTCCTATCACAGAGCCAACTCTGTATCCAACCCACCACCTCCCCTGCATCCCATTGGGCTTTTACTTTTCTGACTAGTCTGCCATGTAGGACCTTGTCAAATGCCTTACTGAAACCCATGTAGACCACATCCACTCAGCTTCCCTCATCAATTCTCCTTGTTATTTCCTCAAAATATTCAATCAGATTACAAAGAACAATGAAAAGTACAGCACAGGTCCTTCGGCACTCCAAGCCCGTGCCGACCATGCTGCCCGTCTAAACTAAAATCTTCTACACTTCCTGGATCCGTATCCCTCTATTCCCATCCGATTCATGTATTTGTCAAGATGCCCCTTAAATGTCACTATTGACCCTGCTTCCACCACCTCCTCCGACAGCGAGTTCCAGGCACCCACTACCCTCTGTGTAAAAACTTGCCTTGTACATCTCCTCCAAATCTTGCCCCTCGCACCGTAAACCTATGCCCCATTGTAATTGACCCCTCTACCCTGGGAAAAAGCCTCTGACTATCCACTCTGTCTATGCCCCTCATAATTTTGTAGACCTCTATCAGGTCGCCCCTCAACCTCTGTCATTCCAGTGAGAACAAACCAAGTTTATTCAGCCGCTCCTCATAGCTAATGCCCTCCATACCAGGCAACATCATGATAAATCTCTTCTGCACCCTCTCTAAAGCCTCCACATCCTTCTGGTAGTGTGGCGACCAGAATTGAACACTATACTCCAAGTGTGGCCTAACTAAGGTTCTATACAGCTGCAACATGACTTGCCAATTCTTATACTCAATGCCCCGGCCAATGAAGGCAAGCATGCCGTATGCCTTCTTGACTACCTGTGTTTCCCCTTTCAGTGGCCTGTGGACCTGTACACCAAGATCTCTCTGACTTTCAATACTCTTGAGGGTTCTACCATTCACTGTATATTCCCGACCTGCATTAGACTTTCCAAAATGCATTACCTCACATTTGTCCGGATTAAACTCCATCTGCCATCTCTCCACCCAAGTCTCCAAACGATCTAAATCCTGCTATCTGCAATTCCACCTACCTTTGTATCGTTGTACAAATCAGACCAGTTACATTTTCCTCCAAATCATTTATATATACTATGAACAGCAAAGGTCCCAGCACTGATCCCTGTGGAACACCATTAGTCACAGCCCTCCAATTAGAAAAGCGCCCTTCCATTGCTACTCTCTGCCTTCTATGACCTAGCCAGTTCTGTATCCACCTTGCCAGCTCACCCCTAATCCCGTGTGACTTCACCTTTTGTACCAGTCGACCATGAGGGACCTTGTCAAAGGCCTTACTGAAGTCCATATAGACAACATCCACTGCCCTACCTGCATCAATCATCTTTGTGACCTCTTCGAAAAACTCTATCAAGTTAGTGAGACCTCCCCTTCACAAAACCATGCTGCCTCTCACTAATACGTCCATTTGCTTCCAAATGGGAGTAGATCCTGTCTCGAAGAATTCTCTCCAGTAATTTCCCTACCACTGACGTAAGGCTCACCAGCCTGTAGTTACCTGGATTATCCTTGCTACCCTTCTTAAACAAAGGAACAACATTGGCTATTCTCCAGTCCTCCGGGACATCACCTGAAGACAGTGAGGATCCAAAGATTTCTGCTAAGGCCTCAGCAATTTCCTCTCTAGCCTCCTTCAGTATTCTGGGGTAGATTCCATCCGGCCCTGGGGACTTATCTACCTTAATATTTTTCAAGACGCCCAATACCTTGTCTTTTTGGATCTCAATGTGACTCAGGCTTTCTACACACCCTTCTCCAGACTCAACATCCATCAGTTCCTTCTCTTTGGTGAATACTGATGCAAAGTATTCATTTAGTACCTCGCCCATTTCCTCTAGCTCCACACATAGATTCCCTTGCATATCCTTCAGTGGGCCAACCCTTTCCCTGGCTACCCTCTTGCTTTTTATGTACGTGTAAAAAACCTTGGGATTTTCCTTAACCCTATTTGCCAATGACTTTTCGTGACCCCCTCTAGCCCTCCTGACTCCTTGCTTAAGTTCCTTCCTACTTTCCTTATATTCCACACAGACTTCATCTGTTCCCAGCCTTCTAGCCCTGACAAATGCCTCCTTTTTCTTTTTGACAAGGCCTTCAATATCTCTCGTTGTCTAAGGATCCCGAAATTTTCCGTATTTATTCTTCTTCCACACAGGAACATGCCGGTCCTGAATTCCTTTCAACTGACATTTGAAAGCCTCCCACATGTCAGATGTTGATTTACCCTCAAACATCCTCCCCAATCTAGGTTCTTCAGTTCCCACCCTAATATTGTTATAATTAGCCTTTTCCCCAATTTAGTACATTCACCCTAGGACCACTCTTATCCTTGTCCAACAGCACTTTAAAACTTACTGAATTATGGCCACTGTTCCCGAAATGCTCCCCTACTGAAACTTCTACCACCTGGCCGGGCTCATTCCCCAATACCAGGTCCAGTACAGCCCGTTCCCTAGTTGGACTGTCTACATATTGTTTTAAGGAGCCCTCCTGGATGCTCCTTACAAACTCTGCCCTGTCCAGGCCCCTGGCACTAAGTGAGTCCCAGTCAATATTGGGAAAGTTGAAGTCTCCCATCATAACAACCCTGTTGTTTTTACTCGTTTCCAAAATCTGTCTACCTATCTGCTACTCTATCTCCCGCTGGCTGTTGGGAGGCCTGTAGTAAACCCCCAACATTGTGACTGCACCCTTCTTATTCCTGATCTCTACCCATATAGCCTCGCTGCCCTCTGAGGTGTCCTCCCGTAGTACAGCTGTGATATTCTCCCTGACCAGTAGCGCTAGTCCACCACCCCTTTGACATCCCCCTCTATCCCGCCTGAAACATCTAAATCCTGGAACGTTTAACTGCCAATCCTGTCCTTCCCTCAACCAGGTCTCTGTAATGGCAACAACATCATAGTTCCAATACTAATCCAAGCTCTAAGTTCACCTGCCTTACCCGTAATGCTTCTTGCATTAAAACATATGCACTTCAGGCCACCAGACCCGCTGTTTTCAGCAACATCTCCCTGTCTGTCCTTCCTCAGAGCCATACTGGCCCTGTTCCCGCGTTCTCCCTCAATGCTTTCACCTTCTGACCTATTGCTCCAGTACCCACCCCCCTGCTATACTAGTTTAAACCCTCCTGTGTGACACAAGCAAACCTCGCGTCACACCTTTCCCTCTAATAAAACCACGCTGACTATCCCTGATTGATCTATTTCTTTCTGACTGACAGTTTATCCTGGCTCTTGCAATAGATTCTAATAATTTACTCACCACTGAAGTCAGCTTGATAGGCTGATAATTATTTGGCCTATTCCTCGCACTCTTTTTAAACAATGCTACAATATTGACAGATTTTGAATCCTCTGATATCTTGCCTGCATCTAATGAGGGCTGAAACATTATCCTCCGAGTAGCCATTATTTCCGCCTTAGCTTCCTTTAACAGCCTGTAATACAATTTGTCTGGCCTGGTGATTTGTCCGCCCTCAATGATGCCAGTCCCTCCAGTACTTTCTCCCTCATTATGCTCATTTGTCTAATATTTCACATTCATTAACCTGAATGTTTGCATCATATCTTTCCTTTGTGAAGACCAAGTACTCTTTAAGAACCCTGCTCATGGCGACTTCCAATGGCAACTATGAAGGAGTATGTCGCACATTTGGTGGCTCCCGCTCGGGTCGGACCTTTGGATCTTTTTCCCGATTTTTTGTCGGATTTGATTCGGAAAATTGATCATGGAGGCAATTGTGAAGAGGAATCCTACATCGGTGCATAGCGATTTAATGAGGCAAGGGAGCAAGGGGGGCTTCCCCCGAAGCTGTCACAAGCCACTATCTCATTGATCTTGAAGCAGGACACGGACCCGATGCTATGCGGGTTCTACAGACCGATCTCCTTACTAAATGTAGACGCCAAACTGTTGGCCAAAATCTTGTCCTCGAGGATTGAAGACTGCATTCCGGACGTAATTGGGGAGGACCAGACTGGATTCGTTAAGGGTAGGCAGTTGGCAGCCAATGTAAGAAGGTTGCTGAATGTGATCATGATGCCCGTAGAGGGTGGGGACATGGAGGTAGTGTTAGCAATGGACACAGAGAAGGCATTTGATCGGATAGAATGGGAATATCTGTGGAAGGTACTGGGACGGTGTGGATTTGGGCGGGGCTTCATCGACTGGGTCAGACTGCTGTATCAGGCTCCTGTGGCGAGCGTACGGACAAACAGGTTAACATCGGGCTATTTTAGACTGCACCGGGGGACGAGACAGGGATGCCCCCCTCTACCCTCTGCTGTTTGCGTTGGCCATAGAGCTGCTGGCAATTGCTTTGAGAGCCTCAAGGGGCTGGTCCTGGGGGGGGGGGGGGGGGGGGGGGGGGCGTGAAACACAGAGTCTCGCTATCCGCAGACGACCTGCTCCTATATGTTTCGGACCCACTCGAAGGGATGGAAGAAATTATGAGGATTCTGGGGGAATTTGGCCGGTTTTCGGGTTATAAATTGAACATGGGGGAAAGTGAGATGTTCGCGATCCAGGCAAGGGGGCAGGAGTGGCGATTGGGGAGCTGCCGTTTAGATTGGTGGGGGGAAGCCTTGGTACCGAGGCATCCAGGTGGCGCGGGAATGGGAACGGCTGCACAAGCTAAATCTGGCCCGACCAGTAGACTAAATGAAGGAAGATTTCCGAAGGTGGGATGCGCTCCTGTTGACACTGGCTGGGAGGGTACAGACAGTGAAAATGACGGTGTTCTCGAAATTCCTGTGTTTCAGTGTCTCCCCATCTTTATTCCACAGTCCTTCTTTAAACGGGTCAATAAGGTGATCTCAGGCTTTATATGGACGAGTAAGACCCCGCGAGTAAAAAAGGGAATGCTGGAGAGGAGCCCGAGGGAGGGCTGACTGGCGCTGCCGAACTATAGTAATTATTATTGGGCGGCGAATATAGCCATGATTAGGAAGTGGGTGGTGGTGGGGGGGGGGGGGGGGGGGGGGGGGGGGCGTTGGTGTGGGAGCGGGTAGAGGCGGTATCATGCATGGGCACTAGTTTGGGGGCATTGGTAATGGCTCCTCTGCCATTCTCGCCGGCACGGTACTCCACCAGCCCCGTGGTGGTAGCAGCCCTGAGAGTCTGGGGGCAATGGATGAGACATGTGGGAGCAGGGGGAGCATCGGTCTGGTCTCCAATCTGCGATAATCACTGGTTTGCCCCGGGGAGGCTAGATGGAGGGTTCCGGAGATGGCATTGGCAAGTCACATTACAGAACCTTAGTTAGGCCGCACTTGGAGTATAGTGTTCCATTCTGGTGGCCACACTACCAGAAGGATGTGGAGGCTTTCGAGAGGGTGCAGAAGAGATTTACCAGGACGTTGCTTGGTACGGAGGGCATTGGCTATGAGGAGAGGTTGAATAAACTCGGTTTGTTCTCACTGGAACAATGGAGGTTGAGGGTCGACCTGATAGAGGTCTACAAAATTATGAGTGGCATAGACAGAGTGGATAGTCAGATGCTTTTCCCCAGGGTAAAGGGGTCAATTACTAGGGAACGTAGGTTTACGGTGCGAGGGGCAAGGTTTAGAGTAGATGTACGAGGCAAGTTTTTTACACAGAGAGTAGTGGGTGCCTGGAACTCGCTGCCGGAGGAGGTGGTGGAAGCAGACGATAGTGACATTTAAGGGGCATCTTGACAAATACATGAATAGGATGGGAATAGAGGGATACGGACCCCGGAAGTGTAGAAGATTTTAGTTTAGATGGGCAGCATGGTCGGCGCAGGCTTGGAGGGCCGAAGGGCCTGTTCCTGTGCTGTACGTTTCTTTGTTCTTTGAAACCTGGAAGGAAAAGTTCTAAGACTCTATTATCATCCCTGGAATGGTTGACCGTGGTTAAGGGGGCATAACATTAAAGTCAGTACCAGGCCAATCCAGGGAGAAGTTAGAAATCACTTCTTACGCAAAGGATGGTGGAAATGTGGAACTCTCCTTAAAGAAAAGCAATTGATGCTGGCTCAAAGAATGATTTTAAATCTGAGATCAATATATTTAAGGGCGTTAAGGGAGGTGGATGGAGTTACAAAACAGATGAGCCGTGACCTTATTAAATGGCAGAACAGGCTTGATGGGCTGAATGGCCTACCCCTGTTCCTGTGCTCAGCTCCCTTTGCTTGAGGAAGGGAAATTGCTATTCGCTCGTTCTCTGGACCATTAGCTAGCAGCCTTTGGTAGAAGCACACGTCTATGGCTGCTGGCCAGGAACAGAATTAGGTTCAGCTGCAACTTTAATCTCTCTCTCCTGCCAACCACATGTTCATTTGATATGTTAATAACCACCTGGAAATATGAAAGACAAGCCAGCACTCTGAGGGTGGGGAGAATCCTTATGTATAAATGGCCTTGCAACTTGTGTTGCTGCTGATGTGTCATTTAAAGTTTAAATTTCCCTGACGATGCTACTGTGGCCAAGCCACGTCACCATAAATCTCAAGAGTCAAAGTGACATTGAAGTAGAATTGATATACTGAAAGAATATGAAACTCCATTTGTTGTTTGCAACAGTCTCCTTTTCGAAGGGTATCAAATTAAGCATGTTTATACAAATGTTATTTATTCAGATATACTGCATTACACACATTGATCGACAAGAAGACTCAGCAGAGCAGAAACGCTGTGTTAATGCAGTATTACTACGGCAATACAGCTCTTCCTTGAGGCTTTATCCTGTCTGGATGTTGCTCTGTAATTATAAAGCTGGGGGGGGGGGGGAAATTACTTTGTAAAGGTCTTTCATCTCACTGAGGAAGCTTCAGCCCAAGCCACGTCCAACAAGCTGCTCTTAGGTAAGTGCTGTTAGGTGAATTGGACATTCTGAATTCTCCCTCAGTGTACCTGAACAGGCGCCAGAATATGGTGACTACGGGTTCTTCACAGTAATTTCATTGCACTGTTAATGCAGGCTGTCATAATATCCACTCATGTATATAATGAGGTGCAGACAGGCAGTGATTGACATACAGGATGACCAGTAAGCACACAACACAGTGCAGCCAATCACCAGACAGGACACTACCACTATAAAGCCAGAGGGCACTAGGTTTCCCGCTCTCTCTGGACCCAGCCACTGAGACAGTCAGAGTCCACAAGTTAGCCAGTGCAAACACCATGCGGTAGCTAGTAAGTCTGTTCAGGCTAATACAAGGTCTCCAGTCAGTTCAGTATAGTGTCGACCCACAGCTGAACATGTATATCAGTCCTATTGTTGAATAAAACAGTGTTGGATTTTCTTCAGTGTTAAACATCTGCTTCTGGCTTCCCTGCATCAAGTGCAGTCCACATCGAAGCAGCCTGCCTAACACATCATGGTACCAGAGTGCTACTGATACTGACGGACCTACCTCAAGTGAATCAGCATTGACCAGCAAGCAGCCATCCGGTGAAATGGAAAACAACCACATCACAGGCTTACTTGTGACAATAAAGATTATTATGTTATAAGTGCTTTCTGATCCCCCCCCCCCCCCTCCCCCCCCCACCCCCCCCCCCCCCCCCCCCCCCCCCCCCCCAAACACTGTGCTGAATTTCTGGCTCAGGCTAGTGCAAAATGTTTCTTTGGTCTGACCTGGAATTCCGCCACGTTTGACTCAGTTCACTTCGAACGTTTGCAACAACTCAGGCTGGATCTGTGTTTCGAGTGACAGTATTGTGGAAAGCTCTCCTGGACCTGTGTTCCATCTGCGAGAACTGTAATTTGTTAAAATTGGAACGGATCAAAATCTTTTAATAAAACATTTATATCTCCAAAAATAAGTAGCTGCAATCACTGGATATCTCTATCAGGATATCAATTTCATGCATCCAGCAATATTTCAATGGCAGAATGAGTTGTGAGCCTTTTCTAACCTGGGTTATCTTTCTGAGGCTGACAATACTAAAATTATTATTCTATCACCTACATTTATTTATCATCGTTTCAAAAGTTTTCTCTTTGAAAATTAGAGATTGCCTTGCCTCCTGGCATCATCCGAATTGAATGGCTGGGCTGTCTTTATGCAGCTGTTTGTACAAATTGCTTCTAATCCGTTATGTGATGTTACACTCTCTGGGTCACCTGTGGGCACTCATTGAGCACTTTTTGTTGTTGTGTTGCCCTTTCTAAACCACAGTGTGACTTAACCCGTATGTGGTGGACAAATGACTATGAGACTCCATTTATAAAACAGAACAATATTTATTCACGCGCACACAATGGTTACGGTTATTCAATCACACACTCTCAATCATAGGTTACACTATGCACCAATAGTTCCAAGATCTTAACTTAACTTGGCAGTGACCGACAAGTACTCGGCAGATGCAGGTCTGTTTTCTGTAATTCCAGTCTTGTGGTCCTCTTTTAGATGGTTATCAATCTGGTTCTCTTCTGGCTCTTGTCCTTCTGTTGGTAGTGTGATGCCTCCTTCGTCGGCCGGTGGAAGTCACCGTTTTTAATTACTGCTGCTCAACGGAAAGAATGAATCCATGCAGTAACTTATGCTGTTTGAATTTCGTGACTCTTTAGGTGGGCAGTCTCTGGGTCATTTGTCAATCAATTGATCAGGGCTCGATCAGCCAGATCGATCAAGTCCAATCAGGGGCTGCCTCATCAATTTTTGGGTGAACACTGTGGCCATACTTGAAGGTGTTGAATGCATGTAAGCTTTCCAAGTAAGGCAGTTAGGTGCTGCTGTGTCTGGTAAACAATTGTGATTAACAGGACAATTCTATTGATCCTGTTGGTGGCTTGGAGATAGCCTTTTACTTATGTTATTCACAGCAATCTGTGAAATTGTTTGAAATCAACAAAACCTTTTTATGTAGCTGTATTTGATCTGCCCTGCAGCCTGCTTGTCCATACCCCTGACCACTTTTCCCAGCAGCCCTCACTGGACACCATTCAAGGGTCTGATAGTGGACTCTGACTTATCATATTGATCATCTCATAAAGGCTGGCGTCATTTTGCAATGGATGGACAGAAAATATATGCAATTAATATCAACTTGTAAACAGTAGATTCATGTAATGTGTCAATACATTCTCATAGTCACGATGTACTCCCATTTTTCTACATCCCTGCTTTGCAAAGCTCATTACTTACTCGCTTTGTCATCTCATTCTGTTTACATTGAATGCGACCGGAAACATTTTCCTTTAAAGTTTCCAACAGATAATCCCTTGTCTTTTAGAACATAGAACATGCAGTGCAGAAGGAGGCCATTCAGCCTATCTAGTCTACACCGACCTACTTAAACCCTCACTTCTACCCCATCCCCACAACCCAATAACCCCTCCTAACCTTTTTGGTCGCTAAGGGTAATTTATCCTGGCCAATCCACCTAACCTGCATGTCTTTGGACTGTGGGAGGAAACCGGAGCACCTGGAGGAAATCCGCCCACACACGGGGAGAACGTGCAGAGTCTGCACAGCCAGTGACCCAGCGGGGAATCGAACTTGGGACCCTGGCGCTGTGAAGCCACAGTGCTATCCACTTGTGCTGCCCATTTTCTCTGCTGTTTCTGCCAGACCTGCAGTTTGCTTTAGTTTGCTGTGCGATGATATGGTGTCACACTTGAAGGGTTTTTCATTTTTCCTTGTCTCTTGATGAACTGACCATTGTTTTTCATAAGTGGATATTTTTGCCCTATTTCTTATCCCTTGTCGAGGTGAGTAAACAAGGGTAACGACTGTTCCACATGCTGCTATCTGTTGACTGAACTTTTCATTGGGCTCATTTTACACAGACCAATATTCTTTGAAATGACAGATATTGCCTTACAGTCCAGGGGTTTACATGCAGCGAGGCTATTAATAGCTTTATTAAAATAATAAAATGTAACAGAAGGTGGAAAATACTAGATCTGCCATATACATTTAGCATGTACAAATAGAATGAAAAAGTAAGTGATAAAGTAATACCGTTATATGCCATTTGAGATTGAGTTATTGGTACTATTCGGCGGACTAAGTTGAAGTCCGCTGTCGGGCACGTTCTACGGGATGTTTCTCGATGCCTGTAGCATACTTTGGCATCTTTTGTTTTGTCTTCAGGGAGTTTCTCCCCACTGAGGCCACGGGAGGGTTTTCCTCGCACATCAGGGCACCGTTTTGTCCACCTGCCCCCATCATTCCCTCCCACCCCTTCGTTTCTTTCCAACCCAACACTTGGCACTCGCACCTGGGCACCCTTTCTTTGAATTTATAAAACCGTGATGAAAGGATACTTTACTCCAGGAGTAATTCCACTGACCAATAGGTTATCTTTTATATTAAAACAAACGTTATTCTTAACACAGGAATAAACACATTAACATCACAGAAAATAGCTTAAGGTTAACAGTTGCACAATTCTCAACAATCAAAAGAAACACTTTAATTTCTGACTGATACATTCCCTATCTCCAATTAAGCAAACCCCATCACAGGTCAAAAGACACATCGAAATAAAGTTAGCAAACACAGGGATACTTGCTCCCCCCTGGAGAGAGATCTCTTGCAAAGACTCCATTGCTTAACCTGACAACCTATGGCAAAACTAAAAGCTAAACTGCCTGTTACAGACCTGGCTCCTCCATTAATTACATAAACTCCATCCCACTAACTGGATTATGGTTATGTCCATCTTACCAAAGCTCACCACAACCCATCTATTACCTAAACCCCAGGAAACCTTCTTTCCATAAACAAAATTCCATTAGCCCACATAGTTAAACAATATACATAATTGGAATGAAAGATGATCTGCCTTTTACAACATCTTAATTGCCCCCTTTGCAGCCACAGAATCGGGATGCCTTAACCTTGATTCTTTAATAATATTACTGCAACAGATATATAATACAATCTATATTAAAATTTCCTACATTCATCAGAATCATACCAGATTTTCTGAATTTTCACCTTTGACTAATGCATAGTCTGGAAAGAAAGAAGGAAGACTTGCATTTACGTTGCACTTCTCATGACCACAAGACAGCTCATAGCCCTTGTGCTTGACAGCCAGTGAAGTATTTTTGATGTGCAGTCAGTTTTGTCTTGTAGAGAACGCAGCAGCCATTATACACCATTAACTCCCACAAATAACAATGTGATCATTATCAAATTTTTTGTGTTCAGAACATCTGATTTCTGTATGTTCAGTGAGGGATAGACTTTTGGCCAGGGCGCCATGGATAACTCCCCTGCTGCTCTTTGAAATGGTGCCATCAAATTGAACAGGCAGGTGAAGCCTCTGTTTAACACATCATCTGAAAGACTGTGCCTCTGATAGTGCAGCACCCTCTCAGTATTGCACGGGAGTATCTGCATTGACTTTTGATGTCAAGTCCTGAAGCGACATGTCCGCAGAGCCCAGATGCTTGAAGAATTAATATTGCACCTTCCACCCTTTGAAAACTTTCAAACAAGGTGGCAAGGGGCAGCACAGTGGTTAGCACTGCTGCCTCACGCCGCCAAGGACCCGGGTTCGATCCCGACCCCGGGTCACTGTCCGTGTGGAATTTGCACATTCTCCCTGTGTCTGCGTGGGTCTCGCCCCGACAACCCAAAGATGTGCAGGGTAGGTGGATTGGCCACGCCAAATTACCCCTTAATTGGAAAAAATAAATTGTGCGCTCTAAATTTATTTTAAAAACTCTGTTTCCCTCTCGCTCCACAAGTGCTGAGTTCATCCAGCATTTTCTGTTTTTATTTCTCTGATTTATGCTTTAGTGAAGAACCTTGTCACATTTATTGTAGCAAAGGTGCCAGATATAAACGTAAGTCGTACATTGTTAGCAATAGTTGCTCTCTTCTGCCTCGCCAGTTCCTCTTTGTTAGTAAAGCTTATTGCAAAGATCTGATCGCCACGTTGTCCTCGTTGATTATATACCAACAAATGGACCAATGCCTTTGAGGTAAATACAAAATAATCTCCAGTTTTAAAGGTGTCAGGAACCATAAGATTGGTCCCTTTTGTTTGGCGGGAAATGATGGAAGCTCTTTATGGCAGTCAGTGAACACTAACCCAATGTAAAGAGCCACTGAGATGTAGTCAGTATTGTTTTGTAAACAATTGCAGCAACCAATTTGCCCATTGTGAGGTTCCACAAACAACAATGAGGTGAATGACCAGATTATCACTTGCTGTTGATTAAGAGATCAACGTTTTCCGGGACACTGAAATTATGGTCACATCTGCTTTGCGAAGAGTGTTATTGGACATTTTAATGTTGGCCTGAGCAGTGTCTTACACCAAAGTTAATGGACAGCTTTCCTCATTCACTGTCACATGAGGCGCAACGCATAGCTAGATTAAAGCTGCCTTTTCATAGTACATTGAAGTTGACATCTGTCAAATTATTTCAATTCATGGTCAACGTTAGTTTTCCTTTTAAGAAGGAAAATGTACTGTCACAACAAATGTGAGTATTCGCGATAGAATATTAAATCTGTCAAACTATATCTTTGAGCACAATGGCAGTACTGGAGTGAAGCTGTTGTAAAGCTTCGAATACTTTTAAGTATCAGTGTTTCAACAATGGATATCGGTTTGAATCAGCATTGAGCTGTTTTTCTTCATATATATTCGTGGGATATGAGTGTCATTGGTGAGGCCAGCATTTATTCTCCAATTCTAATTCCTCTTGAGAGGTTGGTGGTCAGCCATGTTCTTGAACCATGCAACCTCTCTGGTGTAGGTATACCAGCAATGTCATTCTTTACAATTCTATCCTCATAACCTGTGGTGATATGCATCACTGCAAGTACACAAGGGGTTAATGTAAATACACGTAGACTAGATAGACAGTAGAGGGAGCACCAGAGACATGACACACAGACATTCAACCAATAGGTCGGTAAGATAGGACACGACCAATGGGCATTTATTACACAGACAGAGGTGACACTACCACAGGAGGGCATTACACCAACCCATATACAAGGACACAGCACACATGATCTTCCTCTTTCCAGTGGCGACTCAGTGAGTACACAGGGTTGATTTGAAACATATCACACCCACCACCTGGATTGTAGCAGACTGGTTCGTCAGTCTGAGTAGCGATAGCAGGGTTAACAGGAGAGTCAAATCCAAGTAGGAGAATTGTTAACAGTTATTTGATAAATGTGTTAAAGCTATCTCTAAGTCTGAACCTTCCTTTGTCTGAGTGCACATCAAGGAAGCAGCTTATGCTACGTCAAGAGCATAACAAAACATGGTGCCAGTGAGTGAACTGTTTAAATCCATATAGTTACAACTCAGCAAGCAGTGACATCCAGCCAGACAAGATGATGTTCAAGATTCCGGTTCCACAGCAGCTCAGGTACCAAGGCAATCTCAGTGAAAACTGGCGTTGGTTCAGGCAGAGATTCGAGATCTACCTGGTAGCATCCGACCGAGATGCCGTGGAGAATGCAGAGAAAATAAAGCTCTACTTACTATCACGAGTCCAAGAGCAGCTGAAATCTTCCAGACCTTCAAATACTCAAAGGGCAAAACAAGAGCTTTTCCAGGCAGTCCAGGACAAATTCCAAGAATTCTGCGAGGAACATACAAGAAAAAACAGTAAAAGAGGCTCCAAAACTCACCACGAGGTGAAGGTAGGCTTTCCATTGAAGAAATCTGCAGTTTTGAATTGCAGCCATCTTGGTAAAGGTGCTGCACATGCGCAGTTGCACGAGAAGCACACAGAATGGGAAGGTCCGTTTGCACATGCGCTAGAAGCCGCTCATAAGCAGTTGCGAAAAAGGCCCCCAGTAAAGGAACAGCGATATGCGCATGCGCAATCGCTTCTGATGAACTACGTCACACGCTTCGTGACATCAGAGGCCCCAGACCACGCCCACTTAAAGGGGAAATGTCCCAAAACACACACACAAAAAAATTTAAAGCCGTAAAACCCGTTTCTTTCACCTGGAACGACAGCACAATGCCTGAAATTCGACCAGTAGCTGAAAGTAACCTCAGCAGAACCCTGCAACAAGCAGTTAGCGCCGCCCAAAGAGATGATGCAGTCCTTGAAGACTGAATTCTTCTTTGGACATCGCGTGCCCAATGCCAGCTCCGACACAACACGTGATGATATGGTCTTGGAAGACAATGACTCAGACGAAGATTTCACCTTGGGAGGTGGCTACCCCAGTACCAAATCCGAACCACAACTAGACGTGTTGTACATTGACGACCCCGACGATGAGTTCTTCGGATTGGGGAATCCTCAGCCCAGCATAATAGACATCCCGATTCGTGAGTGCAGGATTATGCTGCGGCCTGACGTCAAGAGACAGAGAGCGGTACAAGCCCACAGAGAACAGCCTGCTGCCACATAGAGAGTGGTCCACGCACCGCGAAGGGTCCCAGCCTCCACACAGAAAGCGATGAAAGACTCCACAGTGAGACAACTGCACGTCTCCACACAGAAAGTGACACAAGCCTCCACAATGAGCTCGTGGACAGCCTCCATGATAGAAGGAACGCAAGACTCCAGAGCGCAGTCCTTGCATGAACTAGACCATGAGGGTCTAGCAACCTCCTCTGAGCAACCATCAGCAGAGATTCAAGTCTGCAGTGCTCAAGTGGACAACAGAAAGACTATGACAGTCTGCCATGCTCAAGTGCACAGCAAGAAGATTATGACGGTCTGCCATGCTCAAGTGTACAGCCAGAAGACTATGATAGTCCACCCACATTGTTTCAGCCACCAGAAGGACACTCTGACGGTCTACCCAGCTCAAGTGAACGGCAAGAAGACACTGAGGCTCTACCCACTGTATGTGCGACAAGTGACGACAGCATCCCACTTCCCATACAAGATGTGCAACGTGACAGGCCTCAGCTAGTGTGTACAGAGGCACTCGACAATCACAGTGAGACTACTGGTGACTCCGGTGACACCACGTTACTTCAAACCTCATTTGCTCGAGCCTCTCCACAAGCAAATGCATTCCTGAACGTTTTGACTCCAGACGTGGAGCATCAAGAAACCTCAGCTGACTCAAGTGACTCTGCAATGACTCCGGACCGGGAGCAGCAAGAAACCAAAGCTGATTCAGGTGAACCAGAAAGGGCTCCAGACGGGAAGCATCGACAAGCCAACACTGACTCAGGTGAAACAGACCAGACTCCAGACGGGAAGCATCCACAAGCCAAAGCTGATTCAAGTAAGCCGGACATGACTCCAGACGGGGAGTGCCACGGTCTCAGTGACGGCACGCTCAAGCAAACAACAGATGTCACAAAGCATGCTGACACGGGTAACTGTGTGAAGGACTCGTATTATCCTCAGAGTGTGGTCCTTGAGCACAGCAAGCACGACTCACCAACCAAACAAGAAAGACACTCGACCATAATAATTAATGAATTCTGGACTCATGCATATGAGTTGGACTTATTGTTTAATGATGACTGTTATCATAACTTGTACATAGCATCACTTATCTACCTGTTTTTGTTCAATTTTCTTTAACAATCTACAGAAAATATGTAACACGAAAAAAAGGGGGATGTGGTGATATGCATCACTGTAAATACACAAGGGGTTAATGTAAGTACACATAGACTAGATAGACACTAGAGGGAGCACCAGAGGCATGACACACAGACATTCAACCAATGGGTCAGTAAGATAGACACAGCCAATGGGCATTGACGACACACACAGAGGTGACACTACCGCAGGGGGGCATTACACCAACCCATATATAAGGACACAGCACACATGATCTTCCTCTTTCCAGTGGAGACTCTCAGTGAGTACACAGGGTTGATTTGAAACACATCACACCCACCACGTGGATTGTAGCAGACTGGTTCGTCAGTCTGAGTAGCTATAGCAGGATTAACAGGAGAGTCGAATCCAAGTAGGAGAATTGTTAACAGTTTAATAAATGTGTTAAAGCTATCTCCAGGTCTGAACCTTCCTTTGTCAGAATGCACATCAAGGAAGCAGCTTATGCTACATCAAGAGCATAACAACACATAACCCGATAACCTCACCTAACGTTTTGGACACACTGAGGGGCCCTTTATAATGGCCAATGGACTGTGGGAGAAAACTGGAGCACCAGAAGGAAACCCATGCAGACATGGGGAGAAGGCGCAAACTCCACACAGACCGTGACACAGGTGAGAATTGAACCTGGGTCCCTGGCACTGAGGCAGCAGTGCTAACCACTGTGCCACCAAGAGAAGACTTCATTCAATAAGAGTAGACTTAATTCAATCCAAATAAGTTAAATAATATTAGCATCAATGTCTTACCCTTTCCAACGATTTTGTTGAGATCCATTGGAATTTCTGGTCAAGAATAAATGACTAGTATCTCTGCCAGGTCAGCTCATGCTCCTCGGTTGGAATGATTGGCCTACTGGCTTCATTACAAAGAATTCTGATGGTTTAATCATAGATTCATTTTGGCTATCAATATGTCCCTAACAAACAATACATAATAAATAGTTAACCATTTATGTTGGCATTTTATAATTTTTGATGTAATTATTTAAGGTTTTACAATGCATTCTCATTTGTTGTGTTATACTATGGTGCGGTAAAAATGTGGTTATGTGCTAAAACTTTGGTTCTTTTCTTGGTTGCACCATTGGAGGAGCCAGGCTTGGGTGTTCCAGTAGTGAAGGGCATCTCTGTTGACTGCTGTAATATATCGATTAGCGCCAGTCAATAGGTTTGTTCAATGCTCTGGAAGCAGACCAGTTGTTCACCCTCTTGGACCCAAATCCCAAAGTGTTTAGTGGACAGAATTTGGACTTAAATTTTGAAACTCTTTTTCATGGAATGTGGGCATTACCAGCAATGACAGTGATCCTTACCCACCCTTAATTGTCCTGGAACTGAGTGGCTTGCTGTGCCATTTGGTCCCTGGGGCGTTTCTCCCCGGTCAAGCCGACCACTTAGAATTTTTTTCATCGCTGGGGAGCTGAATTCGCTGGCCAGGCCAGCTCCTCCGAGATCGGGCCACCGCTTTGAAACAGTGCCCCGAGTTCTAAGAGGGCTTATGGGTTCCCCACACCCCCACCCATGGGCATTATCGCCCCCCACACACATGGGCATTACTCTACACCCCCCATCCAAGCGATAATACTCCACTATGGGATCGCTGAGGGATTCCCCTTTTCAGGCTTTCCGACGGCCCCTTTTAGGAGCCCTCCCCTTCCTGGACCCCACCATTCATCCATCTCTCTCCAAACCTCCAGAGGCCCTGTCATATCCGCCCTGCAAACCCCCATCTTCATACCTGCCCTGCACCCACCACCCTTCATACCCTTCCTCCACCCTCCTTTCATGGACATGGCTTCCCCAGGCCCTGCCCCTTGGCAGTGCTACCCTGGCAGTGCTCCTGTCGGCTTTGTAGTGCCACCCAGGCACATTGACGGTGGCAGTGCCAATATGCCAGCCTGGCAGTGCTAAGGTGCCTGCATTCCAGGGGGAGGGTCAGAGGGTCACCCTGCCCTGTCCCTAACCACCCAGGGCCGTTCCGCCTGGTCCACATTTATGTGGACCAGTACTGAACGGCGCCCAACTGGGGACTCCCTGGAGAGACCGGTAGATCCCGGGAGCTTGGTAGATCTCGGATGAGCACACCTAAGCAGGTTTAAAACCTACTTAGTCGTGCGAGGCTTGGGCACATCCATTATAGGCAGGGGACCCTGATCACAACAACTCACTAGTTCTGGGTAGATTTTGCGAGGAGTACTGGCTGCTGGGTATCCTGTGGGAGGCTTCTCTTGGCATTTACCGGCCACGCTCCAATTCGGGCATGACGTGGCCGGTAGATTACACCCAATATCTTCATATGCCATTTACATTCTAAAATTGCTTTAATAGGGAGCTTAAATTTAAGCCTTAAGTTTTGCAAATTGGGCAGAAATAATATATTCTTATGGGCCCACTTTTTTATAGAAAGAAGGCAGATGTTTAGACTTTGTCAAATATGCAATCTCTGTTCCTCTTCCAGTTTGAGTCAGCTATTGGCTCAGTACGAACCTGGCCATAGCATATTCAGGGATTGTAAACTCCAGTAAGGCAGCAGCTCTTAAAAGGTCATGGCTGCCATAAAATGCTTGTAGTACAGCGATGCCTATCACTTCATGAAAGGTACACTTTCTGCCCATGTGTGTATCCATTTCGTCAACAGAGTGAAACTTGCCCTGTGTAAACATCATGGGCGGGATTCTCCGACCCCCCCCCCCCCCCCCCCCCCCCCACGCCAGGTCGGAGAATCGCCGGGGGCCGGCGTCAATCCCGTCCCTGCCGTGTCCAGAATTCTCCGCCACCAGAGATTCGGCGGGGGCGGGAATCGCGCTGCGCCAGTCGGCGTGCCCCCCTGGTGATTCTCCGGCCCGCGATGGGCCGAAGTCCCGCCGCTGTCAACCCTCTCCCATCGGCGTGGATCAAACCACCTACCTTACCGCCGGGAGCAGGCGGCGCGGGCGGGCTCCGGGGTCCTGGGTGGACGCGGGGCGATCTGGCCCGGGCGGGTGCCCCCACGGTGGCCTGGCCCGCGATGGGGGCCCACCGATCGGCGGGCAGGCCTGTGCCGTGGGGGCACTCTTTTCCTTCCGCCTTCGCCATGGTCTTCACCATGGTGGAGGCATAAGTGACCCCCTCCCTTGCGCATGCGAGGGGTTGACGTCAGCAGCCGCTGACGCTCCGGCGCATGAGCGGACTTCCGCCGGCCAGCGAAGTCCCTTCGGCCCCGGCTGGTGTGGCACCAAAGGCCTTCCACGCCAGCCGGTGGGACGGGAACCACTCCGTCGTGGGCCTAGCCCCTCAAGGTGAGGGCTTGGCCCCTAAAGGTGCGGCCCGACGCCGGAGTGGTTCACGCCACTCCATCACGCCGGGACCCTCCGCCACGCCGGGTAGGGGAGAATCCGTCCCATATTTGCTGTTTGCTTGATGCACGTTTGCTCAGAAGTCTGTCTGGTTGGGGGGAAGCCTCCTGGGTTGCTTAGCAAGATCCAAGACTATGAAAGCTTAATTCCTGATTTTATTGATAGCATGAAGCAGATGTCACCAGTCTGGCTGCCTGTCCTGTGAAGCAGAGATGATGACGGTGGATCTGTTTTGACATATTGAGGTACATCTGGAGGGGTCTAAAACAAATATAGGACCCCAGGTTATTGATTGGTACCATCAACATGCCTCGGGTGTTAGTGCTTGTCGTGATATGCACTCATGCACATAATGAGATACAGACAGGCAGTGACAGACACCCAGTACAGCCAATCAACACACAGGACAGAACACAACCAATCACCAGGCAGAGCACTAGAAGGTGGTTTCCCACTATAAAACACACAAGGCACTCTGCCTCTTTCCACTGGTGACAACTGTAGTGACAGTCAGGGTGTATATATCAGTTAGCACTTTCTACACGTGGCTCAGAGCTAGTCTGGTCTAGTTAGTTATAGTAAGCATGCTTAGATTAGTAGAGTGTCAAACCCACGGCGAACTGTGTGCACTGCGTAACAAGTTCAATAAAGCGTATTGGACGAACATCAAAGTTTGGAGTTTCCTTTCAAGTACAACTGCATCCAGTTGCAGTCCGTGTTACCCCAGGGTGATTAACATGACAGTGCCCTGGATTGTAGCGCTCTTGTTTCTCATTGTGTTCTTCATCTCAAGTATGTAGCTCCGAGGTCCAGGGTGATCTCAATGCCAGCAACAATAATGACGATAAATATTAGCAAGGTAAAAATCAGGATGTCATTGCCTTTCAGAACAAATAATAAATGTAGCAAAATGCACCCCCCGCTCCCCATAAATTACAAAGCAGATAGATACCCAGCATTTTACTATCTGAACAGAACAGGTTCGAGGAATTCCCAGTTGTTTTGTGGGTGAGGTAGTCCTGAAATTCAGTGAGGAACTATTAATAAGGACATAAAATGTGATCATAATATTGTGGAAGTTTACGGCACAGAAAGAGGCCACTTGGCCCCTTGTGCCTGTTCCAGAAGAGTTGGTCTCAGCCTTTCCCATAGCCACCATTTATTCATTCCCCAAAACCACCTATTGGAAAATCGAAATATCCTGTGAATTGGTTGTGTAACTTCAGGCACTTGCTTCCCTGACCCGTCAATGTAATTAATGTCTAAAATCATTTATAAACATTTCTATTCACAGTTTCCCATCCCTGAAGCGAATCATTATTTCACGTTCTCTTTCTGTTGCTGAAAGCAGCAGTTGTGCTTCCTGCGGAGTCTCAATAAGCAGCTCCGTGCGTCCCAGACATCCACAGAACTCAGGTTTGCTCTTGGCAACAGCTGCGTGCACAGCGACCATCCCCCGGTAATGACTTCTCATTCGGGTTTCTTAGATTTTACCGAATAGGATCACAAAAGCTCTCACTGGACGTGTTGAGTTGACAACACTGCGTTAGCTCCTTGTAGAGAAGAGGACGAGCACTGTAATTATGGTGAAATTGCGATTGAGTCAATCTCGGATGACACAAAATTCCGGTTGTGTCAATGTCATCAGCCATTCCCGTCCGCAGAATGGAAAATGTGTGGAATGATCCTGTAATGAGCCGAAATTCCGCTCTGGTTACTCCGGATTAGCCAAACTTGTCATGTGACTATGCCAACCAATCAGTCCCCAATGAGACCACACCAGTGTAAAATCATGGAGCCCTCATTTGACATGAAGATTTTCCTGTGAAAGGATGTACAGTCATGTGCCTAAACCTGTGAGAACATTTAAAAATGTTATTGTTTGGAGAGAAGATGGCACTGGTGTAGCAAGCGGACACACGTGGCACGAGGCGGAAGGCAAGGAGCGGGAGTTTCCATACCAAGCTTGTCCCCCATCATGAAACGCGAGGTGAATATTCTCTCCAGCAAGCAAAAGGATGTGAACGGCTGCATATCCTGGAGTTGAATAGGCTCTGCCAATGTGGTTTGGGACAGCATAAGCAGAGGGCTTATCCATCTCCAGTCCAACCTTGCAGCAAAGTACATTCTTCAATCGAGGCGGGTTTATAAGCATATGCATGTGCATTCATGTGGGAACAGAGTCTCCTTGGCTATTACGAAGCTCTGCTTCACCCAGATTTGGAGGCAATCCCCTGGGAATTGACTCATCAAGATTTCACTGTAGTAAATAACTACACTGGCGAAATCAAGAGTGAAGTGAAGAATGGCTCCAATTTGAACATTTTAAATAAATAATATTTCTTCCATAGCCTGGGACCAGGTTGGTGGGTAGAAAAGGCTTTTGACTTTTTATTCAAAGCTCCCAAAGGAGGGGACTGATTGTGGGATAAGGCTCCCCTGGCATCTTGCCCATGGGGCCATGCTTAGCGTTAAGAGTCCGAGAGGAGAGAGGCCGTTTGACCAACCCATCCTCAGCTGGCTGCTGTACAAATGTATTATTCTCGTGGACACATTTGATGGTGACAAAGTTGACACTGTTGCTTATTTTATTTCGCCCTCGACATTCAGGATTTTAACAAAAAGTCAATTGTGTATTGTGTCAAATGATGATGGTTCAGAAGTTCCGAGAAAGGTTTAATTGTTTCACCCCATTTGAAGAAAGTTTGATGAAGACTGCCTATGCTGAAACGTTATGATCCAAGTGGAAGAATTTGCTCCACAGCATAGGAGGGGCACATTTAGAATTTGCTCAACCTTGTGTAGCATATTGGATGAAATAGTTCAGCGCTCCACTACGTTTAATTTAGTTTAAAATTGAACTGCGCTCCTGTCAACAAGAACTGAAATTTTTAGAAGTGGTTTCTAGAGTGTGATGCAGTATCCTTTTGATGGGCTTATTGGCAAGATTTCGGTCCAGGAAGCTCTTTCCTTCCTGTTTGCATCTCAAATTGATGACTGATGTAAATTGTAATGCTGTCTCGTTTGTATTAGTGCACAAGCTTTAGTTGAAATTGTTAATGCTAATTTTATCTGATAACATGTCGTGTGCTGTAGATACCTCGGACATGCAGAAAGCTTTCATCAGTGATGGTATTGCTTTGGCAGCATGTTTTCTGACTCCGGGGCATGTTGAATGTAGAGTTCATCTCTTCAGTATTCTCTATGTGCTTTGTTGCTTTTATAGTCATTGGTGTCTCGTCTACCTAAATCTTCGTATTTTAATTACTGACAATTCTGATACTGAAATGTTTCCCTTCTATTTTAATTTTCAAATGCATCTGCATCAAGGAAAAAAAGATAGCATTTTTTCGTTGGCATAAAAGTCAAAGTTTCTCAGTTCTTTCTCTTGGGCTCTGAATGTTCTGCCTAAACAGGCGGCGAGAGCAATTTCAACAGTGAAATTTACAACGCGTTTGGATATCTACTTGAAGATTTTTCTTTTTCAGGGCTATAAGGATTCAGTGAGGAACTAGTTAAGGTTAATTTGCCGACTTGAGCCAACACCGGAAACCTGCACTCATGTATTTTAAAGAATCAATTTTTCAAAGAATCAGTCAATACCATGGCACAGGACGTCGCCACACTTCTGTGTGATGATGCCCTTACATTAAATAGTCATCTGAAAAACACAACTCGGTGTCGCTCGGCAACTGTAAATCTGGCTATTTCTCCATGCACAATGGAAGCTTGGAAGTAGTCAGCTGTCGGGCGCAGCATCTCCTCTCCATAGCTTGTTTCTGAATTCTCTTTAAGATCATGAGGAGAAAGAGCAAGAGAATGCCATTTAGCACGTCGAACTTGTTTCATCACTCAATGAGATCATGACCGGTCGGATTGTGGCCTCAACTCCGCTCTCCCGCCTGTCCCCTTTAGCCTTTAACTCCCTTGTCAATCAAAAATCTGTAGAACTAAGCCTTGAATATATTTAATTACCCAGCTCCACCGCTGTTGTGGAAGAGAATTCCAAAGACTAACAACCCTCTGAGGAAAGAAATTCTTCCTCATCTTCACCTTAATTGGGAGACCCGCAGTTGTAAACCGTGCCCCTAGTTCTTGATTCCCCAAGAAGGGAAATAGCCTCTTAGCATCTACCCTGTTAAATCCCATCACAATTGGTTTGTTTTCCTAAAGTCACGTCTCATTCTTTTCGACCCCAGAGAGTATAGCGCCAATCTGCTCGACCTTTCAACCTAAGACGACCCCTTCATCCCAGGAATCGACTGAGCAAACCTTCTCTGAGTTACCTCCAAGGCAAAGAAACACCTTCTTCGGTAAGAAGACCAAAGCTCTGTATGCAACATCAGGTGTGGTCTCGCCAATTCCCTGCATAGTTCTAGCAACACTTATCTCCTTTTACACTCCTTTCCCCTTGCAATGAAGGCCAATATTTCATCAGCCTTTTGCCCGGGGCCGGCGTCAATCCCGCCCCCGCCGTGTCCCGAATTCTCCGCCGCCCCCAAGATTTGGCGGGTGCGGGAATCGCGACGCGCCAGTCGGCGGGACCCCTTCATGTGGCTCTTCATGTGGCACCTTATGGAACACCCTTTGGAAAATCAAAAACATTACAGCTACCGGTTCCCCTTTATCCACTATTTGTTGCATCCTCAAAGAACAGTAATAAATTTGTCAAACACTATTTTCCTTTTACAGAACCATTTTCATTGCGTCCAATTGTACTTTGAATTTCTAAATATCCTGTGAACGCCTCTTTAATAATGGAATCTGGCATTCTCCCATGACAGATGGTGGGCTAACTGGCCTACATTTTCCTGCATTCCGGAATAGATATGTTACATATTTGTTTTTTTTTAATCAATCTACTAGGACTTTTCCAAGGAATTTTGGAAGATTGCAGCTTATGCATCCACCTTTAGAGTATTTTAAATTGGATTTAAATGATCAAAGTATCCGAGTAGGCTTTCTCTTAACATTTGGAACAGAGAGTGAATGTGGTGGAAATCTGATCAGTGATTAGTTGCTCAGACGCTGATTACTCTTGCCGAAGCAGTTCGAACATGACAGCTGGAAGTCCGCAAGCTGATGAAGATGAGTTGATAAACATTACAATAAACAAAAATTGTGGGACGGAGTTTGAGGCTGAAAAGATTAGGGCAACCACTTCAAACGTGACAATCGTTTTGGTGGAATTTTGTTAGGGTAGGTCGAGGTCTTCCTTGAGCTAGCTGAATAATACAAGAGAACCTCTTCCTTTAAAGCTCGAGTATTTTTGTGGATAGTCGGAGGGCCTTTCACCGTAATAGCGCCTCATGAATAATGGTAAACTAGGTAATTTCAATTGTCTTTTGTAGAGACAGGTATTAGGTGCTCACCATTTAATCTAATACTGCGGAATAGTCTCATAGAGCTATATTTTCTTGGTTGAAAAATGTTAAAGATTGTTTAATGCATTTTTTATTATAGCAGTATTAACGGCCCTTTATGACCATTAGTTATTTTTTGTTTATTTCGGTTTTTGTAAATTTAGAGTACCCAAATTTTTTTCCAATTAAGGGGCAATTTAATAATAACCTTTTATTGTCACAAGTATGAAGTTACTGTGAAAAGCCCCTAGTCGCCACATTCCGGCGCCTGTTCGGGTAAGCTGGTACGGGAAGTGAACCCGCGCTGCTGGCCTTGTTCTGCTTCACAAACTAGCTGTCTAGCCCACTGAGCTAAACCAGCCTATAGCCTGGCCAATCCACCTACCCTGCACATCTTTGGGTTGTGGGGGAGAAAACTCCACGCAGACACGGGTAGAATTGTGACCATTAGGGAAATCTGCAATAACAGTTGCACTACTTCAAGAATCATCTGAGAACTCACCTCTTCAACCAAGCTCCTTTAAGTATATCCTTCTACAGTTCGGTGCCATTTACTTCCAATTATGCTTCTGAAGTGAGTGACACCATTTACCTACATTTAAAAAGAACCAGCTAAGTACAAGTGATTTGTATCATTATGAATAAGGGCAGACAGGTGTCAAGCAGGCATTTTCCTTCCCTGACAGCAAGCCACTCGAGGAAAACTTCTGTGCCCCTCGGCAAATGTTGCCATTGATGGACAAGCCTAAGCTGGTGGTTCCTAATTTTCCTAATTGCCAACATGCACAACATGCTGTAGCCCTGGGTAAGGGATTCTGAAGTGAAGCCATCTTTAATTGAGATCCTGTATATCAGTCTGTCAGCCCCAGCTGCCAGCTGCATTAACTTGGCCAAGGGAAAATCAACGGAGTATGTGGAGGAATCGGAGAGCCCCAGATTTTTTTTTAATGAAGGGAATTTAACGCAGCACCATTAGACTTGTTTGACTGCAATTGTAGTAATAATAATGGCACCAAGTGTGGTAGCTAGTCTGTGCTCTTCACTATTACGTAAGTTCAGAATAACACTTGTTCCAGAAGTTGTTACTTTTACAGGACGGAATCTTGGACTCACTATTTTCTTTAAGATAGAGCTGAAGACTGAAATCCCTCCCCCAGACCGACACAATCAACATCAAGTATTTTCACATAGCTACAGACTGCCAACGTTTTGTGCTTGTAGTCAGTGATCACACTGCTTTGTCAGCTTTGGTTGACCCGAATCAGCATTACACAGCCCTGGTATTTCATTATTCAAGTCTCCCATGAAACCTGAACATAGCGGGCCGTAATCTGCTGTGCTAGGAGATCTAATGGCACTGGCTGATGGTTAGACTTGCACATTTTAAGTTCATAGAGTCATAGAATCTCTGCAGTGTGGAAGGAGCCCATTCGGCCCATCGCATCGGCACCAACCCTCCGAAAGAGCACTGTATCTAGAACCAATTCCACGCCCTATCCCCATAACTCCACCTAACCGTTGGGCACTAAAGGGCAGTTTATCATGGCCAATCCACCTAACCTGCACATCTTTGGACTGTGAGAGGAAACCGGAGCACCCAAAGGAAACCCACGCAGACATGAGACGAATGTACAAACTCCACACAGCTACCCGAGGTCAGAACCAAACCGGGTCTCTGGTGCTGTGAGGCAACAGTGCTAACCACTGTGCCACCGTACCACCCTGAAATTCCACATTTGTAATGATTCATTTTCTGTACCAGAGGTTGAGTGGCAGTCATTAACACTGGTCACGTTGTTACATTTACTTAAGACCTGAACTGACTTGACCTAACCGTCTATGGTGAGTTCAGTTGATATCTGTTCAGCCACCTCATGCCATTTAAAAAAAAAAAATTTAGAGGACCCAATTATTTTTTTTTCCCAATGAAGAGGCAATTTAGCGTGGCCAATCTATCGAACCTGCACATCTTTGGGTTGTGGGGGTGAAACCCACGCAGACATGGGGAGAATGTGCAAACTCCACACGGACAGTGACTCAGGGCCGGGATTCGAACCTGGGACCTCAGCGCCGCAGTCCCAGTGCTAACCACTGTGCCACATTCCGCCCCTACCTCATGCCATTTAACTGTGAAACAGATGCCCAGATGTCGTGATCACAAATGGCAACTTTGGGATTTTTGTGCTGAAACTCGCCTTTGCCCTTGCTAAATGGGGCAGAATTCTCCAACTCGCAGGCCCCGTTTTCCGGCAGTGGGATTCTTCGTCCCCGCAGCCGGCCAATGGGGTTTCCCATTGTGGGCCACCCCATGCCGTTAGGAAACACGCGGGCGTGGGTGAGCTGCCGGCGGGGCGGAGGATCCCGCAACAGAGAATCCCGCAGAAGGTTTATTATCTTCTTGCAGCAATGTTTGCAAAAACCCAACCCTGC
Source organism: Scyliorhinus canicula (assembly GCF_902713615.1). Lineage (NCBI taxonomy): Eukaryota > Metazoa > Chordata > Chondrichthyes > Carcharhiniformes > Scyliorhinidae > Scyliorhinus > Scyliorhinus canicula. The sequence goes on from NC_052165.1 coordinate 16,716,651, forward strand.
ACGTGTGTCAGCTCTCAGTAGTTTGGGAGGCTAGGCAGCATGGGCCAGCTTTCCCTTCCCTCCACTTCACTCCCACCTTACTCTTGGGCTAACGGACTGGATTGGACCAGTTCCTCAAAGCCAATCCTACTCCTAACAGAAGGGATTCTGACTCGTATGTACTGCGAGTAAGATTTCTCACAAGAAAAGGGATTTCCATCGACATGTAAGATCAATGGCCAAATCCGAGGAAGTACAGTTAATTTTCTATGTCTTGGGTACCTCCTATCGATGAAGACTTACATACGTGACAAAATTCATCGTCGTGTCCAATGTGTCAGCTCAGCCTTTGGCCGACTGAGGGAAACGATATTTGAGGGTCTCAAACTTCGAGGCAAATATTATTACTGGACAGCAGTGTTCCGATATTCTCCAGAAATGGGCAACCAAGAGCAGGCATCTCAAAGCACAGTGAGAAGTTTAATCAGTGGAGCCTTTGCAAAACCCTCAGAATTCGGTGACGAGGAAAAATGTCGAACGGTGGGGTTCAAGGTGCAAATCACTCTTACCTGCTCGGCAGGACGTGCCATTCATATGATACCGTACTCCTAAACCAGCTGTTTCACTTGAAACTCGGTCACGGCAGGAAACTCCCAGGATTACAGCTGAAATAGGTGGCGCAGTGGTTAGCACTGCTGCCTCGCAGCCTCAGAGGACCCGGGTTTGATCCCGGCCCTGGGTCACTGTCCGTGTGGCGTTTGCATATTCTCCCCGTGCCTGCGAGGGTCTCACCCCCACAACCCAAAGATGTTCAGGGTAGGTGGGTTGGCCACGCTAAATTGCCCCTTAATTGATAAAAAAAAAATTATACAAAGAAAAAAAATTAGAATTTTCTTTGGATAGCCACCAAACAATGGGAGCTTCCGTTAGGAGCCCACAGGGGCAAAGTTGCAACTTGGGTGAAAGACCACAAACCTCCGAACACCTCTTGCAGAATTCTCCGACCCCCCCCCCCCCCCCCCCCCCCCCCCCCGCAGGGACGGGGAATCGCCCGGTGCCGGCGTAAATTCCGCACCCACCGTGGCCGGAATTCTCCACCACCCGGGAATCGGCAGGAGCGGGAATCACGCCCCGCAGATCGGCGTGCCCCCCGCGGCGATTCTCCGGCACGCGATGGACCGAAGTCCCGCCGCTGACAGGCCAATCCCGCCGACGTGATTTAAACCACCTCTGGTGCCGGTGGGATTGGCGGCGCGAGCGGGCCCCCGGGGTCCTGGGGGGGACGTGGGGCGATCGGACCCCGGGGAGTGCCCCCATGATGGCCTGGCCCGCGATTGGGGCCCACCGATTGGCGGGCGGGCCAGTGCCGTGGGGGGCACTCTTCTTCTTCCGCCGCCACGGCCTCCACCATGGCGGAAGCGGAAGAGACCCCCCTTACCGCACATGCGCCGGTGGTGACATCAGTGGCCGCTGATGCACCGGCGCATGCGCGGACCAGCGAAGGCCTTTCAGCCAGCCCCGATGCCGGGCGGCGTAGCGCCAAAGGTTGTTGGCGTTGGTTTTGGTGCCATCGGCGGAGCGGAAACCACTCCGGCACGGGCCTAGCCCCTAAAGGTGCAGAGAATTCCGCACCTTTGGGGAGGCCCGACGCCGGAGTGGTTGGCGCCACTCCGCTACGCCGGGACCCCCTGCCCTGCCGGGTAGGGGAGAATCCCCCCTCATCTGCCTGATCGTTCAAAACTGGCCCCAACCAGGATGGAGTCTGCAGATAGACTTTTCAGCCATCTCGAAACTCATCGAACCAGAGTGGAAGCAAGCCCCCCAATCTAAGAAGAAGATGAATTTGCAGCACTGTAGGAGATTAACGTTGTCTGGTTTGATCCATTTAGCAGTGGCACGATGGGGTTAACCCCAGAGTGATGTCAGCTGGTCACGCTCCCACACAATTTCCCTCTAGCAGTTCACAAGCACATTACCTCCTCCGGAGCCAGTGCCCCTTTCAATCCCCCAACCTGTCATTAGACCTTGCCAGTCATGTTGCCACTCTGCATTCTTTCACCTCCCCTGCCTCAGTTCAGCCTGGCATGCCTCACTCCCCCTTTTAACTTTGTGTTCCTCTTACTGATGGGGAAAACTCTCCCTCTCAATTATTGCTGAAAAGCTCCTGCCTGACAAAGCTCTGCTCCTCAACATCCATTCTTTCTCCCTCAGGCCATCACTTCCCCTCCTATCCCCTTTTACCTCAATACCACTCCCCCTCCAATGGCCTCATGGTATTTCTAGAATTCAAGAGCTTGCGAGGCCATTCAGCCCAAAAGGCCTGTGACAGCACGCGGAAAAAGCTATTTACTTACTCCCACCCCCATGTTCTTTCCCATTGCTGTGCAAATATTTCTTTATCAACTATACATTGCCTTTCAAAAGAGTTTTTATTGATTACCATTTCTCAGTTACTGTACATTCCAGACTCTGGTTCGTCTTGAAATTCCGAATGTCCCTTTGTCCAGATTCCAAGTCTTATCAATTACGAAATAGAAATGCTCTTACAATTAACTAGCAGCTCCATAATTTATTCATTTTAATGGTTTAAAAAGAATCTGGGTGAGAGATCTTGTCGCTTCACAGTCAATTACGTCAGTATTGTAATGTATGATATGTAACATTGAATTTGAGCATTGCAAGATTCCACTAGATTGATAGAGAACATTTGGCCAGGACACTGGGGACAATTCATTTTCTCTTTGAAGTACACCCACCTGAGAGGACAGGTGAGACCTAGAATAAATGTCCTATTCCAAACACAATGGGTGGGATTCTCCCTTTCAGAGACACCGGACACGATTGAACTAAATAGGAAGAAGTCCCATAGCGAGCATGTTCAGCCGCGTGTTTGCCTGCGCTCACGACGCCGAGAAAGACAAGGCTATAAAACGCAACTCTCATTTGATAAGGGGCCTCAGCGGAGAACGCGGGGCTGAGGCCGCACATAACCTCGTTTTGCGCACGGAGCTCCACTTGCTGGAACTCCCCCATCCCGATCTCGGAGGACCCCGAAGCGACCCCTGACCCCCCCTCAAGCCGCAGAGCACTATAGGAGGGCCCCCGGCCCAATTATACCCACGCAGCAAATGCCAGTTTAGCACTTGGCGGTGCCAATCTGGCACCTTGGCAGTGTCCCTGCCAGGCTGTCACCCAGGTGACACTGCCAGGGTACCAGGGTGGCAGTGCCCAGGTGGTACCAGCAATGCCTAGATGCCACCCTGCCCAAAGGGTATGCACCTGGGGCCTCCAATCCCTTGAGAGACCCCACGAGCGCTGTTCCATCTGGTCCCCATTTCTGGAGACTAGTGCTGAATGACAGTCACCCGAGGTCTCCGACACGAAGGGGATCCTGGCTTCTGTCGGCCATGGTGCACCGCGGCGAGCTGCTTATTGGGTGCAGCGTGGCCAGCAAACCGCACCCTATGTGTTGACACCAGGACAGAACTGGTGGTCTTCTGTAACAGCAAAATTGGCGCCAATCTTGGAGCAATTCCGGAACCGTAAATGGGTTAGCACCGGCGCCACGTGCAACATGAGCGATTCCAATGAAAAACGGTGTCTGATTCGCCGGGGATGGGACTGACACTCGAGAGACTGACAAGCTGCAGCCACATATTATCCACTCCCTACACACACCTATCTCAGCCAACAATATGTCAGCACAGAGAGCGGCACCCAGATGCAGACATGGAGCTGTAGACCTTGCTTGACGCCACGGATGAGAGACGGGTTACCCTGTACCCTGGGGTGGGAAGGTGCCACCCAACGGCGTACACCAGGTCTGGCACAGGTGGCAGAGGCTGTGAGCACCGTGGGCCCCACCACCAAGACCGGCCAACAGTGGAGGGCGGGGGGGGGGGGGGGGGGGGGGGGGTGAAGTGCAGGGGTAGAGAGTGGGTGGTGGAGTGCAGGGGGGTGGGATGCGGGGATTGGTGGGGCACCCATATGGCCGATGTCACTCTGCGCAACCGCAGGCCACAGAGGGTGATCAGCGGGGTGCGCAGCAAGTTGATTGCCTTGCAGCCTGTGGCAATGGCGGTTCGTGCCTGGATGCCCCAGTCCTGTGGGGCGGGCGGAGGGGTCACACCCCCTCTCCCTCCCTCATGAGCCACTGCGCCAGGTACTCGATTTCTAAGACCGCAAATGAAACTCTCCATTGGTAATTCCTCCTGGCGGTGGTGGAGCGTCACGGAGACGCGGGAAAATACCAGGTGGGCCTGTTACTGATATGCCAACGGCGTTTACTGTACGTGCGGAGTAGAACACATTGGTACCGCTGTCAAGGCACCGGAGCATGGCGTTCTGATGGGCACCTATACTCGGCCATGATTTCCGTCTCATACGATTCTCCACCCAATCACTTTTCCCGATTCCAGTGACGGCAAATCCATCCTAACATCTCCAGCAGGGCAACATTCGCTCAGTACTGCACTGAAATGTCAGCCTAGATTTCTGTTCTGCAGCGGGTCTTGAACCCACATCCTTCTGATTCAGAGGCAAGAGTACTACCCACTGAGCCACCACGGAACGATGAATTAGAGCGGAACAAATAGTTGTCTTTATCAGTAACCAGGCTGTGATCTTCCATCTAGCCAGCTGAGCAGTTTGACTTTCCTAACTTCCAGCATTGTGTTCACGTTGTCGTTCTTGCTTTCTTTGTCAGCCTGGCTCGGTAGTTGCCATCTCATTGCTTTCACAAGGTCTTCAGGTTAAGACTAACTGTAGAGAATTGTACACTAATATAGGCATGATGGCGCAGCACGAAGGGAATGCTGCACTGGTGACGATCTGCATTTCAGATGAGATATGAAACAAAGGCATTATTTTCCCACTTGAGTGAATGTTAAAGGTCCCAAGACCCTATCGGAAGAAGACCCGGGCAGTTGTCCTGGTGAATATTTATTCCTCATTCAATGTCAAGAATCCCTTGTGCAAAAGGTGGTCAGTCGGCCCATCGAGAATGCACTGACCCTCTGAAAGAGCAATCTACCGAGACCCACTCACCGCCCCATTCACCTAACCTGCACATCTAGGACATTAAGAGGCAATTTAGCATGATAGTGAGGAAATCCCAGCAGCTGTCGCTGTCCCTCGAGCAGGGTGCTTCGGGGTCGGAAGGGACCCTGGAGGGCCCGGTCCACCCAGTACAATTGAGCACCCCGGACTTGTTCAATTTCTCTGGGGAGGGGGGGTCAGCGATAACCCCCTGCTTCTTAGGTTCTTCGTGGGTTATAGTTTGGAAGACCCTCTGTCCCAACCGCTCTTTGGGCACCTCTGCAGCCATCCCGGACCCTCTGCCGCCATCCCGGACCCTCTGCCGCCATCCCGGACCCTCTGCCGCCATCCCGGACCTATTTCCGGAGTTATTTTCTGGGCCTTCCGGTGACTGGGCAGCAGGAGCGGAGCAGGCATCTGCACCACCGCCTCCCGCTGGCCCAGGACCCGGGAGGATCCTGAGGAGATCCCGCCTGTCGATGATCCTGGTGACAGGATCAAGGCAGCCCCTGGGTTGGTTGGTGGGCCCGTGTCACCCGCCCCACTCAGTGTGGTGGAGGATTCAGGCCCGGGGGGCGACTGTCTGAAGACCGTGTCAGCCGCCCAGTGTTGGGAGCGGAGGCTGCACATGAGGCTCTCTGCAGTGGGGTGCGGGTCTCACTCGTGCCTGACACTGTCGCCCCTCACCCCCTCTGGGGACTTCCGGAATCTGGCACATCATAATTGAAGGTTCTTTTGTTTTTCTGCCTCCGTAGATAGTTTAGACAGCATCCTATTGGGCCCCCCTCCAACTACACCCCAGCTCCCTCCCTCCCCACCATCCTCCTTTCCCCTCTCTCCCCATCACACCCCCTCCCTTTCCCTTCTGTTGGTATCGAGCCGAGGGTATCTGGTCTCTCGAGCGCAAAGTGTAGTGCTTGTACCGTTCGTTTTTTGTACCACTGTGTTGTGAACTGTTTTAACAATCAGAGTATCCACACCCCCTCCCAATGCGTTGGTACTGAGGGGAGGGTACCCTGTTTCTCCAACACAAAATCAGTGTTTGTACCGTTTGGCCTTGTATATATTTTTTATTGTTTTAATAAACAGATATGCCCAATCCACCTAATTTGCACATCTTGGACACTTCATGCGCAATTTAGCCTATCCACCAAGTCTGTGGGAGGAAACCAGAGCACCCAGAGAAAACCCATGCAGACACTGGGAGGACATGCAAACTCCAGTCACCCAAGGCCAGAATTGAAGCTGGGTCCCTGGCGCTGCGAGGCAGCAGTGCTAACCACTGTATCACCGTGCTGATGTGCTACCAGGCCTCGTTATCTCATTACTATCGCTGGAACTTTACTTTACAGATATGAGTTTGTGTATTTCACTACATTACCACAATGACCACACACTTCTTGAAATGTAAAGTTCTTTGAGATGTCCTAGGTTTATAAAGAACACTGTAGAAATTCTTCTTCTATTTCTAATTTTTCTAAAACCGTTTGAATTATGGGAAAATAACCAATTAATGGTAGTAGTATATCCTTTAAAGGATTAAATTAAATCATCTAATTAATACTATATATTCTTGCATCATGTTTTGCTGCAATTTAATGAAAAAAAGTTCCCTAATAGTCTGCTAAGAAAGGTGTCACTTTACACAGCTCAGACTCAATGTGGGCTGAGTTAATTCTCGAATGGGAAGTACTTTGGGTGTTCAAATTGGTCTTTGCCCTGCTGGGGAAGGAAGCAAAATTAGCCACGGTTTCCACTATCTGCTGATTCTGCATGAAAATTGTGTGTGTGTGTGTGGCACAATTGATTGAGAACTGGATTGTGCTTAGCTTCAATACCCTGAGAGCAATAGGCTGCCAACACTCGCACAGCTTGTGAAGAATGATCATCTTGGGGATGGACTAAAGTGCTTCCAGCAACCATGGAATTGTACGTTTGCTGCAATCGACAACTTCGGGAAGAAAGGAAATATTCAATGCATGTTGTTGATTAAATGGCTGCAGACAAAACTGTCAATCAATGCGACCAAACAAAATGATATTTCTCGGAGTGCAGTTTTATTCTGTTCTGTTTTCTGCTGCTGTCATTATAGCAATTGATGGCCGAGGTCTTCTGTGAATCACGAGTTTCGTTGACTTTATAATCAAGAGTTGATTGCCAGGAAATGATTTGACAGTGTTAGCAATCCCTCGTTTGGGGTGGGGGGGGGGGGGGGGGGGCATCAGAGAATTCTGCCAACACCTCCAACCTCCACCCAATCAGTAAAGCAAAAAGTACACCAATTAAAGCAATAATTTTTCAAGTTTGGCACTAATTTAGCAGAGCTATAAGGGATAACTATCAGTTTTTTAAAGAATGGTATTTCTTAACAATAACTGCAATAAAGTTTATGATCATTTTAAAAACAGTTTAGATAGCAGTTGAACCCAATTGATTAACTTGTTATACTGTGAGAAAGATATAAGGAACGGTGCAGACCTTGCCTTCTTACAATAGCTATGATTGTCCGCAAAGTCTGCTTTACGTACCAGATTGATAAAGCATTCACTGTCAGTTGAAGATTAGCTGCTGTGATTCTTTTTTTGTACCCTGTATTATTTTATGTTGCTCCAGCTCATGGGCGACTGGCGTTTGCTGGTTTTATGAGACCAGTTCTGTAATTCAGGCATTACATTTAATTTATAGCTGTGTGACTGAGGGTAATGCACGCTGTGGGGTTGTAACAATAAAGTGCATGGGCAAACACACAGAAAGTGATTATCTCGTTGCTCTGCGGTGTTCCCTCCCCAACGTGATCCAATATGTAACTAGACGTCTTTGCTTCCTCTCAAATGTTTATCATGACTGATTAAATTGTGTAATGTCCACATTCCCAGTTGGTATAAATGTTTTGCGGCTACCTCTTAAACCATTCCCACGTGTTGGTCTGGCGAACTGACCTTATTTAATCAGCAACGGGGCAGCACAGTGGAGCAGTGGTTAGCACTGCTGCCTGACGGCACCGAGGTCCCAGGTTCGGTCCCGGCTCTGGGTCACTGTCCGTGTGGAGTTTGCACAATCTCCCCGTGTTTGCGTGGGTTTTGCCCCCACAACCAAAAAGATGTGCAGGGTAGGAGGATTGGCCACGCTAAATTGGATACACTAAATTTATAAAAAATAAAAAATGTAATCAGCAACAGTGTCCCTTCGACAAATCAGGTTGCAGAAATCAAGATCAACCACCTATCAAACAATCCTTTCAACCAGTCACACCCCATATCTATATAACCCACAGAAATATGAAGATCAATCAGCCCATTGGGTGGAATTTTCCCCCAGAAAGACAAAGTGTCAGTTTCCGACTGGAAGCTGACATGTTTCTCTCCAGAAACACCGCCAGGTTTTCTGACTAGATCTTATGGCACCCTTTCATAAAGAAATGGGGTGGGGGTGGATGTGTTTGCGCCATCTCTCTGGCGAGAGGGGCTTGATAGAGCCGGCTAGCCCAGCTCCATAGAGATCAGGGCGCCACCTTTAAAGGGCGTCATTACCCTCTGGGACTCCAGACACCCCACCCCCCCCCCCCCCCCTCCCCCCCAGCATGGTCATCACAGCTGGTTTTTGTTTTCAAAAGCCAATAGTAATTCACACAGGCATAAATTCGCAATGTAAATTGATGTAAATAAGGTCCACATCTTTTCTGTCCGTGAACCTAATGTCACTGGCGGGGGAGTGGAGAAACCGAGATCTTGCCAGCGCAAATCCCGTTATGACCCTCTTCTGAGATTTATCGGCCAATGGGATTTGCGCCAGTTGCTGATGGTCCTGAAGTCAAAACAAGCTATCCAACCTAATTCCATTTTTTCAGCTTAGTCCATAGTCGTGTCCGTTCAAGTGCATATCCAACTTTTGTTTTACATGCAACAAGGTTTTCTGCGCCTCCCACTCCATCTGGCAGTGATTTCCCGACCCCTGCCATTCAGTGAAAACATTCTCCTCAACCCCCCTCGAATCATTCTGCTAAAAACTTCAAATCTGTGCCCCTTGGTATTGACGTCTGCGAAGAGGAACAATCAGGACTTCCTATCCATGAGGTCCACCACGATTTTAAACACCTCAAGTAAATCTCCCCTCCGCTGCCTCCATCTTCAAACAACCGCGCCCGATTCATCCTTTCCTCATAGTTAAAATTCTCTATTCCTGGCAACTTCTTTTCTAAATTTCCTTTGCATCCTCTCTAATGCAATCACACCCTTGCTGTAATGCAGTGACCAAGATTGTATGCTGTACATTAGCTGTGACACTGCTGGTGTTTTAAGCAGTTTTATCTTAACCTGCCTGCTTCCCGTACCAGCCTCCCCGGACAGGCGCCGGAATGTGGCGACTAGGGGCTTTTCACAGTAACTTCATTGAAGCCTACTCGTGACAATAAGCGATTTTCAATTTTCAATTTCACTCTGTACCCGAGCTAACAAAGGATATGCCGACTTAATCTACAAGATCCGGACCAAGCCAAGCACCATCCTGACTTAAAACAATATCATTGTTCACCTGGCTGGGTCAACATCCTGGAGTGCGTTTGCTAACACCATTGTGAATCTAGCTGCACCACATGGGCTACAGTGGTTCAAGATGGTGGCTCACCAGCGCCTCCTGAAGGGCAGTTAGGAATGGGCAATAAACGCTGGCCTAACAAGTGGCGCCCGCATTCAATTAATAAATAAAATATATATTTTTTTAAGTCACATTATCGCTCCCGGTCCCGTTATCTCCAGGATCTGTGGGCCTGCACACTCAGCCACCCCCACTCACCCTGTTCCTCAATAACTTGCCCTCCACTGACATTAGGTCAACAAGCATGTAATTATTAAATCTATCCCTGTCTCCCTTTTTAAATGGCAGTACAATGATAGCGGTCCTCCAGCAGCCTGCCTGTTGCCAGAGAGGATTGGAAAACGATGGTCGGAGCCTCTGCCATTTCTTCCATTGCTCTCGTAACTCCCTGGGATGCATTTCACCCAGGCCTGACTACTTTCAAAGATGCTAAACCCCTCAATATTTCCTCGCTTTACTGTGTCCCGACAAATATTTGAGAATCTACAATACGATGTCTGCATTGAGAAGATGGATGCAATGTATTCATTAAGAAGCTCACCCTATAAATGCCACAACAACGTGTATTTCGTTGTTGCTCGGATATTGACCTTGATCTTTCCTTCATTGTCCTCTTACTCTTTGTGTGTTTATAAAACAGCTTAGGCCTTCCTTGATTTTACTTGCCAATAAATTTTCATGTCCTCTCTTTGCTTTCCTAATTTCCTTTTAATTTCACCCTGCACTTCCTATAATTATCCAGACTTTCTGCAGTTTTGAGCTCTCGGTATCTGACAGAAGCTTTCTAAGGCCCGAGGACCTATTCATATCACAGAATCATCCCTCTTGCTTATTACTTCCGGTTGGTTATTTCCAGTTGTATGCTTGACAAGACAAGGTGATTACGCTGTTGCTGTGCCAGTTCCTCACCCCCACTATATTCCCTTCAAAATAAAACGTGTAGTCTGAATAATCAGAAGAATAATTTGGAACAAAAAGTCAAACATCTATTGATAAGTTTCCAATAGCACCCCACCCAAATAAACCATGACATGGTCCTCAGGCCACTGAACACTGGTTTCCAGGTTAACTGTCATGGGGGGGGGGGACGTTAGCACAGTGGTTAGCACTGCTGCTTCACAGCAGGTTCAATTCCCGGCTTGGGTCACTGTCTATGCAGAGTCTGCACGCTCTCTCCGTGTCTGCGTGGATTTCTTCTGGGTGCTCCGGTTTCCTCCCACAAGTCCCAAAGGACGTGCCTGTCAGGTGAATTGGGCATTCTGAATTCTCCCTCTGTGTACCCGAACAGGTGCCAGAGTGGGGACTAGGGGATTTTCACAGTAACTTCATTGCAGTGTTAATGTCAGCCTACCTGGGACAATAAGAAAGCTAATAAAGAGTATTATTCATTCTTTCCATCCCACGTTTCATGTTGACGTTTCAGTGGAGTCACCAAAAGGCTCTGCCTTTTGACCAGCCTGAGGATGAACAGCTGTCGGGGTCAGAAGAGGCTTCAGACTTGTTTATTTTTTTTAACTGCTTTGACTTGCCTTGTCGGCCATGAGTTAAGTTGCAGGACAGACAGAACCAACATGGAGAAGCAGAGGCCAGTTGCTGTGAATTTCTATCGCTATCTGATGCAGGAAGCTTTCAAGCTGGTCTCCATGACCTGCGATGGGAAATGGCAAGGGGGTTTATGGGAGATGCAGAGGATGAGATATACAGAGAGTGTAAGAGAAGGAAAATGATTGCTTCGGGCGCATATAAAGAGTAAGAGACATGTAGGAAAGATGGGGAGAGAGTTGTGAAGGAAAAGAGTGATAGCAAAACAAAACAAAATTGGGGGAATTAGCTCAAATGGCAGAGCGCTCGCTTAGTGTGTGAGAGGTTGTGGGATCGATGCCCGCATTCTCCACTTTCATTTTAGGGCAGCATTGCTGCCTATAGCCCTGAGGACCCGGGTTCGATCCCGGCACTGGGTCACCGTCTATGTGGAATTTGCACTTTCTCCCTGTGTCTGCATAGACTTCACCCCCACAACCCAAAGATGTGCAGAGTAGGTGGATTGGCCACACTAAATTGTTCCTTAATTGGAAAAAGAATAATTGGTACTCTAAATTTCTAGGGCAGTACGGTAGCACAAGTGGATAGCACTGTGGCTTCACAGCGCCAGGGTCCCAGGTTCAATTCCCCGCTGGGTCACTGTCCGTGCGGAGTCTGCTTGTTCTCCCCGTGTCTGCGTGGGTTTCCTCCAGGTACTCCAGTTTCCTCCCACAGTCCAAAGACGTGCAGGTTAGGTGGATTGGCCATGCTAAATTGCCCTTAGTGACCAAAAAGGTTAGGAGGGGTTATTGGATTTCAGGGATGGGGGGAAGTGAGGGCTTAAGTGGGTCGGTGCAGACTCGATGGGCTGAATGGCCTCCTGCTGCACTGTATGTTCTATATATATCTATGTAAAATCTGATACATCAAAAGTGTGTGAGAGGTGGAAACAATGGGCACGAATAAATAGCACAGGTTTTGATTGTGGGATTTGAGTGAGAAATCTTTAATGGAATTTGTATTCTCTGTGAGCAATATGGTGTGAGTACAGTTAACCTATTAAGAACGATACTTGGCAGAAATACAAGCAATGTTATAAACCACCTTGATTGAATGAGTATCTTGCGTGTTAGTGACAGCCAACTATGAAATGCAGGATAATTGCACTCCACCTCTTCCCCAAAAGCTCACCCTGATAAAAGCAGAGGAAGTCTTCAAACCTTGAAGAAGAGTATGATGGAGAGAGGCACTTGGATTAAATCTGTTCTCTTACTGCAGAGAGTACAAGCTGTGTACCTGTGCTGTCTCTCTTGATATAACTGAGTGGCCCATTTCTTTCCAGTCATTTTTGCCTGGGTACTCAATTTTCTTTTTGCAACAGTACCACATTCAGTCTTGTGTGTTAGAAATGCAAAGAGACATTTTATTCCCTATTATGTATCAACAAACATTTAATCTGGTCTGAAAACAATGGGGAAGTATTTAACCGGGAGGAAGCACAGCATTTTGCTACATCTGTATTGTCATGATGTTTCTCATATTGAGTGTTGAGCACTATAAGACATAAGGCCGTTGCAGTAAAGAAGGGGGACTCTGTGGGAAAATGTGTGAACAACTACTTAACGAGCCCGAACACCACTGGGCGAGACCAGATGGAAATGGGAGCATGGACTGGGGACAAAAGTGGGGTGGGGGACTTTTTAAACATAAATTTAGAGTACCCTATTCATTTTTTTTCCAATTAAGGGGCAATTTAGCGTGGCCAATCCGCCTACACTGCACATCTTTGGGTTGTGGGGACGAAACCCACGCAAATAGGGGGAGAATGTGCAAACTCCATACGGACGGTGACCCAGAGCCGGGATCGAACCTGGGACGTCAGCCCCGGCAGTGGGGGACACTTGAGCGAGGCCCTGAGCTGGGCCAACTCCACCTCCTCCTGCGCAAGCCTCAGCCCCATGCATTTCAAAATGGTGCACAGAGCGCACCTGACCAGAACCCCAAAATGAACAGGTTCTTCCCGGAGGTGGAGGATAAATGTGAGCGGTGCCAGAGGGGCCCGGCCAACCACACCCACCTGTTCTGGGCTTGTCCCAAACTTGCTGGGTTCTGGACAGCAATGTCCAAGGTTGTGGGGGTGAGGGTGAAGCCATGCTCAAACGTGGCAATCTTCGGGGTATCGGAGCAGCCAGAGCTACACATGGGGAAGGGGATTAACCCCCTTGCTTTTGCTTCCCGAGTCGCACGCCGGAGAATCCTGTTAGCGATCAGCAGCACCACCCACAGCACCACAGGCTTGCTGACCTTTCGGAATTTCTCCATCTGGAGATGACCTTGAGTATGCCAGCTGAGGGTCGGAGGACGGCTTCCTAAACGCATGGGGACAGTTCGTCGGCCTGTTCCAGAACCTGCTCGTGGCCAGCAACAACGAATGGATGGGGAAACGGAAAAGTTAGAAAGGAAGGGCAAAGGGAAAAGAAAAATAAAGATGGGGGGAACCATAGGAACGCACAACCCGGGAGTGGGGGGCGGGGGGGGGGGGGGGGCGGGGGGGAGATGAGAGACGGCTGGAGAGACACAAAGGGAACAATACAGGAGTGAGGGTGGCACCCCCCCCCCCCCCCCACCCTCCCAATCACAGGGGAAACATAGCCAAAGTTGACGGGGGAAGAAATGAAAGGGGGGGAAGGGGAGAGGAAGAAGGTGGAAACATCCCCCCCCAAAACCTACAAGGGGGTTAGGGGTAGGGGGGTAGAGAAGGGTGGGCTGAGGGGGGGGGGGGGGGGGGGAACCACACGGCGAACCAGATGGCGGCAAACTGTAAATAGGCGAACTTCAGGGAAGGGAAAAACAAACCTTTCTGTATTGTACAGTGAATGAACACGGCCTGCTATGTACATAATTATTTAGAATTCTTGAAAATGCCAATAAAAAGATTTTAAAAAGAAGAATTAAGCCATTCGGCCCATCAAGTCTGCTCTGCCACTCAGTGAGATCATGACTGATCTGAAATGATAATTCTCACCTCCACTTCCCCGCCTTACCCCCATAATCCTTGATTGCCTTACCGATTAGAAATCTGTCGTGATCTCGGCCTTGAAAGTACTTAACGACGCAGCTCCTGCATTCCTTTGCGGTAAATAATTCCACAGATTTACGACCCTCAGAAGAAATTCCTCCTCATCTTGTGTTAAATGGACAACCCTTTACTCTTGTCCTAGACTCTCCCACAAGAGGAAACATCCTCTCAGATTCTACCCTGTCAAGCCCCCTGCGACAGCGAATGAACGGGCATTGTGCGACAATCACCAGGCAGGAATGTTCCCTTCCAGTCGGGGAACACTTCAGCTGTCAAGGGCATTCAGCCTCTGATCTCCGGGTAAGCGTTCTCCAAGGCGGTCTTCAGGACACGCGACAACGCAGAATTGCCGAGCAAAAACTTATAGCTAAGTTCCGCACGCATGAGTGCGGCCTCAACAGGGATCTTGGATTCATGTCGCATTACATCCACCACCCACCATCTGGCCTGGACTTGCAAAATCCTACCAACTATTCTGGCTTGAGACAATTCACACCTCTTTAACCTGTGATCACCCCCTATCTCTGGTTCTGTAATGATTTGATTACCTGAAAATGCTCGCATTCCAAGCATTGTCCAGCATCTCTGACTTTGTCTATATAAATGTTTCTGGAACATACCTTGCCATTCACCTGAGGAAGGAGCTGCGCTCCGAAAGCTCGTGTTTGAAATAAACCTGTTGGGCTTTAACCTGGTGTTGTACGACTTCTTACTGTGCTCACCCCAGTCCAACGTCGGCATCTCCAGATCAAGCCCCCTGAGAGGCTCAATTAGATCGCCTCACTTCTAAACTACAATGAGAACAATGGCAACCTATTCAACCTCCCCTCATAAGAAAATCCCTCCAGATCTAGGATCAACCGAGTGAACCTTCTCTGGACTGCCTCCAATACCAGTGTATCCTTCCTTAGATAAAGGAGGCCAAAACTGTAAACATTATTCCAGGTGCCGTCTAACTAGTCCTTATATAGTTTAGCAAGACGTTCATTTGTTATTACCATTTCCTTTCAAATCAATGCCATCATTCCATTTGCCTTCCCTATTACCTGCTGAATGCGTGCCAGCTTTTTGTGATTTTTGCAAGAGGACCCCTAATTACTTCAGACTGCTGGACGCTGCAGCACATTCTCCATTTAAATAATATTCAGCTCCTTCATTCTGCCAATCAAGGTGCATAACTTCACATTTTCCTGCATCATAGTCCATCTGCTAACCTTTTGCCTATTCATTTAACCCCTATATCCCTTTGTGCAATCTTTGGGTGCGATCTAATGGAAATGTTTTGAAGTGTCATACATGGTTCGTTTTGCTGGGAGTTTCTCCCCGCCTATCGGTGGGTTCCCCACCGCTATCTAACCACACTTACTGTTTGAGCCCTGGGGACTTTCTCACTGGGCTAGCCCACATTTAGGGCGTAATTTTACTCAAAGGGAACGCGCAGCCGACGCCGCACATCGTCCCGTTTTCTACACCGAGGAGCTCCACTCGCCAGAACTCCTCAGTGTAGCAAGAGATCGGGATTTTAAATAACGTCCCGATCTCTAAGGCCCCCCACCCCAGGTCCCAATGCACAATGGGAGGGTTCCCGGGCCCCCACCCCAGCACTCCTCCCATTACCTACGCGGGGCACCCGCCCTGATCGCCAGCACAAAAATGCCAGGCTGGGACCTTGGCAGTGCCAAACTGGAACTCTGTATGTGCCCCTACCAACTGGAAGTGCCCAAAGGGCATGCACCTGAGGGCCTCCGAACCCCTGAGAGACCCTATGAGTGCCATTCCATCCCGCCTCTGTGGGGACCAGTGCTGAAGGTCTCTGAGCAAAGGGCATAGATCTCAATGCCTCGGGCACCTCAGGAATCTGCACATTAAAGTGAGACTAAAATGTGATTCCCGCCCACAATGGATGGGATTTACATTGCCATGTCTCTCAAGATCTCGTTGGATCCTAGGAACGGGGTCTCACGGCTTTTATCGGCTACTCCGCGGCAAGCTGCCCTTTGGGCGCAGTGTGGCGGTTGCCCTACCTGTACCCTGTACCAATTTTCCAGCGGCTCTGGTAGTAATCCAGAGAACCTTCGAAGTTCTGTTGTTTAATTTAGTGTCTAACTCTTCAAACTCTCTATGCAGAACCTATTTCCTCATTCTACCTATGTCATTGGTAAACCAACGGATCCTCCCCCTCCTACTGCAGATTCCTCTCTAGCCTGGAGCAGGTGCACTGGACCCTGGCACCAGGCAGACAACACAGCCATCTCGACTTGCTACACAGAACCGTGTCAATCCCCCTCACTATACTGTGGGCGGTGGGGGGATAGGGGGTGCGACCGCCTCCTGAAACAAAGTGTCCAGGTAACATGCAACCCTCCCTGATATCACAGTGCATGCAGCTCGGCCTCCAGTTCAGTGGCTCTGCACTGATACCGTTTAAGCACAGAAACTTATCACAGCATTACTGTGACGAGTGGCCCCTTTAATAACTTGGACAGGATTAGAGGCTACCCAACATTAGACCAAAAGTATTAGTTTGTTCTGGCTGGATTTCATTTTGATGTCACTTTGTTACATGCAGGATGCTGAGAGAAGACGAGAGACTAACATTGGGAGGTTCACAAATTGATTGCCGTTGAGTTTCAGTTGGACAAACGTTCAGATGTAGTAATGAATTGAAGGGTTAGTTAGCATCAGAGTTCCGGTGGATACTATTGATGTAACAGATGCTGTCAGGTGAGAACCATGCAGCTGAGAAGAGGAATTCTGAACTTGATTCGACTTTAAAAACCAGTTTCATTACATGATACCGACAGTAACCTGTAACATTCAACATGTTGGAGCTGAATCTTTCCAGCCTCAACCTTTCTCCCTGCAGAAGCACATGACAAACTAAATCGACCTTTGTTGGCTTGTTGAATAAGAAATTACATGTCCCTTCTCGCTTGAACATATTTGAATTGAACATAAAACAACACCAGACTTGTGAATTTATGCTCAACTGTAAAACGGCCTCATAAAAAAAATCAAGGTCCCCTATTGTTGGTGTCCTTTGCGCAACTTGACGGGTAATATCTTTCCATCAAACAGCGAGAAATATTTTATCATCGAACGTATAAAAGCTTTTCAGTTGGCTCAATGTTCTTTTTCTGAATCTCTCATTGTGACTCCAGCACCGAAATTGCTGCTGTCGGATGGATTTGGTGTCCTCTAGCAGTGTGTTTTGAACACAAAACTGTGGATAGAAGTTTGTAGGCCAACAGTTTAGAATGTTTGTTTTCTTTATTTGCTCGGTAGATTCAAACTCGTTCGCAAAGGCACGAATAAGATTGACTTCACGGAAATTGTGCATCAGGAAACATTTCTCTCCCAGTTCAAGTGTTTGCTGCTTTCTAAAGCTAAAGTTCCAGCAGAGGGCACTCCAAGATTGACAATCGATAGTCTTCCAGGACGTGCATTTCACATCTTGGAGTTTACAGTTCGATTTTCATTTGCACTTCATGGAGACGTCAACTGATGCTTCGCAATGGTGTTTGCACTTCCTCGCTTCCTTAAATGTAATCATAGAATTTACAGTGCAGAAAGAGGCCATTCGGCCCATCGAGCCCACCCCGGCCCTTGGAAAGAGCACCCTATCTAAGCCCACACCTCCACCCTGTCCCTGTAACCCAGCAACCCCACCTAACTTTTGGACACTAAGGGGCAATTTAGCATGACCAGTCCATCTAACCCACACATCTTTGGACTGTGGGAGGATACCCGGAGCACCCGGTGGGAACTCACGCAGACACGGGGAGATCGTGCAGACTCCGCACAGTGACCCAAGCCGGGAATCGAACCCAGGTCTCTGGTGCTGTGAAGCAACAGATCTAACCACTGTGCTACCATGCCGCCCCATGAAGTGAAAATCTTTTCACAAAGTTGATGGTACATGTAACATATTCACTCCATAGGAAGGGAAATGAGGGAGAGAGAAAACAATAATGGTAAAGGAAATTAATTTTTGTCCAACTCTAAGAACTTACTGCACACAGCCATGAGACTCAACAATTTAAATTGTTCCTGGTCAACTACTACCCCACTAGAGTCTCTGAAAGAATTGTTATCTCCCAAATCCATCTTTCTTTGAATTCTGGGTTTGAATCCCTGCAATCATGGCCCATAGCTTCCTGGTTCCCAACGCCGCATTTAGAGGGGACCCAATGATGGGCTGGGAACCTCGGAGGTTACCTGGCAATTTCCCAGAAGTGCTAACTTCCTCTGGACAATTGTGCTGGGCTGAGAACTATCCGACAGAGGAGATTTAAATCCCTAACTTAGCATAGTTCTGCCAGTTTACCCTGATAGTTACTCTGATGGAGTTAGAAGAATAAAAAGCACTTCTAACTGCAGAGTAACTATTTAAAAAGCCCAGACCCAACCTCTCAAGAAACACTCTTCACGCACGTGGTCCCCATCCCCCTCACGGCTGCTCTGACATGCATTGACGATTACAGTATCATTGAAAGGGTACTTAGGCTGTTGATTAGGAGCCCAAACTTTTTGAGGCAAGTTTAAGTCTTGTTTAAGTTTCGTGTGAAAATCTAGCAAATTCTTCAAAATAGCAGCGAGGTCAACAACAAGTGGTCCTCTGTGCACTGCACATGACAGCGTGGGGCAGAGGCGGATTTACAATGAAACACAGCCATGTCTAGGCACAGGGCCCTGGCCAATAGGGGGACTCTGGGCCCGGCTGGTACACTGAACATCTCACTGCATGAGGGGACCCAAGCCAGCAACAGGGAGGCATGACTTGCCGAGCAGGCAAAGTGAGCAGGTTCGTGCCAGGCAGTGGCACCTGCGCACCTAGTAACACATCGAATTTACAGTGCAGAAGGAGGCCATTTGGCCCATCGAGTCTGTACCGGCTCTTTGAAAGAGCAGCCTACCCAAGCCGACACCTCCACCCTATCCCCATAACCGAGTAACCGTCCTCACCCAACACTAAGAGCAATTTAGGACGCTAAGGGCAATTTAGCACGGCCAATCCACCTCACCTGCACATCTTTGGACTGTGGGAGGAAACCGGGGCACCCGGAGGAAACCCACGCACACAGGGAGAACGTGCAGACTCCGCATAGGCAGTGATCCAAACTGGGAATCGAACCTGGAAACCTGGAGCTGTGAAGCAATTGTGCTAACCACTATGCTACCGTGCTGTCCACTGCCAAGTGTGCGTGACATTGCCCTGGGGCAAGGGAGTGGTGCGATGGCCGTGACAAGTGAAGTAAGCTGCCTTGAAGATGAAAATGAATGAAAGGTAAATCGCTTATTGTCACAAGTAGGCTTCAAATGAAGTTACTGTGAAAAGCCCCTAGTCACCACATTCCGGCACCTGTTCGGGGCGGCTGGTACGGAAATTGAACCGTGCTGTTGGCCTGCCTTGGTCTGCTTTAAAAGCCAGCTATTTAGCCCTCTGCTAAGCCAGCACCAGATCCCAGGCGAATGAGATGAGTGAGAATGGGGGAGCGTGAGGGGTAGGGGGATCCTTGAGGGATGGGGTGGAGGGGGAAGAGCATGAGGGATTCGGGGTGAAGAGTCGGTGAGGGGGTTGGGTTGCAGACTCTCAGGGAGGGAGAGTGTGTGAGGGTGTGGGGATGGTTGGATTATGGAAGGAGTTTGTGATGGGGTCGGGGTCCACAAGGAGGGGGAGTTTGAGATTTATGTAGGAATGGGTGGGAGGAGAGTGGAGTGAGTGTTGTCTGAAATCCATGATCAGAATCACAGATACATAGTTAAATGATGAATCCATTTTTTGCTGGGATTGGCTGTGCAAAAGCTTGCTCTTTGAGAAAATTCATTAAAATTGGGATCAGTTTCTTTAGCAATATGAAGCGATACTAACAATCTGGCTGTCACAAAATGCAGAAAATTGAAGGCGAGACATGAGGACAAAGTCAGGCAAAAAGACAGTTTGTCATTTTACTCTTAAAAAGTTGAATGGTGCACAAACTACACATTTGTCCTGATCTAAAAGTATGGGTGAATTATTTGTCTGATGACTTAGGCTTGCCGAATTCCAGATCGCTTGAAAAGATTGAACAGGAAGTTGACTCTGAAATGACGAGATATTGCTGATTCTTTTGTTGAAGTGAGGGATAAAAACCTACCTTGAAGACATTGCCTGATGGCCAAAATCTACTGCACTATGTATGATAGAATATTTTGTACTAAATAAAACATAGGTAACATGGAAACTTTGAGAAAAGACTTTGACGTTCGAGGTTGAAAGCAGGTAAAAATCTTCATAAGTCCCATTTTCCTTTTATTTCAATTAAGGGACAATTTATCATGGTTAATCCACCTACCCTACTGCAAATCTTTAGGTTGTGGGGGTAAGCTCCACACAGACACAGGGAGAATGTGCAAACTCCACATGGACAGGGACCCAGGGCGGGGATTGAACATGGGACCTCAGCGCCGTGAGACAGCAGTGGTAATCACTGCACCACCCTGCTGCCCCCTAAGTCCCATTTTCTGAGGATGAAGAGAAATGGCATGATGGAAATTAGAAATTGGTTATTTCTTCGGATACTTCTCAGGCCGTCTACTGTTGTGCTTGCAAATTATCATGCCTGGCCCTAGTAAAGGGAAACAAGCATTTGTCAACGGGCACTCTAACTGGGGAAATGTTGGAAGAAATATTGCTGATCATGAAACTTCGAAAAGTCATATTAAGACTCTGTGTGGGTTCATTCAAAGATGTAAATTCTCTGGAAGAATTGATTCTGCGTTATCAGTTCAGTATGAAAGGAATGTTCTTATTGGAGGAAAGTGCTGACAAGTGTTGTTGCCACAGTAACTCTAACAGGACATGCTGTGTCATCAGTGTCAAGTCAAAGAAGTAGGGCGCGATTCTCCGCAAATGCGGCGAGTCGTAAAGGCTGCCGTGAAACTGGCCGTGTTTCACGGCAGCTTCCGCGCCCCCTCCCAGGACCCGATTCTACCCCCCGGGCGGGGCTAGCAGCGCGGCCCCGTGAAGCACGGCATCGCGGGCATGCGCGGGCCGTCATGCCCCTCAGCCGCCCCGCGGACTGATCCTGCGGGGCGGCAGAAGTACAATTAGTGCGCAGGTATCGGACCCGCTGCCCGCGATTGGTGCCCACCGATCGCAGGCCCATGCCACCCTTGGCACTGCCGTGGTGCGGCCGTGCCAATCGGTGCCATGGTTGTCCGGGACGGCACTTTGCGGCCGTTTTCACGAACGGTGAGAGCAGGTGTGATTGCGTTCGTGAAAACGGCCGTAAAGGCCTGGGAACTCGGCCCATCGGCCTGGGGAGAATCGCTGTTCGCCGTAAAAAACGGCGAGCAGCGATTCGTGTCGTGGGGTGGCCGTGGGGGGGGGGGGGGAGAATAACGGGAGGGCGGGGAAAATGTCAGGAAGGCCCTCCCGCTATTCTCCGACCCATCGTGGGCAGCGGAGAATAGCGCCCGTAATTCTTTAGCCTGCCTTGAATATTCAGTGAATTTGATGAGTTTCTCAAAGAACATTAGAAAAGTTAGCAATATTGTGGCTCAGGGAAGGCCAACATTTTAACGCTCAGAACCTACAATGACTTCATCACTGTATTGGCAGAGAGACTCAGAAACCAATTCACCAATGAGTCAAAGATGCCAAATTCTATCCCATTGTAGTTGATTCAATGCCAGATGTGAGTATTCTGGACCAATTATGTGACCAGCAATGGTGAAGTTGCAGAGCAGTTTCTGTGTTTTGTCCAGCTACAATTCCACACTTCTGAGTGCCTGGAGACAACGGTTTTGGAAATCATTTCAAATTTAGGTTTGGACATCAAATATTGTCGTGGGCAAAGATAATTCCACAAAAATGGCAGGAAAATATTCAGCTCCACCAGGTAAGACTGAGCAATGTAGGCCTCTGTGCATTATTTATCCCATGTCCCCGTCACTCTTTGAATTTAATCTGTAACCCTGCAGCTGAATCTTGTGAGGCAGCAGGACATTTTTTTTGACTTTGTTCAAAACGTGTATGCCTTTTCTTTAGCTTCCAGATGCTGTTTTGGCTTTGACAATTAATTTTTGCCGGTATTAAGGAAACCTTATTAGACACAGCCTCATCAAATTCATGATGTGGAGATGCCGGCGTTGGACTGGGGTGAGCACAGTAAGAAGTCTTACAACACCAGGTTAAAGTCCAACAGGTTTGTTTCAAACACGAGCTTTCAGAGCGCAGCTCCTTCCTCAGGTGAAGAAGGAGCCTGAGGAAGGAGCAGTGCTCCGAAAGCTTGTGTTTGAAACAAACCTGTTGGACTTTAACCTGGTGTTTTAAGACTTCTTACTGTCATCAAATTCAGAAAGACCACGTGTGAAAGCTGAAGCAAAATCCTCAGCCGAGAAGTTTGAAAAGTACGATATTGCTGTTTTTGCTCTTTTGTGGAACCATTAACTTCAAAGAATTAATACCATCAGCAAACTACTGCAAAATGTTGACACAATTTTATTGAATGCTGCACAATTGTTAGCCTCAGATAAAAGCTTTGACATGGAAATTCGAAATGACCATAGCTTGATGGAAGCAGAGACACCAACATCGACAAAAGCAATAGGTCCCTCTGGCGATAAGAAGCATACAAGACGCAGGAAGTTTTTTTTCGATGAAACTAGAAACAATGAAATCTCTTGAAAAGGGGAGGAGAAAATCATCATTGAGACTGCTGATGTTATTTGTGACACAATACTGGCGCACTTGCAGAGGAGAAGTGAAACACTGACGAAAACATTTTGCATGCTTTTTACAGAATTTTTGATGAAAATGCTAAAAGTCACTGCGGTAAGAAATTAAGTGAATTTTACTGGGAGGACATAGGCACAAATCATTTTGAAGATGACGTGAAACAATTCATTCATTTCATTGATAATGATGACCTTTGTGATTCGAGATCTACAGCTGATGTGTGCAAACCTGTGTGTGATGGTTTGCAGGCAACCTTTCCAAATGTGGAAACTATTCTGGAACTATTTGGGTGGAGTATTTGTACTATTTGAACTATTTGTAACAACACCTGTCGCACATGCTTCCCGTGTATGTTCTTTTTCTGTGTGAAAAGAGATAAAAACTTATTTGTGAAGTACAATGAGTCAGGAATATTTAACAACTTCAGCAATATTGGCAATTGAAAACACATCTTTACAAGATTTTATGTACGATGATGTAATTGATTTTGTGAAGAAAAAGTCATGCCAACGAGGGATGAAGCAAGAAAATCTAAAAACTCGATCCCTCTCCCATAGTCTCTTGTCTAAATTCTGTTTTTCAAAAACAGAATTTAGACAAGAGACTATGGGAGAGGGATCGAGTTTTTAGATTTTCTTGCTTCATCCCTCGTTGGCATGACTTTTTCTTCACAAAATCAATTGCAGGTGTGATACAATGTCTTCAGCTAGTCACATGCTGGTAGTTCTAACCACAATTGCTCTCAAGACTGGCCTTCATAGATTCCCTATAGTGCAGAAGGAGACCACTTGGCCCATCTAGCCTGCCCCTCTGAAAGAGCACTCTACCCAGGCCCCACAAACTGTAAGTCTGCCTCCGGCGTAGGGTAAATTTGTGTCAATTCACAAATTGTGACATTTCTCTACTTGCATCCCGTTTCTGGATGATTTACGCAGTAACACCAGCATGCCACTAGGGGGATTGCAAGCAGCAGACAGCCAGCACGCACATGACAGGTTGAATCAACTCCTTCTGTGCGATATCCGTTCCTTGGTTCTAAGTGTTGTGAACTGACGATTATTTTGCCAGAAAGGATCGGTAACTCATCTGCTCTGTCTGCAGATGTTGATTAACTGACTGTCTTTCTTGTATTTTCTCCTTATGTTTTGAGTTTCTGCAATCGTTATTTTTTTGCCTTTTGTTAGGTGGTTCCCTTAGCGAAGGAGAGTATTTATTGTGATGCACACGGCCTAACAGGCTGGCTGGACCAGATGGTCCCTTTCAGTTGCTCGTTCCTGGAATGCTTGCTCAGCACAGAAATGCCTATCACCTCATATCTCAGTTAATGCAGAGTAATATTTGAGATCCTTTTACAATTTGTACACCAGTCTAGATTATGGGCAGGTTGATGCCTGGAAGCCAGTTCCTTTGTCTAGGTCGCTAATTGAATCACAGACGCAGCACACAGCCCTGCTTTACACATGTAACTTGCTCAAGAACATGCCTGTTCTTATCCACAAAGTGAGATAATTTGCAGTCTCTTCTCCAGGTCTGGCAATAGATCAAATTTATAGTGTGGGTTGCTCTCGAAAAGAAAAGTGGGAGAAATGACTGCAGAAACATCTCGGCTTCCTGCAATTACCTCCCTCCTGTGGTGCATTATTTTTCTGTTCCCTGTTGCATTCAAATCTTTTCAAGTACTCAATAAATGTCCTAATGTACAAAACATCTATTTGCAGTGTTCAACAGTCTGCCCTTTCTCCGCCACCGTAACCCCCCCGCCTCCCCACATTTCAATTTAGATCATTTTAAATAGAATTTCTGATGCGTGCAACTATATGGCAGCACGGTAGCATGGTGGTTAGCATAAATGCTTCACAGCTCCAGGGTCCCAGGTTCGATTCCCGGCTGGGTCACTGTCTGTGCGGAGTCTGCACGTCCTCCCCGTGTGTGCGTGGGTTTCCTCCAGGTGCTCCGGTTTCCTCCCACAGTCCAAAGATGTGCGGGTTAGGTGGATTGGCCATGCTAAATTGCCCGTAGTGTCCTAAAAAGTAAGGTTAGGGGGGTGGGGTTGTTGGGTTACGGGTATAGGGTGGACACGTGGATTTGAGTAGGGTGATCATTGCTCGGCACAATATCGAGGGCCGAAGGGCCTGTTCTGTGCTGTACTGTTCTATGTTCTATGAACTAGCTGCTTTTCTGTGTACATTTGGCATTTTACGAGTGCCATGTTTTGAGTTTCTGGCTATTTGGCAGCATAATTTTTAATAAAATAATATGCCCTCTGATACCATGGCTGGGATTCTCCGATCCCGCGCCGGGTTGGAGAATCGCCAAGGGGGGTGGGGGGGTTGTGCGCGAATACTGTCACGCCGCTCCAATACGGGCCACCGATTCTCAACCGGTGATCACGCCAGCGTGGTCGTCACGGCGCTGGTCGGAGGCCGTTGAAAGCACCGCCGCTCCCGGCGATTCTCTGCGATCGACGGGTCGAGTGCCCGCCGAGTCCCGCCGGCGTCGTTTACGCATGTCCTACCCGGCGGGACCTCAGCGTTCTGGCTGTGGGGGCCGTCCTTGTGGGCGGGGGCGGTGGGAGCCGACTCCGGTGGGACCTCCATGGTGGCCAGGCCCGCGAACGGGGCAATCGATCGGTGGGTGGGCTCTTTCCGGGAGGGGCCTATCTTC
Organism: Scyliorhinus canicula; assembly: GCF_902713615.1. NCBI lineage: Eukaryota > Metazoa > Chordata > Chondrichthyes > Carcharhiniformes > Scyliorhinidae > Scyliorhinus > Scyliorhinus canicula. The sequence continues at coordinate 16,742,246 of NC_052165.1, forward strand.
CCCCGTGCTGGGTCCCTATAGGGCTCTGTGGCATGTTACGTGGAAAGAAATCGGACCTGCGCCGGCCGTGGCGGGCCAGCTTTCAGCGCCGGAGCAGCGCACAGCACTCCAGCGCCATCCTAGCCCCCTAGGAAGGGGTGAATGCCTGGGCCTGGAGGCCTGTTGACGCCGGCATCGCTCGCGCCGGTTTTGACGCTGGAGCCAACACTTGGCCGGGATTTCGGAGAATCCCAGCCATATCTTTTTGCTCAATTTGTGTCTGAGGTATGTTTCAATGAAATGCCCTGCAAAGATTTTTTCATGTTTTAAGGGGGCTACGTAAATGTAAGTTATTGTAAACTAATAATATTTAATTTTAAAAATCATTTCACGGGGGATTACAAATGCTGAATTCAAAATCCTGGGTGATGTGAATTTGTTTTGGTTGAAAGTGTTTGTGAGGTGGTACTGTCTGTATACCATTTCCATTGGAGATGATGAAAGTTCATGTGGTCATTTCACTGATCTTCCTCCTGAATGACTTTAAGATGGCTTATTCATTTGGGAATGGAGAGCAGAGAACATTCACATGCCCTCACCCTCATAACCCTCCCCACGTTCTGCATATGGCTTTTAGCAGCTCTCTGTTTTTGAGTCTTTGACTCTTACTTTTTCTCTTGACCGCTCTCTAAATCTCTCCGCTGTCTATGTGTATTTCAATTACTCCATTTTTGTCTTATTTTGTACATTTGTACTGATGAGTCGTAAAATGGCAGCGAACACCAAAATGTTTGAGCAATTCCATTGCTTACTTTTACGCTATTTTCTGACTTTAAAATAAGCAACTTTTATATGTGTGTTGCGTGTTCATTAGTACTCTTATTGCTTACCAGTTTCAAGGATGTTGGCTACCTGTATGATCCCTTAACATTGATTTGTTACTTTATTAATTTATCAGCTTTATTTATTTAAGCTCATCAGAATTTTCTGTAGTTCATGGCAGGAATTTCATTGCGACAAATGCTGGCCCATTTTAGATATGTTTTCTAAGATTAAGGAGACTTGTGCCATATTCAGAATGGGTCAAGAAGTCACTGAAGTTGTGATTTTGATGAGTGTAAGCTGAGTTCAGACGTTCTGTTCAGCTATTTGCTTTTTATTTCGCGTTTAACCTCTTTGCCTCTAGTTCTTATGGTATTCTCTGAAGCTGCCTTCCTTTGCTTTGTATGTTTTCCATTTATGACCCCAATAATGCATCCTCTTCCTTTTTTATTTCTTGACGTGAATTACTCAATTTGTGCAAACTAATTCTGAACAATCAAGTGGCAACAGTCTTTTGATGTAATGGTTTGGCCTGGATTTTGGTACACTGGCTGCCCTCCTTTATTATTGCTTATTGTGTGTATGCTCAGAGGCAGTGTTCATGAATTAGATAAGAGTTTTGTTGACCTATTTTTCAAAAGCAGCTACATACAAGCCACTGGGTAACGTGGCCCAGAGTCAGCAATATAAAGCGTTTCCAAGCTATATAACTTGACCCAAAGGCAGTTTCTTATTATGCCACCATACCCCCCCCCCCCCCCCCCCCCCCCCCCCAACCACAGCCCTCCTTCCAGGAATCAGTCCAGATACTAAGAAATTACAAATAAAATCTATAGTGCTGTCGTTCTATTCTATATCATTTCAGGGTCAGTTTCATAATGCCCCAATGAGTTGACAAAGCACTTTGTGCAGGTGATAGCTTACTGGGCAATAATTGAGAAGGAAATTTGCATATTGGTTAACAGTGGGAAATCCGATGAAGGATAGCATGCTGCCAGCAATGGTAGAGCCAAGGGAGCTGTCAAATGCACAGCCCTCACCTTCAGATAACTTAACTCGCTGGAAAATCAGTTTCAAAGGTGCAGCTTCGAGATAGTCCCAGAGTTGATGTGACTGAGCAAAGCTTTCTGAATATTAAAACATAGCTGGTATCCTGATCGGCACACAAGATGGGAGACATTAGCTTGGTCTTTTACAAGATTAAGAGATTGGCAGTAACCATATGTAGATGATGGATAAATAATTGTGAATTAAAAAAAAAAAATTTAGCGTACCCAATTCATTTTTTCCAATTAAAGGGCAATTTAGCGTGGCCAATCCACCTACCCTGCGCATCTTTGGGTTGTGGGGGCGAAACCCACGCAAACACGGGGAGAATGTGCAAACTCCACACGGACAGTGACCCAGAGCCGGTATTGAACCTGGGACCTCGGCGCCGTGAGGCAGCAGGGCTAACCCACTGCGCCACCGTGCTGCCCTAATAATTGTGAATTTAATGGGCGAGATTCTCCGTTCCCCGACGCCGGTTTCATAATCGGAGATCGGGTGGAGAATCCCTTTGGTCGCCGAAATTGGGGTCGCCGCCAGTTTGACACAGGTTTCGTATGCTCTGCCCCCTCCGATGCAGCGTCATCACGGTGCATGCCGCACGCCGTTGGGCCGCCCTTAGCGCATCACATGAAGGCCCTCCCCCAATGCTCCGCCCCCGATGGGCCGCGTTCCCGACGGTGCGGTTCACTTACGGTTTCAGCCGCGCGAGAACCCGATGTGGCAGCTGGGGATTGCGAGGGCTGGGGTGACAACTGGGGGGGTGGCCGGGTGGGACTATTTGGCAGGTCGGGTCCATGCATGCCCGGTGCCATGTTTTACGGCATGGCCACAGCGCGCGCAGCCACGGACCCGGCCATTCTCTAGCCGTTTATGTCGCGGAGGCCAGGGCTTTTATGTGGCGCGGTAGCTATCATCGGTGAGGTGGCGCTGCCGATTTCTTTCCATGTAACACGCCACAGAGCCTCCGCACTTAGCCTCAGAATCAGAGAATATTGGGCAACAGAATATTCATCCTTTCTCTTTCTTAGTTAGCGTGGATTAATATTGCATCTCATGGCAGAAGCAGCATAGGAATCCAATGACAAGATAACATGAACGACAAATTCCACAAAGTTTGGGGAACGGATGTGTACAAGTTACATGGCCCGTTTGGGAGACTGTGACACAATTGGGGGATATGTTTATGAAGATGCAATGGCTATGATTTCAATCCTCCAGCCAAGTTTGAAAATGGTTAGAAATTCTAATCTCACACCCACCACCACCTGCCGCCATCAATCAGCATGAGTCACACAGTGAGTCATCAACGGTGACATGAATGGAATTGATAAATCAGGAACTTCAATTGTCAGAACATATGGGAAAAATATTAATGAGCTGGAAAATTAGCTGGGCTGCAGTCGTCAAAATTTCAAGTCGATCAGGTTAACGTGTAAATAAATTCATATTGAAATGTGGGCATCTGATATGGAAGCTATCTTGAAGCACTGAAGTATTTTTTCTATCCAAAGTGGCTATCAGGTCGGTTTTGGCACAAATCACTTTGTGAGTGTAAGAAAAGATACTTCCTCCCCCCCTTCTCCCCTCCCCCCTGCCCCCACAACAATTGTTGAGGGGGTTAGGGAGGAACATTCCACAGACCTGGAGTGTCCCAGTTCTGGTTCAGAGATACAGACGACACCATTGGCTATAAGTGCCCACAATTGGGTTTCGGGGATAGGGTGGAAGTGAGGGCTTAAGTGGGTCGGTGCCGACTCGATGGGCCGAAGGGCATGATCCTGCACTGTATGTTGTATGTTCTATGTAAGAGCATGCGGATATCGGATGCCCAGGTTCTGAAAATGCCTGACATGAGGATGCTTGAGCAAGTACGCCAAAATATGGCAGCCAAAAATGAAAAAAAGCAGAAGTTGACAAGAGGAAATGTATACAATACAATACAATGAGCTGCACACACGCGTTGAGTCCCTTACCGGGTGTCTGTGCTTGCTTTTAAAAACCGATGTCCCTTGTGCTTCTGTTAAATATACCTCTGCACTTCCCTTTTAATCGTTGCTGACAGTTTAGCTTTACTCTTTTTTTTCCAAATTGCCAGCCCAAGTGTTTGATTTTAACTACAGCTTGGCTGTTTGTTAGAAGTTGCTTTGATTCTATTTCTCTTATTTTTAGTCTCACTCCCACTCACTCCTTTGAAAAATCACACTCCCGCCATTTCTTATTTTCAGCCCCACTCCTTTTATTCGCTCCTTTTCGTGTTACATTTTATGCCTCTGCTCTATTTCAATGTGACGCCATTTCTTCCACCCTTCAAACGCCGCAAATCAAACTTCGACTTCCATTCAAATCATCACACAAATGTTGGCCGGGATTCTCTGCGCCGAGAGGGGGCTCGGCGCGGGGGTGGACAATGGGGGGGCCTCAGACCCGCGATCGAATCTGACGCCAGGACGCGATTCTCCGGCAGTCACGCGCTCAGTCGACGCGGCGCCGGTCGGGGACGTTGAGAGAGGCACCCGCGGCGATTCTCCACGGTCGACTGGCCGAGTTGCTAACGGCGTTGGTTCATGTTTGGTACCACCCGGCGGGAGCATGGCGTTGCGGCGGCGGTGGCTGTCCTGGGGGGGGGGGGGGGCATCAGTCTCCGGGGGGGGGACTCCACGACGGCCAGGTCCATGATTGGGGGCCACGGATCGGTGGCTGCGCGCCATCTGGGGGGGTGGGCCGACCTTGTTCTGCGCCGGCCTGCTGTGTGGTTCCGCCATGTTGCGCGGCGCAGCACACAAGCGGCCGCCGCGCGCATGCACGGACCCGCGGCGAGCAGTGCAGGACCGCGTACGGTAGCTGAAGCAGCACGGAGCGATTTCAGCGCGGTGCTGGCCCCCTGTGGGCTACAGAATCGCTGGGCCAAGAGGCCTGTTGATGCCGGTGTGAAATACTCCGGTGTTTCCGCCGACGTCAACACTTATCCGTGTTTTTAGAGAATGCCGGCTGTTATGTTTACCTCATGCTTTTATACTACAATTTCTGCACACGTTTCTACATGCAAATTTGTTCCTTTTCCTTAAATTATTTATATAATATATACAAGGTTTACATTAATGTTTACTGAATAGTTATTTGTTGTAATTCATTTATTTCGCTACCTTTTATCTAAACCTCTACAATTACATAAAACAATCTGAACCCCATTTCTAAATAACTATGCTCATTTTATTATTTCCGCATAGCTCTACAATGACTCGTTCTGTATCATCTCATTTAATCCTCCCATATTGTATCAAGCAATAGCTCATCCAATTTCCCATTATGGACAACATGAGACATTACCATAATCGGTGAGTAAAATCAATGTTTATATAAAAAAAGGCTACAATCTATGGCTGCAGAATGGGAACGCAATTGAATCTGAATGTCTTGGTGCAATTATACCCTGCTCTCTAACCCCACTTCAGATGAGGACTTCTTCAAAATGTGTTCATTGAATGTGGACATCAGCATTTATTGTCCACCCATAATTGCCCTTGAGAAGGTGGTGGTGAGCTACTGCCCTAAACTGCTGCAGCCTGACAAATGTTTATGCATCCATAGTTGTTGTGGTGGACTTCTGCCACCTAACAACAGGAAAGTCAAGTGCAAGTTGCAATCATTTACTTGTGATTCAAGCATGATGAGTTCTATCCCAGAGAAACCTCTAAAGTAACACTTCTCCAATGCAGCACTCTATCCATACAGCCCTCACAGTGAGAGCACTCTAATACAGCTCTCTCTTCCAAGTCACAAGTACACGCTGTTTATACAGTTAGTCAGTACACAGAACATTGTTTAGACATCTGCGGTGGGATTCTCCGACCCCCCGCCAGGCGGGGGGGGGGGGGGGGGGGGGGGGGGAGGGGGGGGGGGGGGGTGGCACGATGGCCTGGCCTGTGATTGGGACCCACCGATCCGCGGGTGGGCCTGTGCAGGGGGGCACTCTTTCACTCCGCACCGGCAGCTGTAATGGTCTGTAACGGTCCGCCATGACCAGCGCAGAGAAGAACCCCCCTGCGCATGCGCTGGGATGACGCCAGTACACGCTGGTGCTCCTGGGCATGCGGCAACTTGCGCCGGCCCGGGGAGGCCCGGAGGCGCCAGTTGGCGGGGCGCCAAGCCCTTCGGCACCAGCGCCGGCCTAGCCCCTGAAGGTGCGGAGGATTCCAGGCAGCCCAGCGCTGGAGTGGTTCACGCCACTCCTCGGCACTGGTACGGCCCACCCCACCGGATAGCGGAGAATCCCGGCCCACCTTGTCCACATAGGTATATTATTAAACCATCACCCTGAACCAAGCTCCTAGCTAGAGATTACCCGCTCTATTGTAAACAACTAAGGCTTTGCTGGATGGTTCTTGCTGATCTCAGGGGCTGGATTCTCCTTTCGCGGGACTAAGTCCCTACGCCGGCGGGAAAACCGCCGCGAACCACTCAGGCGTCAACAGCCCCCGACATACCTGCCAAGTCCCGCCGTGTGGGACCATGTCTAATTCACACTGGCGGGGCTGGCCAAAAACAGACGGCCGCTCGGTCCATTGGGGCTCGGAGAGCTGGGGGGGGGGGGGTGCTGCCAACGGCCCCCGACTGCCGTGGTGTGAACCCTGCCCCTGCCCAAAATCCGGCGCTGGAGAATATTTCATAGAATTTACAGTACAGAAGGGTGCTCCGGTTTCCTCCCACAATCCAAAGATGTGCGGGTTAGGTGGATTGGCCATGCTAAATTGCCCGTAGTGTCCTAAAAAAGTAAGGTTGGGTTACGGGTATAGGGTGGATACGTGGGTTTGAGTAGGGTGATCATTGCTCGGCACAACATCGAGGGCCGAAGGGCCTGTTCTGTGCTGTACTGTTCTATGTTCTATGTAACACCCAGACTCTGGCCTGCTCACGCAGCCAGGCTCTCTACGGCTGGCCCAATTAAGTTTCTGCCCAATGATAACCTCCAGGATGTTGATAGTGGGGGACGCAGCAATATTAATGCCGTGGGGAATGGTCATTACTTGGCTCTTGTGTGGCACGAATATTGCCAAGCCTGGTCACTGTCTTAGACTTGCTGCATGTGGGCATGGGTGGCTTGGAATTGAACACTGCAATTATCAACAAATGCCCCAACTCCTGACCGTATGATAGATGAAAGGTTATTGACGAAGCAGCTGGAGATGGCTTGCCTTGTGACACTACCCTGAGGAACTCCTGCAGAGATACACTGGGGCTCAAATGATTGGCCTCCAACAAATGCAACCATCTTCCTTTGTGCTCAGTGTGACAGCAATCAGGGGAGGGATTTCCGCCAATCCCAATTGCTTCAATTTTATTCAGTCTCCTTAATGCCACACTTGGTTAAATTCTGCCTTGACATCAAGGGCTGTCGCTCTCGCCTAACCAATTCCTTTATCCATGTTTCGACTGAGGTTGTCATTAGGCCTGGAGCCTGGTGGTTTACGGGCAGCACAGTAGCACAAGTGGATAGCACTGTGGCTTCGCAGCGCCAGGGTCCCAGGTTCGATTCCCCACTGGGTCACTGTCAGTGCGGAATTTGCACGTTCTCCCCATGTCTGCGTGGGTTTCCTCCGGGTGCTCCGGTTTCCTCCCACAGTCCAAAGATATGCAGGTTAGGTGGATTGGCCATGATAAATTGCCCTTAGTGCCCAAAAATGTTAGGTGGGATTATTGGGTTACGGGGATAGGGTGGAAGTGATAGCTTAAGTGGGTCGAATGGCCCACTTAAGATGGGCTGAATGGCCTCCTTCTGCACTGTATGTTCTGTTCTAAGAACCCAAACTGAGCATCATTCGGCAGGTTATTGGAGAGTAAGTACAATTCAAAAGTACTGTTGATGGAACCTTCCATCATTTCACTGATGATTGAGAGCAGCCTGATGGTGCAGTAGTTGGCCAGGTTAGGTGGCACAGTGGTTAGCACTGTTGCCTCACAGCGCCAGAGACACAGGTTCGATTCCGACCTCGAGTGACTGTGTGGAGTTTGCAAATTCTTCCCCTGTCTGCGTGGGTGTCCTCCGGGTGCTCCGGCTTCCTCCCCACAGTCCAAAGATGTGCAGGTTAGCTGGATTGGCCACGCTGAATTGCCCCTTGATGGGATTGCATGGATAGGACAGAGTGCTTTTTCAGAAGATTGGTGCAGACTTGATGGGCCGAATGGCCTCTTTTTGCACTGTAGGGTTTCTATGATTCTACAATTTGTTCTGGTTTTCGTGGACAATAATGTTCCACTTTTTTGGGGGGTTCGGGAGCGGGGGGGCGGGGGGGTGGCGGGGGCGGGGGTGGTAAACGCCTGTGTTGTAGCTGCACTGGAACCCAGGGAAGGCGTTTGGCTAGGGTCATGCTATTTCTGGAGCACCGTTTTCAGCACTGCAGCCAGGATATTGTCAGCACCCAGAGCCTTTGCTGTATCTGATGCGCTCATCCATTTCTTGATTTCGCTGGGAGTGAATCAAATTGGCTGAAGACTGGCCTTTTTGAAAGTGGGGGCCCGGAATCATAGAATGGCTATTGCACAGAATGAGATCATCCGCCCGTCATGTCTGTATTGGCTTTCGAGCAACTTGGCTCCTACCACTCCCCCCCGTCGTTTCCCTGGAGACCTGCAATTATTTATGCTTAAGGTACGGATTGAATTTCCTTTTGAAACCCTCGATTGACGCTCCCTCCACCACACTTTCAGACAGTGCATTCCAGGGCATCCCTGTTTGCTGTAAAAAGCTTTTCCTCATTTCGCTGTTGATTCTTTTGCCAATCAATTTAAATTTAAGTGCTCTAGTCCTGCTGCCAATGTGAGAGATGTTTCTCTCTATTTACTCTGTCTTGTCCTTGGAACATCCCTATTAATTATACTTTCCTCTAAGGTAGCTCCAGTCTATCTTCTTAACTGAAGTCCCTCATCCCTTGAGCTATTTTCATAAAATCTTCCCCCACCCCCACCCCGCTACAACGCCTTCACATTCTTCCAAAAGGGTGGTGCCCAGAATTATACACAATATTTCATTGAAGGCTGAACCAGAGTGGTATAAAATTTACCATACCATTCTTGCCTTTGAACTCCCAGCTCCTACTTATAAATCCCAGGGTCCGGATGTCTTTTTAAATATAAATTTAGAGTGCCCAATCTGATTTTTCCAATTAAGGGGTAATTTAGCGTGGCAATCCACCTACCCTGCACATCTTTGGGTTGTGGGGGCGAAACCCACACAAACACGGGGAGAATGTGCAAACTCCACACGGACAGTGACCCAGGGCTGGGATTGAACCTGTGACCTCAGCGCTGTGATGCAGCAATGCTAACCACTGCGCCACCCCCAGATGTCTTTTTAACCATTTACTCAACCTGCACCACCTTCCCACCTTTGCTGATTTTAATAATAATATTATTTGTCAATGAAATTACTATGAAAAGCCCCTAGTCGCCACATTCCGGTGCCTGTTGGGGGAGGCTGGTGCCGGAATTGAACCCATGCTGCCGCCTTATTCTGCATCGATTTAGCCCAGTGTGCTAAACCAGCCCCTATGTGCATCTCGGGTTTCTCGGTTCCTGCAACCCTTTTATATGCTTTATATAAATAAATATATGCTTTATTTTTGCCTGCCTGCCCACATCCTTCCAACCAAAATTAATCGCTTCACTATTCTCTGCGCTAAATTTCAGCTGAGACACGTCCTTCCACTGCTCCAGTTTGTTCATGTTCCCGTGAAGACTAAGACTATCCTCCTCACAATTCACGATGCTTCCATGTTTTGAGTCGTTTGCAGAAATTTTGCCATGTACCTTAGGCCCAGGTCATTATAATAATTAAGAAAAGCAACAGTCCTGGAACCAACCCCTCGAGAATCCCATTGTGTGGCTTCTTCCAGTCCAAACAAAACAGTTCTTCACCACATTCCTGTCACTCAGCCAACTTCAAATCAATGCTGCCCATTTTCCCTTTTATTCCATGGGCTTCAACCTTCTCTGGAAAGCACTATATATCAAACACCTTTTGGAAATCCATATACACCACATCCACCACGTTTCTGTCATGAACCATCTTGATTACCTCATCAAAAAACTCAACCAAATTTGTTCAATGTGATTTGCCCTTAACAAATCCATGCTGGCGTTCCCTAATTTTCTCCAAGTGATATTTAATTGTGTGGACCATTATTGTCTCTAAAAGTGAAAGCTGAGCATTCCACATTTTACTAATTGTTAATACCGGAATAAATGGAAGACTTTGACACAGTGGGGGGGGGGAGCTTTCCCAGGTTAGATTGGTCTGTATTGCTGCCCTTAATCTTACACCCTTTTTTGAACTAGGGTAGAACATTTGCAATTGTCCAGTCCTCTGACACCAGCCTGTATCTAAAGAGAATTCAAAGATTATGACCAACACCTCAGCAATTTCTACCCTTAGTTCCTCTACCCTTGGGTGATTCCAATTCGCTCTTGGTGAATTGTCAACTTTTAAGTATTGCCGGCCTTTCTCATACCTTCTATTTATTACTTTTTAGCCCATCCAGTGTCTTCCGTCTTTTTGTTTTCCAATTAAGGGGCAATTTAACGTGGCCAATCCACCTAACCTGCACATCTTCGGGCTGTGAGGGTGAAACCCACACAGGCAGAGGTAGAATGTACAAACTCCACATGGACTGTGACCCAGTCCAGTGTCTTAACTGTCCTGAAATGGTCCTTTTATCTGCTGACTCTTGGCTTGGAACTTGGTTGCTGGACAGCCTGATCTTTGCTTTGATTTTTTACCAATTTGTGCATTTTCAGTCTGCTCTGTTGTTAGTCCTGCTTCCTCTAGCCCTGGCTGAAGTTCTAGACCTACTCTTTTGTTTCTATCATCGATGCCCCCTCAGTTTAATTGTGCCTTCCCAGCGCTGCTCTATTGATGCTGCCCTCTTACCCCTGATCATTTCCTGCCCTGCTACATTATCTGACCCAATTCCTTTTGACCACTGCAGCCCCAAGTTAATGCCAAGTAACAAGATAATCTGAATCCTGGGTGGATTGAAGAGGGTGGGAGAGATGGGCAGATATACGAGTTGAGACGGAAGCAAAATGCAAACATAGAGAGAATGATGGTAGGAGAACATGATGGCATAGAGACATCGGCAGCGGAGAGATGCACAGGGAGAAATGCTGGGCAAAGAAAACTTTTAAGGTCACGGAATAATGGGCCAATCTTTTAGGACGAAGGTGAGGAGAGATTTCTTCACTAAAACGTTTTGAGTTTTATGCAATTCTTTACCCTGAGTGTTGTGAGTGTGCCTTCTGTGCATATATTTAAGGCTAGGATAGACAGATATTTGGTCTCTTACAGAATCAATGGATATGAGGAGCAGCTGACAAAGTGAAGTGAAGGGCGAGATCATCCATTTAAAAAAAAAAAATTTTTTATTGAAAAATTTTGTATTTATATAACAACAACGAACCGCAATAAAATACCAACAATAACAATAATGATAACAGTCATAAACATTCACCCATCCTTAATGAACAACAAAACATATTAACAACACCTTAAGTTAACACAATATTAAGTTAAATAACCATAGGAAAAAAAAGGGCGAGATCATCAATGATCATATTAAATAGCAGAACAGCTTTGAGGGCCATTTCCTATGTCCTTATATTAAAGAGAATGAAAGATGGATGAGATAAAATAGGAGAATGGGATGGGGGCATGGATGCAAAGAGAACCGGCAGCAGGTGAGAAAGAGGGAGATATTGCATTCAACTGGGGAAAGAGTAATTGAAGGAAGTTTTTGTCAAATGTGCAAACTTTAGCTACCTGTGCTTCAAACATTCTCCTGATGGCCAATCAAAATACGCCGTCAACTAATTTGACAACAGAAGTGGAGAGGTCGACACTGCCCGGTCTGGCTGGCTCCCTAGTTGAAGAAGACCTCTCATGGCAAGTAGCCTACAAGGACAGGAGATCTGCACAAGCTGACGCTACTGTAACTGGAACACCAGTATGAGTAAATGTGTTATCTTGTCCACCTATACATATCTTAGACCTTGCCTGTGATCCAAGTAAAAATTTTAATTACTCAATTCGATCTACTGTGTATAAGTTCTCCTTCAAGTCTATTAATTTTTCAGCTGGAATTGTCAAATGCTCAAAGTAACTTAATTGAGCGCAGCAAAGAAGGTTCAATGTACATTCATTGGTGATTTTACCTGTTGATACGCCTCCCCTTCTGTAGTGAAATCACAGAAATGGTATGTATTAGGAGGCACAATGAGAAGCAGGAGTTGGCCATTGCATTTTATAAAATGTGCCATGGTAACTTTTCAGAAAAGCTATGATGGGCGCCGTTGTTGCACAGTGACATAAAGGTTCCTTTGTGATATTTTTAAAACTCTAAGTGGTTTCTGTTGAACTATCACAGTTATTCTGTTCTGCCTCTCTCAATTAGTTCTTTAAGTAAGGTTTAATGCTGTGTTTTGGACAGGAGAGGGGACCGGGGAGGAGGGGGAGCGGTGCGGTGGTTAATTTGAACAACCATGATTTCTCCTCTTACTGCCAGTCTGCAAACAGAAAGGTGTTTCTGATTCATGATTTCCTCCTTTATAAGTGGTGCCATATTCCCCACAACCCTCCAGTTTGGTGAGATGCAAGCTTTAATCGGGTAGGCGGTGGCATAGTGGTATTGTCACGGACTAGTCATCCAGAAGACCCAGGGTAATGATCTAGGGACCCAGGTTCAAATCCCACCACAGCAGGTGATGGAATTTAAACTCAATAAAATATCTTGAATTAAAAATCTAATGATGACCATGAAACCATTGTCGATTGTTGCAGAAAGCTATCTGGTTCACTAATGTCCTTTCAGGAAGGAAATCTACCATCCTTACCTGGTCTGGCCTACATGAGACTCCAGATCCACAGCAATGTGGTTGACTCTTAACTGCCCCTCAGGGGCAATTAGGGATGGGCACAGCCTGCCTCGCCTACATCGCATGCACGAATAAAAAATAAATAAAGGCACGGGGAGTCCACACCGAGTAAAATAAAGAAACAAAGTTTTATTTACAATACAATATATATTAAGCTATTTTGCTGGTAGGAACAGCTGGTTTTCAAACAGTCGTGCCAGATTTGCTTGAGCAGTCACAGGATGTGGAATTTTACGCTCGCTTTTTGACTCGGCACGGTCGATCCCGAATGAGTTCCAAACTGGTCGGTGCCTTACTGGCCAACTTGTTATACAGAGGTTAATAGAGATCCCCAGCCCCTAGTGGGGAAGCTCTCACTCCGCAAGGACCACAGGCAAGATGATCATTCCCATCCTTTAGGCCCCATGTGGACTATTGCACAACCCTCTGTTAATAACCCCAGAACAAATTTGAGATGAAGTCAGAGGGTTAGTTTATTTTATACACACACACAAAACTTGAAAGGAGTTTTGCAGAGTCGCCTCTTTCTGCACTTGTACAATAAAAGAGGGATAAGGAGCAGAAAGGGATACAGGACTAGACATGATTACAATAAGAGTCTTGGTATTATGCGAGTCCAGAGCCCGGGATCAAAAGTCCAATGGCATATTCCTTCTCAAGGTAGCAGGCTGAATGTTACAGGGTGATCTGTCTTTCCAGAATCAAGGATTTCCACGCAGGGAGAAGGCACATAGAAATGAATACACAGAAGTTCCAATGATCCAGTAGTTCACAGTGTAGATGAAGGACAGGCAATTTTATAACTGGACAAAGCTCTTTCTGCTGCTGTTTGTTACAGGGTTAATGGTAGACAGAGACAGGCTGCTTGCCTGTAGCCCTACTTCTTTTCTGAGGCCAAATAGTGACTAAAATACAAAAGCTGTATATTTAAAGGCAATTTAGACAGCTCGCGTCTCAGTAATGTGACAGGATGGCTTCAGGTTGAGCTATTCAGCTAACCTGAATAGCACTGGTTGAAACTCATGGGGCACGATTCTCCGCAAAGGCAGAGAGTCGTGAAGGCTGCCACGAAACCGGCCGTGTTTCACGGCAGCCTCCGCACCCATTCCCGGGACCCGATTCTGCTCCCCGGTCGGGGCTAGCATCGCGGCCCTGTGAACTCCGGCATCGCGGGCTTAACGAATTTCGCTAAGCCAAAGTTAGCGACGGCTGATGCATATGATGACGTCAGCCGCGCATGCGCGGATTGGACGACTCCAACCGTGCATGCGCAGATGATGTCATCCGCGCATATGCGTCAGACCCGCGCATGCGCGGTCCGTAATGCCCCTCAGCCGCCCCGCGGACTTATCCTGCAGGGCGGCGGAGGGAGAAAGAGTGCGCGGGAATCAGACCCGCTGCCCGCAATCGGTGCCCACCGATCGCGGGCCCATGCCACCCTTGGCACGGCCGTGGTGCGGCCGTGCCAATCGGTGGCATGGTTGTGCAGAACGGCACTTTGCAGCCGTTTTCACGAACTGGTATAGCAGGTGTATTAAAAATCGTGAAAACGGCCGTAAAGGCCTTGGAAATTGGCCCATCGACCAGGGGAGAATCGCTGCTCGCCGTAAAAAAACGGCGAGCAGCGATTCGTGTCGGGGGGCGGGCGTGGGGCGGGGGAGAATAGCGGGAGGGCGTCGGACCAGCGTCGCCGTAAAAATTTGCGCCGCCCGCTATTCTCTGCCCCGTCGTGAGTGCGGAGAATCGCGCCCATGTGGTGGGATTATCCGACCCCCCCCCCCCCCAATCGGGTCGGAGAATCCCTGTGGAGAGGCGCAAATCCCACCCCGCCAGCCCGATGCCAGCTGCCATATTCTCCGGTGCCGTTGTTCGGGCGGTGGCGTGATTCCTGCCACGCCGGTTGGGGACCGTTGACAGCGGCTCCCCCTGGTGATTCTCCGGTCACCGATGGGCCGAGTGGCTGTCCAGTTTTGGCCAGTCCCGCCGGCATGAATCACTCAACTCGTGCACCGGCGGGACCTGGCAGGTGAGTATGCGGGGGCGGTACTTGTGGGAGCACAGCAGGATCCGATCCCGGGGGGGCCCCCACGGTGGCCTGGCCCGCAATCGGGGCCCACCGATCTGTGGCCGGGCTTCTTCCGTGGGGGCACTTCTTTTTTCCGCGCCAGGTCCCTGTAGGGCTCTGCCATATTGCCTGGGGGCCGGCACAGAGAAGAGAACCCCTTGCACATGCGCGGAAATACGCCGCGTTCTGCGCATGCGCAAGATCACGCCCGCTGTTCCGCGCATGCGCGAACTCGCACCGGCCCTTCAGCGCCATCTGTAGCGGCGCCAACCCCTCCGTCGTCCACCTAGCCCCCGAAAATGTGGAGAATTCTGCAATTTCGGGGGCTTTTGACGGCGGAGTGGTTGGCGCTAGTTTGTCCGCCGGCATGGGGACTCCCCCCCAGAAGGGAGAATCCTGGCCATTGTGTTTTGGTCCAGGTAATGGTGGGGCCATTAACACCAGATTGGAGATTAGGAGCCTTTGCCCATGGTTGGCTGGAGCAGAAATCTCCTGTAACCCATTGTGTTGTTTTGGCTGGTGTTATATTCTAGGGAATGTGAGGGATTAGCCTTTGCTCGCTTTCTAACTGCTCAGAAACCTCCAGAAGCCAGCATGTGATCAGCTGGAGCCATTTTATCAGCCCAGCAACGGCCCATGTTGAAAAATGTAATTTTGCCCTGAAACCATCGGACAGTTGCATATTGGAGGAAAGTAATTAAGAGTTGTAACATGGATTTGACATGACAGGATCCCATTGTTGTTGATTATAATTCAATTGGACCAGACGAGGGTTACTCTAAATTTTACAGCAGAGAAGAGGCCCATCGGACCATCGTGTCTGCACCGGCCGTCAACCACATATCTATTCTTTTTTTTCCAATTAAGGGGCAATTTAGCGTGGCCAATCCACCTACCCTGCACATCTTTGGGTTCTGGGGGTGAAACCCACGCAGACACGGGGAAAATGTGCAAACTCCACACGGACAGTGACCCAGAGCCGGGATAGAACCTTGGACCTCAGCGCCGTAGACCCAGTGCTAACCACTGTGCCGCACGCCGCCCCAAGCACATATCTATTGTAATCGCACTTTACAGCACTTGATCTATTCTAATCCTATTTTACAGCACGTGATACAAAGATAGGGAGGAAAGCAAGGTGAGAAGGAATCAGTCTGTAAAGGGATGGATAGTGCTGTGGAATTTCAAGAGCTCAAATAAATGTTTCATAATATTGAGGGTAGGGGCAGCATGGTGGCACAGCAGCTAGCACTGCTGCCTCATGGATTGGCCAAGTTAAATTGCCCTTTAAGTGGAAAAAATAATTTGGTACTCCAAATTTTTTTTAAAAATTACTTTACAACAATTCCTCATAAGACAAATCGTCATCACAGGAATCAGTCTCGTTCTCCAGCTGTGGGCTCACCAATGTCTTGTACAGTTGTAGAAGGTTGTTGGCATATGTTGATATGCCACCCTCCTTACAATTAAAGCCAACATTCCATTTACCTTTACTTGCAATACCTACCTGCTGTCTTTGTGTGATCCATGTGCTAAGGCACCCAGATCCCTCTGTACTCCAGCATTCTGCAGCCTCTCCTCATTTACATAATATTCTGCTTTTCTATTCTTCATGCCCTCGTGAATGAACTCACATTTTTCCAAAATGGAGTGTCTGATTCTGAGGCTAAGTGTTGACGACGCTGTAAACGCCAGCACGGCACGGGAGTGATCCACGCCCCTCCAGCTGCCGATCCCGGCATCAACTGGGCGCCACGAGGTCTGCGCAGTGGCATCGGCAAAAACGCGCGCATGCGCAGTGGCTCCCTTCTCTGCGTCGGCCCCGACGCAACATGGCGTAGGGCTACAGGGGCCAGCGTGGAAGAAAGGAGGCCACTAGCCCGAGAGGCCGGCCCGCCAATCGGTGGGCCCCGATTGTGGGCCAGGCTACAGCGGAGGCACCCCCCCCCGGGCCGGACCCCCGTCAACCCCAACAGGCCGCCCCCGGACTCTTCCACGCCGAGGTCCCACTGGGTAAGCCGGCGGGGACTCAGGTTTTTTGGTACGGCCGTTCGGCCCATCCCAGGCGGCGAATCGGTGGGGGGGGGGGGGAGGGTGTAGAGCGGCCGGCGCCAATGGCGCCAGCGGAGAATCACGTCCCGGCGGCGGGGCGGCATGGCGTGATTCGTGCCGGTCACGCCGATTCTCCAGCCCGACCCCGGGCTGAGAGAATCCCGCCCTCTGTCTGCCAAATTTTTGCCTACCCACTGAACTATCCATCCCTTTACAGACTGATTCCTTCTCACCTTGCTTTCCTCCCTATCTTTGTATCATCAGCAAATCTGGCTACAATACAGTCGGTCCTTTCAACCAAGTCATTTGCTATGTGTTTTCTTGCAAGGTCACTTTTGCTTTTATTTTTCCTTCCATTTTAAAGTAATTTTCTTACTCATTTTAAAATCATTGCTCCTTACAACAACTGTTGCAGGAGATTTACTCTTTGACCTTTGCCACTACCACTCTTGAACCCCTCATTGCAATGTCAGAGCTTTGACGTGTCTCGCCCACAAATCAAAGGACATTGTTTGTAAAGCTCAATCCATGCTGCGATAGCTACGGCAGTGGTGACTCAGCTGAGAAAACAGGCAAGTGAGCCAGAATAGAAATTGCAATGACACGTGAAGCCCTATGGGGTCATGAGTGTTGTACGCATTGATAATGAAGAGATCAGCCATGGCAGTCAAATGACCTGTCAAGCATTATTGTAAGGCTGACACGCACACAATCGCCAAGGACAAAGGAGCAGCGTCTCTGGTAGCTCATCCCAACACACATTTATGCCTTTTCCCTTTTATGACCGAGACAAGGCTGATATCTTTTAGTCAATAGTTGCAAGCATCAACTGGGATCTTTGCATCATGTGGCTAAGTTGTTGAGCAAAGTACAACGGTCTTAATAATGACATCTTGTATGAGAGCTTCTGTAAGGTTAACTCCTACCCTTTAGCCACTTATCCAGTGCTATCTTCAAGTTATAACAAAATCCATGTTTGGAACTCGAGGAAGAGCACATTAACCCAGCAGAGGAAGCACTTGGCAAGACTGATCAGGCTGATCATAATCTCGAAACTCATTGATGAACCCTACTGTAACATGAAGGGCCAGGCACATCAGGAATGGTTTTAAAAGGAACTCAAACTATTATGCAGGCCCCTTTTAATGTGTTTTGGTAAATGGAAGCAACAATTTAATTGCTGAAATTAAAATGTCTGCACTTTAATGATACAAAGCAGCAGAGTAGACTTGATTTATTTCTTGCTGTAGAGAGGTTGGAGATGCTACACAAAGACGCTGGCCTTGCTTTGAAGCAATAGCATGCACTGCCATATATGTTCCTCTTCTAGATTAAGTAATTGAGCATCAACATTAGAGCATTGGCTTGGCATTGTGCTGTGCAATAAATCCCGTGGATGTAGCTGAATAATTAAAGGTGTAGTGGGGTAGTTTCTACTCATTACACCGGTTCAGCCTAATTAATCAGACGTTCGGGCAGCAAGGTGGTGCAGTGGTTAGCACTGCTGCCTCACAACGCTGAGGACCCTGGTTCGATCCCGGCCCCGGGACACCGACAGTGTGGAGTTTGCACATTCTCCCCGTGTCTGCGTGGGTCTCACCCCCCCCACCCCCCTCCCCCCTCCCACAAAGATGTGCAGGGTAGGTGGATTGGCCACAGTAAATTGCCCTTTAATTGTAAAAAATTATTGGGCCCCTAAATATTAAAAAAATTAATCAGAAATCAATGTAACCAGTATTATTAACCAATAATTCTTCCGTCATCTCCTTATTTTCCATTATTAATTCTCTAGCCTGGCTCGCTAGAGGACCAATGCTCACTTTACATTTTTTCCTTTTTAAATACCTGTAGAAACTCTTATTGTTTTTAAATTTATTGTTAGCTTTCTCTTGTACTGAATTTTCCCATCCTTATTAATCTTTCAGTCATTCTTTGCTGTTTTATTCTGTTTCTCACTGGAATATATCTGTTTGGAGTGTTGTGAAATTACGAATTAAATGTCTGTCACAGCATCTCGACTGACTTATCCCTCAACCTAAGTTCCCAGTTCACTTTAGCCACCCCTGTCTTCATGCCCTTACCATTGCCCGTGGGCTGGATTCTCCGCACCGTCACGCCAAAATGACTTCTTACCGTTGTTATTTTGTATCTTTACCCAAGCTGATTCATTCCTGATCTCCAGAACTAAAGTAATCTCTCTATTGTACCAATGTCATCCCTAATTAACAGAGCTACCCCTCCACCTTTTCCTAGTTTCTTGTCTTTCCTATGTGTCATGTATCCTTGAATATTCAGGTCCCGTTTTTTCATCTTGCAGCCATGACTCTAATGATTATTTATTTCTATTTGTGCTGTCAATTCATCTGTTTTCTGAATGCTACATGCATTGAGGTACAGAACGTTTAGTTCTGTCCTTTTACTATTTTAGGAATCTTTAACCTTATCTGCTGGTGTATTCTTGGGGTTTGTACAATGTGTCCCTTTCTGCCATACTCTGATCATAATTTCTGTTATTCCGACCTTGCTCTCTTGCTTTGTCTTCTCTATCTAATTTATCACTTCTCCCCTCATTCTCACTGTTTAATTTGAAGCCCTAATTCTACAGTTTACCAGAAGTCTTGGCCCAGTACAGTTTATGTGAAGATCACCCCAACTGTACAAATCCACTTTCTCAGGTACTACCCAGCCTTAAGCCTATTGAGGTTCTCCTCACAACGCTCATTCCCACCTAGTGTTGTGTCTTTAGCAAATTTGAAAACACCATATTTGGATCCTGGATCCAAATCATTGATGTAGATTATGTAGTATTTTGCAGTATTGTAGATATATTTGATTATAAACATTTGGCAAATTAAGGGTTAACAGCCTGGGGTTAGAATGTGTTTGACTTGTTGCTATCTTTATTAATAATCACAAGCTGCGAGTATGTTTTTTGTATTGACCAAATGACCACACAACCAGGGGAATGGGACAGTTCAGCGCCGACGTTTCAGCGCCGCCGTTTCAGCGCCACCGTTTCAGCGCCAGGACGTTTCAGCACCAAATATTTCAGCGCCAAATATTTCAGCGCCAGGACGTTTTAGCGCTCATTCATTCAGAAATCATTCTTGAGTATGGTCACAGGTATGACACAGGTATACCAGCTTTTACACTTAGTTATTTGGTCGTTTCATCGTTCTAACTGTCTTTAGATTTTGTTGGAGCTTTATTATGATTACTGTTTAGATAATGGTAGAGTTTTGTTCACAAGTTTTTATACTTACTTACTTACTTACTTGGGCAGCAGGGTAGCATGGTGGTTAGCATAAATGCTTCACAGCTCCAGGGTCCCAGGTTCGATTCCCGGTTGGGTCACTGTCTGTGTGGAGTCTGCACGTCCTCCCCCTGTGTGTGTGGGTTTCCTCCGGGTGCTCCGGTTTCCTCCCACAGTCCAAA
Source organism: Scyliorhinus canicula (assembly GCF_902713615.1). Classification (NCBI taxonomy): domain Eukaryota; kingdom Metazoa; phylum Chordata; class Chondrichthyes; order Carcharhiniformes; family Scyliorhinidae; genus Scyliorhinus; species Scyliorhinus canicula. Next base: position 16,762,572 of record NC_052165.1, read on the forward strand.
GATGTGCGGGTTAGGTGGATTGGCCATGCTAAATTGCCCGTAGTGTCCTAATAAAAGTAAGGTTAAGGGGGAGGTTGTTGGGTTACGGGTATAGGGTGGATACGTGGGTTTGAGTAGGGTGATCATGGCTCGGCACAACATTGAGGGCCGAAGGGCCTGTTCTGTGCTGTACTGTTCTATGTTCTATGTTCTATTAGTTATTTGGTAAATTTCTTTTGGTAAATTTGGTAAGTTCCATATCTTTAAACCCAAGGCCCGCATTCACACGTTAGAAAGAGAGGTGATCGAAAAGATCAACGAACATACTCATCCCCCATCTGCAGTTGCTATCGAAGTGGAAAAGGTCATAACTGATGTGAGAGACCGGGCTGAAAAGACTTGTGAGCCTCCAAGTACGATTATCAACAAGTGCATTGAAAAAATGTCCGTGGCAGGTATGGCACAGTTACCAAACAGGCAGGCAATGCGAAAAATTATTCGTAGAAAACGAGACGAAGTTAATCAGGTCCCCGATAATCCAAGATCGATTCAAGAGCTTCAGTTACCTCATCAATACATGATCTATAAACCCACCCCAGAAACCGAGGAAAATTTCTGTTTAAAGGATAGTGGTACGAACAACGAACGGATTATTATATTTGGGAGAGAGAGTTGGTTAGAACACATGGCAACTTCCACGACTTGGTATGCTGACGGAACATTTGCGGTAGCACCACACCTATTTTATCAAGTTTATATCATCATGGTTAGGAAAAATAACGGAGTTCACCCTGTATTGTACGCGCTTTTACAAAACAAACAGTATGCGACCTATATGATGTTGTTTGCGACGGTAAAAGAGATGATTACAAACGCAGGACCTGCCATTATCAATTGTGATTTTGAACGCGCTGCTTTTACCGCCATGAAAGACTCCTTCCCCAATATAGAAGTAAGAGGCTGCCTTTTTCATCTGTCTCAAAATATACTTAGGCAGATAAGTGGTTTTGGTCTCATGCGTTTATATAAGAGCAATCCCGATTTTGCATTACATTCGAAAATGATAACTGCCCTATGTTTTGTGCCAGTTGACGACCTTGACAGTCACGTGGATTCTTTAGCAGGTAATTTACCGGAGGAGTTAATTCCGGTTTTAAACTATTTCGAAGACAATTATATCGGCCGTCCTAATCGCCGAGGAGCAGGCAGACAAAGTCCTTTATTTCCTACCGAGATGTGGAATATGTATCAAAGAACATTAGATGGGGATGACAGAACAAATAACTATGCTGAGGCGGCCAACAGGAGATTGAAAAGTGAACTGTTAATGTCACACCCAACTATCTGGAAGTTCATTGATGTCCTTAAGCATGTTCAAAAGGGAAGAGACGAGCACTTCGAGAAACTTTTAGCTGGCAATGAACCTCAATTAAAATTACTTAAATATAGAAAAGCTGATGAGAGGATATTGAAAATTGTTTCCGAATATGGCAGCAGGAATGAAATTGACTACCTTCGTTCAATAGGGCACAATTTAACAAACTAAATGCGTTTTTTCCAATGAATATCCAATGAATGTCCAATGAACTTTCTTTTTAATGATTGATTTTATGAACTTACAGATTTGTAAATTGTTTTAATGTACTGTTTTTGGATCTTTATAAGTGGATCTTTTACAATAAAAACATTTTGTTAACACTTGAGTTTTATTTCATTTTATGAACTTACAGATTTGTAAATTGCTTAGTGCCTAAAAAAATTCTGTCATAACTATATGACAACATTGGAGAATCTTTTTTTTCTGGGGCTGAAATGTGCTGGCGCTGAAAAGTCCTGGCGCTGAAAAGTCCTGGCGCTGAAACGGCGGCGCTGAAACGGCGGTGCTGAAACGGCGGCGCTGAAACGGCGGCGCTGAAACGGCAGCGCTGAAACGGCGGCGCTGAAACGTACCGCACCCCACAACCAGTATGTTAGCACAAAGGACAGTTATTATTAAACACAAGACTATCTCTCTGTGCAATGATACACGCGGCTACGTATTAAACTACACCTATCAACTAAGATGACCTTTACGTAACTACTGGATGACCGGTTCTGTGCAGGTAGATAAGGCCTTAGCCCATGTGTTTCGGCTGGAAGTCGTCAGGTTCATCTCGGCTGCGGCTCGCCTCTCTCAGGTAGCGATTGTGGGTCTTGAACTTGGCTGGTCGTTATGCTGCAGTTGGTATGGGCACAGGCCGGTCCCAAAAGAGACCGATCCCTAGGTGCGCAGTGCCCCTTATCCTTCTCCTTTTTCACGCCCTTTTTGGGCTGTGCTAACTCAGGATCAATGGATCGATAGGGTCTCAATCACCCTAATCGATTCTGGCCAATTAGGGGCGGGTAACTCGATGGTTGGCGGGTCCTAGTTACCATTGTCCCATTGTACGTATGCCTTTCCAAATAAGGGCAAGTGGCGTCGGGTGAGTCTGCTACTGTTCCTATACCTTGATTTGAGTAAATTGTCCTGGGGAAATCGGTGATTGACCTTCAACAGGTGCAAATTTCAGTTCCGTCTGATTTTCCTTTGCACAATACACAGGAGCTGTGTATTATCTGTGTCCCAACTTGACCACAATTCCCATTATCCTTTGCGGGCGGCTATTTTAGATGGCCACAGACTGCAGTAGTCATGGTCTTAAAAAGAATCTTGTTCTGGAAGACCAGAAAACCTTTAGGAACCAGAGTTGAAATTGACCAGAATGTTTGCAATGTTGTTTGACTAGGGGGAGTCCCTGGGGAGTTCATGTGTTTTCAGCTTGGGGAGAGTATGCCATTACTGGGATGAGTTAACATATTCTGACATTTTGAGAAAGCTTTCTGAGCTGACTTCTGATCTGACTAGCCCTTTAGACCACAGGGAAAACTTTTTGTTCTCAGAGTAGGTTACGACAAATAGTATTTAAAGCAGAACAGGCTTGTCTGAGGACAAGGGGAAAAGCTTGAAAAAAAAACATTGAAACAGCCTTTTGAAGACATCCACCCAAAGTCTGCAGGGGTTCTTCCAGGAGCCAAATCTGTTCTGGAAAGCAAGTGTTACTCTGTGCCTTGGGGATGTAGGATGGATTGGGAGCTGTACGTTTTTCTTTCTTGTTTTTAATTGGGAATAGAGATAGTAATTACTGCCCTATTATGAATTTTCTTGCCCTATTATGTATTTTATTTTCTTCCCTTTTCATCCCACGTACTTAATGATCTGTTGAGCTGCTCTCAGAAAAATACTTTTCACTGTACCTCGGTACACGTGACAATAAACAAATCCAATCCAATGAGTAGTATTGTTTAAGCGTAATTGTAAGCTATTTTCGGATGTGTTGTTACAGAGTTTAATAGTGTTGATAAAGTTTTGTGTTAAAATACCAAATCCCTATTCCTTCGTGCAGTCACTCCTGGAGCAAAGTATTCTTTCTGCACAGTCTTACAAAATAAACTAAAATAGTGGGGCTTTGGTCCAGAATCCTGGGCACTGTTGGGGTCTGGTCAGTGTAATAGTTGTGAATAGCTGGTGCCTAAGCTCCAATGCTTGCTGTACCGCACTAGTCACAGCCTGCCTGTCTGAGAATCACAAGTTGGAAGTGGAATGAAATGCTCTCCTGTTGCTTTCTAATGCAGCACTCCCTCGGCTACTAATGATGAACAAAATTGCAACTGCTGGTTTCGGTAGCCAAAAACCAGAAATGCATAGATAGTGGTTAATACAGATCTCCAAGAGGAAAATTTAAGTTTGTGATTTTTGCAGATGCATTTTCTCAGGGGTGGCATGTTGGTGCAGAGGACCCGGGTTCGATTCCGACCGTGGGTCATTGTCCGTGTGGAGTTTGCACATTCTCCCCGTCTTTGCGTGGGTCTCACCCCCACAACCCAAAAGATGTGCAGGGTAGGTGAATTGGCCATGCTAAACTGCCCCTTTACTGGAAAATATAATTGGCTACTCTAAACTTATTTTTAAAAAAGAATTTTTTTTCAAAAATGAAGCGTGTCTTCTCTTTTCAAATGCAGTAGACCAGGTGTGGGTCTTTAAATGTTCTTTTCAGCTAAGCTGTTGTCATAAATATATCCTTTTACTAATGTTCTTATCAAATAATGATTGCAGTGCCATCTCTTCTCATTAGAGCATGATTATATAAGACTTCAGAGAAGAGTAAGATTGTTGGCTGAGCGAGTTTGACCCTGAGCTAGAAGAATTCCACTATACTGACGGTTTCTTGTGGAGACTGTGGCGTGGAGATTGACGCAGGTTTGGTTTAGCTCCCTGTGGTTGAAAAGTCTGCCCCACTGACTATCTCTCCGTTCACTCAGCAGAATGACTATGGTGCCAGTGGACTCATTCCATTTTAAGGCATTGGAAGGAAAAATAGAGAAAATTTGATCTAAAGCTATGCAATCTATTAAGCTTTCATGCAATATACAGGATGCAAACTGAATTTAAATTAGGGAGTCTTGACCCGACTTTGATAATAGAACTGGATTATTGACTGCAGCGGAATCTATAGAAACTAATCAGGAATGTCCATCACAAAGACAGACAATGTACCTTTGATAAGATAAATTGTAAAGTGCGTTGATTTAATTAATGAATGTTTTATTTGCAGAGCAGAATTTGGTTGCAGGGAATGCATTCCTGGAAAAGAGCACCAACTGAAGAGGGAGCTTTGTTAAAGGACTCAGAGCTGACCCGTTATTTGCACTTCTAATATTTTAATCACAGCTCACTCTAGGACAGCCACTGTCAACCTGTCAAACGCATTACCTCTTGAAAATTTAATTTTTAAAGAGTTATGTGTTTGAGTCAGTGGGCAAATTAATGAGCTGGTTACTTGCAGACAGCAAAATGCTTCAACGATAGATTACTTCATAAGATGGAAGCAAAATGGTGCAGAAGCTGCAAATCAGAAATAGAAACAGAAAATGTTTTTTGAACAAATTACTCAGCCTGGCTGGCAAACACCCATGGAGAGTGGGAGAGTTAATGTTGCAGATGACCTTTCGTCAGCACTGGGAAAAGTTACAGATGTAATAGATTTTGATTATTTTAAGGTGGGAAGAAGATCAAAAGGGAAGGTCCGTGATGGGATGGGAAGCAGGAGCGGTTAATTAGCAAAAAGGTTTCACAGCGCAAGAGAAAAGAGTGCAACAACAGGACAAGTGATGAAACAAAGGATGTGTCTAGAAGAGGTGTGAATGGCAAGATTGTGACTGAATAGCTGCTGCCTAAAAGCATGGCAGCGGGAAATAAGAGAGAGACCCTGGGAGAAAACTTTGAAACCAGCAACAAAAATTGGGGCAGAGGTTGCAAAGTAATAAATCGCTGTTTCGCCTATTAGGAATGTTTATTAGAGCAAAATACTGCGGATGCTGGAATGTGAAACATCAATAGAAATGCTGGTAAAACTCAGCAGGCCTGGCAGCATTTGTGGAGAGAGAGAGAATAGAGTTAACATTTTGAGGCCGTGTGACTTTTCTTCAGACTGTTTGCAAAGGGATGGGGTAAAAGGGCAGGTGTTGCATCTCCTATGTTGGGGTGGTGCGGGGGACAGGGGAGGTGGGATGGTAATTGATGAGTAAAACCAGGATATCAGAGAGGGAATGATTTTTTCAGGATATTGTGCGTGGCAGTGGCATCATACTGGAGGTGGCAGAAATGGGTGGAGGATGATCTGTTGAATACAGAGGCTGGTGGGGTGGAATCTGCTGAGCCCTATCCACGTTCTGAGAGGGTGGGGGAAAGGGTAAGAGCGAAGTGTGTGAAATAGACCGGACATTGTCGAGGGCCCCTTCACTTACAGTGGGTGTTGAGGCAGGGGGTGGGGGAATCCTCAGTTGAGGAAAACGGAAGACTTGCTGCTCGAACTGGTATGGAAGGTGACATTGTCTGAACACATGTGGCTGGGATCCTGGGAATGCAATTGGGTGTTTACAGGAAATATGGTCAAGTTAGCTCTGGTCTGACGGCAAGTTAAGGCCCAAACAAAATTCTACATAAGTGCCTGTAAATACATGTTTTGGTCATATTGGGGAAGGTAAAATATGTATGCTGACTAAGGGGAGGCAAAGTTCCATTTTGGGCAAGGCCAGGAAGCAGAGCTAATACTGTCATCAAAGTTTTGGACAACGGTGCAAGGGAAGACATCCAAGTAGGATGGAATTAAAAAGTGTTCCACGCATCCCAAAAAAAGGCAAACCGAGCAAGGACTCATACCAACTCCTTTGATTTGGAGGCAGCGAGTGGAGTAAAGGAGATGTTGATCCATGTGAAATGCTGTTCAGGCAGGCAGAGTTGGATGGCCGTGGATGGGGACTAGATGGTACTATGTTCAAGGAAGATGCAATGAGCCCTTGGACTGTCCTGGTCGGGGGAGAGAAGTGTAAATGGATTGGACGTCCAAGGTAAAAAAAATTATTAAACTCGTAAAGGTAAACATTTAAAAGGTGTTTGAAAGATAATGTTGCAATTTCATTCAAGCCTCTGTGGTTCTTTAAACTTTGAGTGTCTTGAGTACAATGTGTAATAGAGCAAAAGTTTCATAAGTAGGAGTTAATGCGGGGCAGCACGGTGGCTAGCTCTGCTGCCTCATGGCACTGAGGACCCTGGTTCGATTCCAGCCCTAGTCACTGTCTGTTTGGAGTTTGCACATTCTTCTGTGTCTGCATGAGTTTCACCCCCACAACCCAAAAAGATGTGCGGGGTAGATGAATTGGCAACGCTAAATTTCCCCATATTTGGGAAAAAAAGAATTGGGTACTGTAAATTTATTTTTTTTTAAAGTAGGAGTGATCTTCCCAAGGAAAGGTCCCAATTTTATCACACCTCGTGGGCTTACGCTTTCTCCTTCAGCTGCTCATAAGAACTTCCAATTTTCAATTCCAGTGAGTGAGGATCAATATGACTAGGGACAAGGACATTTCTGGTAGCCTTCCTCGTGTGCAATTAAAGGAAACGCAAGTCTTTTTCCTGAAGATTTCTCCGCTTGTAAGTAGCCGTGATCCCTTGAGGTTCCACCGTTGTCCATGATTTGTAACTAAGCATGGGATCCTTACTTGGGCCTGGGACAACTCGCAAAATAACAGACACGACCACCCGTGAGGTCTCAAATGGACCTGCCACACTAATCTTGTGAGCAATATGGAATTCCAAAATAAAGATAGGTTTGTTAAACTGCTGTAGTATTGGTCTAGTGAGAGGTTTCATGAATGGATTATCTGGGGCATTTCCAGATTATTGAGGAGGAGGAGGACTGGAGTGTAAAGTCAATACAGGTAAAATCTTGCTTCATAGTTGATGTCATTGTACCATTGGCAGCTGGCTGCTTGCGGCCTCTTGTAGATGGAGCGTGAGATTCCATGCAGTAAATTATAGAAAAAATATTTACAAGGATAATTTTGAACTCGGGTGAAGTATTTGTGATTCGTGCGAATGGGAATAGTTTGAGAAATTGAGTATTTTCAGGATGTGGCAGTGGAATGGATGCTGATCCTTCACTGCCAGGAACAGAGTTCAAACTGTTGATGTGAAAGTCCTCTGTCGAAAGGAAACATGAAATGAGTTTGAGCAGAATATTGTGGTCGCTATTGGACATCAGTCTATAGTACAAATGTATCTTTAAATTGGGAGAAATTGATGAATTGCATTCAAATGCCACAAGATGGCTGATGTGGAAAACTGGGAACTGGGAACAAAACTGGGAACAAATGTCACTGCTGGGGTCGTGAGCTTGTTTGAGGTGCGGAGGGAAGTGAATCCGGCTGTGCTATTTCCTGTCCTCAGAATGTTTGTAGCTGACACTGGGTGCTGGAAATGTAGAATTCCATTGGTACCATGCCTGAGTTACTTGTAGCACAAAAGGTACAGCATACCTAACTGTATTGGTTGGAATTTCATCCACTCCCTTGACAACATTATGATACCGAGGTCTGATGGCAATTTTGCTGAATTATCTGTGGGAATTGATGGCGGAGAGATTCTGTTTATGCTATTCCGTTGATGCAAATACAAATAGCTGTGTGAGCCAGGCAAAATGTTTCCTTACACATCTGTGCTTATTTAATTTAACAGGGCCACGTGACTTTACCCGGATTATAGTCCAGGGTGCAGTTTCTCATCAGCAGGTTGAGCTTCATCAGGCCCCAGGGCTGCTGTGTTCCAAAGTTATCAGGCGTCGTGCCAAATTAAATGCCACCACAACCCAAGTTGATTCCAGTATCCAATCCAGCAGAGATTGACGGGCTCTGGCTCAGTGATGTTGCTATCCACTTCCTGGCTTGGTCGGCTATAGAAAACCCAGCGTGTGATTTATCTTGGAGTACAGTAATCATGGCGTTTTAAATGACAGTGCAACAAAATAGAAACTTGTAATTAACCAGTTGTAAGAAGTGATTTGTATTGTGCAGTGAATGTGATTGCTAAGATATAACATTATCGCACAGGGAGAGGGGAAAATAACAATTGAAGGGCAAAACGGGGAAACCTGCATAATGAGATTTTATGTTAAATTGTTCTGTTCAGGCCTTTATCCTCTTTACTTCCACTGACTATTAAACTTAGAGCTGTGCTGAGCTGTTGGGTGGGCGTAATTTAAAACTTTCTGGTAAAGGACCAAGTTGCTTCTTTAAGTCTCATATTTTTGCTCCCACAAAAAAATTTCCAGTCTTGTTTCTTTACTCCTTTTCACTTTGAATATTCCTTAATTGAAAATCCTGCCCTGCAGGAATCATTATTTTGGCCACCAGATTTGTACTCCATCGCGTGCTATGAAATGGTTCGCAATGCAAAATTCCGATTTATATTTATTTGTGAAATACTCGTGATTCTGAGTTGGTTTTGCCCCCGGTTAGTCAGAAGGTGGCATCTTGTTTGTAATAATCATTCTATTGGAACATGAGGGCAGCACGGGAGCACAGTGACTAGGACTGTTGCTTCTCAGCGCCAGGGTCCCAGGTTCAATTCCCGGTTTGGGTCGCTGTCTGTGCAGAGTCTGCACGTTCTCCCCGTGTCTGCGTGGGCCTCCTCCGGGTGCTCCGGTTTCCTCCCACAAGTCCCGAAAGACGTGCTATTAGGTAATTAGGACATTCTGAATTCTCCCTCTGTGTACCCGAACAGGCGCCGGAATGTGGCGACTGGGAGATTTTCACAGGAACTTCATTGCATTGTTAATGTAAACCTACAATAATAAAGATGATTATTATTATTATGTTTTGTTCTTTTGAGCAGGAATTCTTTTTTTTTTAAAAGCCCTGTTCCTTCACAGTCACAAAGTTCCGTTGCTGGAAGCATCCTGAGCCAGCTGCAGGTGAGTGGTGAAAAGAAATGTAAATTGGCAGAAGTTTTTAAATCCTACATCCTATTGTGAGGCCAAAGGTTCCACGTGCCATAATTGAAGTGTGAGAGATGCGGGCCTAAAACCCAGAGGACTGGAGAGTTACCAGGGTAATATCTCTGTTGGAAAGGGAAGTAAAGGATAAAGCAGATAAATGTACCTGGCATTCTAAAGATTACGTTAAGTAAACTTTTTGAGGCTATAGTACAAGATAAAATTAATACTCCCCGAGAAAGGAATAGTTTAATTAAAGACAACCTGAACAGATATGTGAACAGCAAGTCAGGTCAAACAGGTTTAATATAATCCTTTGAAGTAATAACAGTAATAATTGATTAAATAAACATAGTGGCTGTTCTGTGCATGGTTTTGCCATAATGGCTAAAATTAAGCGATGTGGCAATGAAAGTAATTTGACAGTAAGCATAGGAAGTTGGTTAAAGATCAAAAGACAGCGGTGGTTGATGGACCATTTACAGACGAGAGAGATGTTCTTTTAATTCTTTCATGGGATGTGTGTCCTATTGGTTGGGCCAGCATTTATTGCCCATCCCTAATTACCCTTGAACTGAGGGCATTTTAAGAGTCATCCACATTACTGTGTCAGGTGGAGGCCAGACAAGGTAAGAGTGGCAGATTTTCTTTACTGAGAGGACCTGAGTGAACCAGATGAGTTTTTACAGCAATCAATGTGGGAGATTGAGCTGTGAGGAGGATACAGAGATTCTTCAGTCTGATTTGGACAAGTTGAGTGAGTGGGCAAATGAATGGCAGGTGCATTATAATTTGGATAAATGTGAGGTTATCCACTTCCTTAGCAAAAACGAGAAGGCAGACTATCACCTGAATGGCCATAAATTAGGAGAAGGGAATGTCCAACAAAACCTTGGTGACTTTGTACACCAGTCACTGAAGGAAAGCCTGCAGGTATAGCAGGCGGTAAAGAAGGCAAATTATATATTGGCCTTCACAACGAGAGGGTTCAAGTCCAGGAACAGGGATGGCTTGCTGAAATTACACAGGGCCTTGGTGAGGCCCCATTGGAACATTGTGTACATTTTTGGTCATCTTATCTGAGGAAGGATGTTCTTGCTCTAGAGGGAGTGCAGCAAAGGTTTACCAGATTGATTCCTGGGATGGTGGGACTGACATATGAAGAGAGATTGAATCGTTTAAGAGTTCATTTGCTGGAGTTCAAAAGAATGAACCTATAAAATTCGAACAGGACTAGACAGGGTAGATGCAGGAAGGATGTATGGTGGGTGTGTCCAGAACCAGGGGTCACAGTCTGAGATACGGGGTAAACCATTTAGAACAGAGATAAGGAGAAATTTCTTCAGCAAGAGAGTGGTAGGCCTGTAAATTTGTTACCAAAGGCCAAACCATTGCATGTTTTCAATAAGTAGTTAGATATAACACTTCGAATGAAGTGGATCAAAGGCAAAGCGGGTCATGCTAAAGTGAGTTGGATGATCAGCCATGAGCTTAATGAATGGCGACGGAGGCTCGAAGGGCCAAATGGCCTCCTCCTGCTCCTATTTTCTATGTTTCAACAGTTTCATGGTCATCGTTGGACTTTTAATTCCTGAGTTTCATTGAATTCAAATTTCACCATCTGCCATGGTTGGATTTGAACCCTGGGCATTACCCTGGGTCTCTGAATTACCAGTCCTGTGACAATACCACAATGCCACCGCAGCTGCTCGGCTCAAGACCGCAAGAAACTTCAGAGAGTTGTGAACACCGCCCAGTCCATCACACAAACCCGCCTCCCATCCATTGACTCTGTCTACACCTCCCGCTGCCTGGGGAAAGCGGGCAGCATAATCAAAGACTCCTCCCACCTGGCTTACTCACTCTTCCAACTTCTTCCATCGGGCAGGAGATACATAAGTCTGAGAACACGCACGAACAGACTCAAAAACAGCTTGTTCCCTGCTGTTACCAGACTCCAAAACTACCCTCTTGTGGACTGACCTGATTAATACTACACTCATAGAACATAGAACAGTACAGCACAGAACAGGCCCTTCGGCCCTCGATGCTGCGCCGAGCCATTCTCCTGTATGCTCCTGTATGCTTCACCCGATACTGGTATCTATTGTATTTACATTGTGTACCTCGGTTAATATTACGTATTTTCTTTATTATTTTCTTTTAATGTACTAAATGATCTATTTGAGCTGCATGCAAAAAAATGCTTTTCACTGTGCCTCTGTACACGTGACAATAAACAAATCCAATCGTACCCCTAAACTGTGGGTTTTAGCTGGGTCACCGGACAACTGCTGCTCCTAAAATAAAAGGCATCCATATTAAATTATATATTTATTTATTTTAAAAAATAAATTTTGAGTGCTCAATTCATTTTTTTCCAATTAAGGGGCAATTTAGCATGACCAATCCACCTACACTGCACATCACGGCGCCGAGGACCTGGGTTCAATCCCAGCCCCAGGTCACTGTCCGTGTGGAATTTGCAAATTCTCCCCGTGTTTGTGTGGGTCTCATCCCCACAACCCAAAGATGTGCAGGGTAGGTGAATTGGACACACTAAATTGCCCCTTAATTGGGGGAAAAAAAAGAATTGGGTACTTTAAATACATTTTTTTTAAGTGTTGGGAGTAAGCGGAGGTGATATCCTTGGCATTGGGATCTAACACCTTTGCCTCTGACAGCTTAGGCGAGCACCGGTCGGTACTGGGCCCCACAAACGTGGACCAGGCGGAACGGTACTTGGATTGGGGAGGGGGGGGGGGGGTCTCCCAAGGGACCGGTGGCTTCTGGGTAATTAACCTCCAGGCAGGAGGAAACCATGGTACAGCTGGTGCCACCTAGGCACCTTGGCACTGCCAGAAAGGCACCTTGGGACTGCAGTCTGGCACTGCCACACAGATGCCAGCCAGGCACTGCCAAAGTGCCTAAGTGGTACTGGCAGAGCCAAGGTACCAGGCTGGCATTATGTCTGCTCCAGGGATCGGGCCGGGGGTGCCCTGCCCCAGGGCGGTGGGATGCGGGAGGGTTCCCGAGGACCCCCTTATCAGTGAGTTGGGGTTTTGGGGGGGGTCTGGGTTCGCGTCGGGGTGGGGGTGGGGGGTCGATATATCGGCCTTCACTGAGGAGTTTTGGCGAGTGGAGCTCCTCAGAGCAGGGAACCGGACTAATTACGGCCTCAGTGGAGCATTCCCTGCTGAGGCCCCAGATTGCAACAGAGTCCTGTTCGAAGGCGTGGTCTTTCTCGGCGCTGCGCGCACCGGGAAACACCCAGATCAACACGCCCAACACGGGACTCTAATTCGTTTAGATCACGCACTGTGTCAGAATTGGATTTCCTCTAACTCAGTGTTGAAATCGTTAAAAGTCCGACGAGGGGAAAGCACAGTGCCGCAGTGGTTAGCACTGCTGCCTCATGGCGCCGAGGTCCCAGGTTCGATCCCGGTTCTGGGTCACTGTCCGTGTGGAGTTTGCACATTCTCCCCGTGTTTGCGTGAGTTTCGCCCCCACAACCCAAAGATGTGCAGGGTAGGTGGTTTGTCCTTGCTAAATTGTCCCTTAATTGGAAAAAAATTTATTGGGTACACTAAATTTAAAAAAGCAAATCCGACTAATTTGCAAGTGTCTCATTGTTTACCCAGGATGTTTGCAACAATGCTCCGGGAAAATCTGACAGCTGTTCAAAATGACAAAGAATTTTTGTACAATAGATTGCAGGAAACTGTATCTGCTGGTTGGTGAATTAGTAACTGCAGAGCAGAAATGTCGATAATGAAGAAACTGCGAGAAATGTCTTCATACAGCAGGTCGTTAGAATGTAGAAATCCCTGCTAGACATGGAGGAGAAAGCCAAATCCATAATAACTTTTAAGAAAAATAAACAAACATTAGAAAAACTAAAAGGATAGACAGAGAAATTAGGGGAAATTAATAGTTCTTTCCAGCATAAATATAATGGAGATGATAAGCTACTTCTGAGTCGCAAAATAGTGGTTGTGAAAGATTTTGTGTAATTGTCTTGAGAGATTGCAGGATGTGCTCTACAACTTCGTCTGTTGTCTGCATGGGTCTCTGTGTATCATTACTGAGCTCTGTTTGTAACATTTTTGCTTCATTTCTCTTCCTCTTTCTTTCTTTGCTGGTTGATGCACTCGAGCTGCCTCACATTATTCCTATCTCTGTTCTTTCTGCCTTAACTATTACCTTATGCTTTCCTGCCCCTCGTGGACCTGTCTTTAACTTGCCTTTGTGTTCTGATGTTGTAATTACAGCTCTACAGATCTCCTGTAGCCAAGGCTGTTCCGTTATCATCACCCCAGTGTTCCAGCTTCCATCTCATTTTCTACACTCACCTTTCTGACCTTGCTTCACCTTCCTGGCTTTCGTCAACAATTTGTATTTGTTCTCCCTCATGCATTGTCCCATCCCCTTTCCACTCTCCTCTGTATGTTACTGCTTTGATCTTCATGTCTTACTGGTACAGTACCAATCCTGTTGTGATGAATAAAGGAAATTGTTTTCTATTAGATTTTATATTTTGTTGTAATGTTATTAAAAAACCCTGGGTTCAATTACCAGCAGACTGTATGTCTGCTAAAGCTGTGACTAAGGGGTCGTAAAGGTGAGTTGATCATTGATTTTAACCATTTGCATGTTTATAGATACATGGCTAGTGGAATATTGTTCCCTGGGGTGTAGATATGTTAGAGGGACTGTGTTTAGTTCTAGCTAAGCAGGTCATGAGGCATCTTATTGGGAGGAGACTGGAGAATGCCTTATGCTTGGGATACAGATGATGTAATTAATGGGAGGAGAGCCAGGTCTGTCTGTAGTTTTTGTAGTTTGCCATAGAATTTTAGTTTGACAAGACAGAAGAATTTTCAGGTTGTTTCTGAAAGGGTGTCTCTCCAAAGGTCAGCACACAGAAGCAAATACCCTGATAATTTTATTTATAAGTGGCATTTGAACTGTATTGGATTGCTTAATTGGGATACATGTTGGCTGGTGTAGATAGGGAGTTAAAGGTTTTTCTCCTTTTATTTTGAGAACTGTTTTAACTGCTATTTGGAAAGCTATTACTGTGTTGCTGATGTGATTGATTCTGTGTTTAAATTAAATATTGTTTCGACATAAAAGATATCTATTGGCCTGTGTTATCACTCCTGGGGTTTAGTAGTCTTCCCACACAGTCTGAAAAATTGGGAATTGTTGGGATTCTCATATGGGAATCCTAACAACTGTTTCCAATCTCATCCTTTGGTGTTTTCCCATCAGAATATGCTCTTGTTAACTATACTGGGAATGCTGAGGGAGTTCGGCCAGTTCTCAGGATACAAATTAAATACGGTCAAGAGTGAAATGTTTGTGGTCCAGGCAAGGGGCCAGGAGAACAGATTGAGCGGGCTACCGTTTAGGCTAGTTGAGGAAAATTTCTGGTATTTGGGAATCCAGGTGGCACGAGACTGGGGCAGGCTGCATAAGTTAAATTTGGCCAGGGTGGTGGAGCAAATGAAGGGAGAGTTTCGGAGATGGGATGCACTCCCACTGTCGCTGGCAGGGAGGGTGCAGACTGTAAAGATGACAATCCTCCCTCGATTTTTGTTTATTTTTCAGTGCCTCCCGATCTTTATCCCACAGTCCTTCTTCAAAAGAGTTAACGGGCTGATCATGAGCTTTGTCTGGGCGGGAAAGTCTCCGCGGGTGAAGAAGGCGATGTTGGAGAGGAACCGCAGCGAGGGAGGGCTGGCTTTGCCGAGTCTGGTCAATTATTACTGGGCGGCCAACATCGTTATGATAAGGAAGTGGATGGTGGGTACGGGGTCTATTTGGGAGCGGGTGGAGGCGGCTTCGTGCAGGGGCTCCAGTTTGGAAGCCCTGGTCACGGCTTCTCTACCGCTGCCGCCGGCCAAGTACACCACCAGCCCGGTAGTGGTGGCGACCCTGCGGATATGGGGCCAGTGGAGGAGGCATGTGGGGGAGATGGGGGCGTCTGTCTGGGTGCCAATCTGCGACAACCATCGGTTTGCCCCCGGCAGTATGGATGGGGGGTTCCGAGTATGGCGGCGAGCAGGGGCGGGAAGGGTGGGTGATATGTTCCTGGAAGGGAGCTTCGCGAGTTTGAGGAGCTTGGAGGAGAAATTTGGGTTGGTAAGGGGAAATGATTTTAGATACTTACAGTTGCGGGACTTTGTTCGTAGACAGGTCCCATCTTTCCCGCGCCTCCCGCCAATGGGGATCCTCGACAGAATAGTCTCTAGGAGGGAAGAAGGGGAGGGCAGAGTCTCGGGTATATATAAGGTGCTCATGAGGGAGGAAGGGCCCCAGACAGAGGAACTGAAACTTAAATGGGAGGAGGAGCTAGGCGGGGAAATGGAGGATGGGCTGTGGGCAGAGGCCCTGAGTAGGGTAAACTCGACCGCGACATGTGCTAGGCTTGGGCTGATCCAATTTAAGGTCGTTCACCGGGCCCATATGACGGTGGCTCGGATGAGCAAATTTTTCGGGATAGAGGACAAATGCGCTAGGTGCGCGGGAGGACCAGCGAACCATGTTCACATGTTTTGGGCATGCCCTGAGCTGAGGGGGTACTGGGAGGGATTTGCGGGGGTCATGTCCCAGGTGCTAAAAACAAGGGTGGTGATGAGTCCAGGGGTGGCAATTTTTGGGGTTTCGGAAGACACGGGCGTCCAGGGGGAGAAAGAGGCCGATGTGCTGGCCTTTGCTTCCCTGATAGCCCAGCGACGAATATTATTGGCGTGGAGGGACTCAAAGCCCCCGAAGACTGAGTGGTGGACATGCCGAGTTTCCTGGGGATGGAAAAAATTAAGTTCGCCTTGAGGGGATCTGTGCAGGGGTTCACCCGGAGGTGGCAACCATTTATTGACTTCTTTGCGGGAGAGTGAGCGTCAGCAGGGGAGGGGGGGGGGGGGGGGGGTAGAGTAGAGTAGGAGGGAAAATATGGCGGGTAGTACCGGTGGGAGGGGAGCGGGCTTGTGCAATATGTTACGATGGAAGTATTGAAAGTACGTGGATGTTTGCACATTTTTGCCTTTTTTGATTCCTTTCTGATGATGTCTGTAACTGTTTATAAAGCCAAAAACTACCTCAGTAAAATTGTTTATTAAAAAAAAAAGAATATGCTCCTGTTCTGCACTTCCAAGTTGGCCTCGTTGTACTGTCCACCTTTCCCTGTAATAGTCGAATGCCATTGTTGTTGTCCTCTCACTCTTGTTCTTCGAATTGTCTTCCTTATATCTTTTCCTTTGAACTCTCTGTGCCTGTCATATACTCTCCGAATGCTTTTACATGAATATTTTTGCAACTCCATCCACACTTTCACCCTTCTCTCCACCCCGCCTTGTTATCTGTTCCAATGTCCCAGCTCTGAAGCTGTATATAATGAGATGCAGACAGGCAGTGATTGAACACAGAACACAGAACAACCAATCACCAGATAGGACACCATCACTATAAAGCCTACAGCGCATTAAGACTCTCCCTTTCTCAGGACCCAGCTACTGATACAGTCAGAGTGCACAAGCTAGTGAGCACTATCACCATGCGGTAGCTAGTAAGTCTGGTCAAGCCAGTAAGAGGTCATCAGTTAGATTAGTAGAGTGTCAGCCCACAGCTGAACATGTACAGCAGTCCACTAGTTAACTAAGACAGTGTTCGATCATCTCCTGTGTCAGACGTCTGTTTCTAGCTTCACTGAATCCAGTTGCAGTCAACGTCGAACCAACCTGCCTAACACACCAGTTACCTTGTCCCGTTCAGACTTAAACCTGTTAGTGAGAATACATAGGATGCCACGGTTCAGCCAAGATGATCCACTCAAGATCCATTGTCTGTCGGGACAACCTTGTTTGACCAGCCATTATCCCATCACAGAGTCTAATGAACTATTTGCCCAATAATGAATGATATAGCTCTGTTTTTTTTTGTATTAGCGGGAGTGGGCAATCAGCCAGGAAGGCCACCTCAGGGGAGAACCTTTGTTTAAGGGAGTGGGCAAAGCTTAGACAGAAAGAGGGAGGAAGAAATGCTGTTTTGAAAAATTACAGTAGAGGGCTGTAAAAACCGAGCAGAAAGGTTGTGAAAATTGCCATTGAGGCAGGCTTTGGGAAAGGGTTCAGAACAAATGTCCCTACCAGAAGGAAAGTTACTTTGTAAATACAAGTATTGCCTTTGTCTGCCTGGGAAAGTGTATGTTCTGTGACAGTGTTGTTTAATGGGAACTAGTTTGTTAAGGTCAAGAAACTGTATGTAATCTGTTCGTGTTAGAGCTGAAGTAAAAATGTAAATCTTGTTTTCTTTCTCTTCTGTTTCAATAAAATTTGTTTCTAAAATATCCAAGTCCTATTTCTTATATTATCACTCCTGGAATGAATCGATGTTTCCGCACTATGTTAAAAATTTTAAAATAGTTACGACATCTGGTCAGCCTCTTAGCCACTGTTTTAAAAAAACATTTTTTAATGTACCCAGTTATTTTTTTTCCCCCAATTTAAAATGGTTTTTTTTAAGAGTACCCAATTATTTTTTCCAATTATGGAGCAATTTAGTGTGGCTAATCCACCTTGCCTACACAGGTTTGGGTTGTGGGATGAGACCCACGTGACACGGGGTGAATGTGCAAACTCCGCACGGACAGTGACCTGGGGCTGGGTTCGAACCCAGGTCCTCAGTGCCATGAGGCAGCAGTGCTAACCATTCCGCCCTGCCCTTCTTAGCCACTCCCTTCTTAGCCACTGTTGAGAGCTGACCACGTGTCCATAACGCTACCCCACCACCACCTCTCTTGAACCCCTTCACAGTCTCTGACTTTGCTAATAAGACAGGAAACTTAACACAGTGATTGTCAGCTGCATTTTGTTTAATGATTTTATCTGAGCAATACTTGTGCCTGAACGTGCCTAGGCTCAGTGGAATTGTTAAATATTGTGGGCGAGATTCTCCCAAAACGGGAGAAATCGTAAAGCTGGCGTCAAACCCGGGCGGGTTTTACGGCAGCGCGCCCCTTCCCGACCGGGGACCGATTCTGGTCCCCGGTCGGGGCTAGCAGCCCGACGCCGTAGGCTCCGGCAAGACGGGCTTAACGAAAATCGTTAAGCCCGCTTGCCGGAGTTAGCGCCGGCTGACGCGTCATATGACGTCAGCCGCGCATGCGCAGTTTGGAAGACTCCAACCCGCGCATGCGCGGGTGACGTCATCGCGTTTTTGCGTGAAACCCACGCATGCGCGGGCCGGGTTGCCCCTCAGCCACCCCGCGAATGGATACTGTGGGGCGGCGGAAGGACAAGTAGTGCGTGGGCATCGGGCCCGCTGCCCGCGATCGGTGCCCACCGATCGCAGGCCCATGGCACCCTTGACACGGCCGTGGTACGGCCGTGCCAATCGGTGCCATGGTTATTAATAGCGAGTTAGTCACGCCGTTTTTACGAACGGCAAGACCAGGTGTGTTTGCCGTTCGTAAAAACGGCGTAAAGGGCTGGGACTTCGGCCCATCTAACAGCTGAGAATCGCTGCCGGCCGTAAAAAAACGGCGGCAGCGATTCGGGTCGGGACTTCGGCGGGGGGTGGGGGGGGGAGAATAGCGGGAGGACGGCAAAAATGTCGGGAAGGCCCTCCCGCTATTCTCCCACCCGTCGTGGGGGGCGGAGAATTTCGCCCTGTGTGTCTCACTTGTCAGAAAATATTTATTTGCATATTCTTTTGCTTTGGAGATTTGTTTTTACTTTGCGCATGATGATGTCTGTATCGGCATTCCAAATTCAAAGCATGACATCTATTCTATTAACAATGATCTATCCCTTTTGAAATATTTCTCATTCATTCAGTATAGTTCAATTTTTTAAAAGTTTGCCCTGGATGTTTAATTAAATGTGTGCGTGCTCCAGGGATCTCGTGGGAGATTCTCTTACTGTATACAGAATAATATCTTCTCCGTGGTTATATTGCAGTTTTATTTTGTAACTTGTAGGTACTGCTGATGATGTCACCTGGGGCTCTGACTGCCCCCAGCAACATTTTAATTACAGAACTGCATGTTTCATTGCTGTGTAACACGAGAGTGCAGTGTCACTGGACAGTTTCATTTGGGAACAAGCGGAAATGGCAAATAGCTAAACTCATGACATCAGGACGTGTGCAATCAGGGTTGGTGGGCTGAAGTTTTCTTTGCTCAATGTTCTTCATTTTACCCCTTAGTTGTTTATTGCTTTTTTTGTGCTTACTTAAAAAGAATCAACAAAACCATTTAGTTAATGTGTAACAAAATGTCTTGCAGGTAAAGCCAGCAACTATAGTGTGATATTCAGTTCTTTTTGTTAACTTGACTGCCAATAACTTTTCAGTTCTGTTCAATTGTGGAACATTATTTTCTGTTAAAACCCATATGGTGCATGGATGCCTTTCATTTACTAAAGGCACACTTTCTATTAAATTCTTTATCCAATTTCAACTCGTGAGGCTAAAAAGTACAATTTTGGTGGGGAAAACCTTTTTCTGCTTTCCTTTCTTTCCTGCGCCCAACCCCGCACCTGATAATCTGAGTTCTCTGCTCATCTTGACAGAAACTTTTGGAAACCTGTGTTGGAAAGCACCGATCGAACTACTTATTACAGGTACACCCAAACCAGCTTTCGACGCATTTGTTTTTCCTGTTCTGACACTTTGAATCTAAGTTTCAGAATGATGTTCAATGCTCTCATGCAATCTGCTCTTAATTCAAGTTGGCTAGTTCAAACTGTCCAAACTTGAATTTAGTTTTAGATCACCTTATTCAAATCCCTGCTAGTGCCAAAAGAACTTTGATTTAAGTCTGTTGATGGACTGTTGACTGATTGTGCCGACTTTGAAATGTACTTTACGTTCACAATATGCATTGAACAGTATTGATTTTCCATCACATAATTACAATCGTAAGCGTATGTTTCTAAGCACAAAGACATCCTTCTCTATTCTATTTTTACTCTGAGCAGCGACGATCTTGGGAATTTCATAGATGCGCTTTTTCCATCCATTCCTGTTTTAAAGACAAATCACTGGTGGCTGATTTATTTTTTAAAGCGTGCAATTTCTGCCCTTCCAATACATTGAAATTATTAGGGAAGCACGGTAGCACAAGCGGATAGCACTGTGGCTTCACAGCGCCAAGGTCCCAGGTTCGATTCCCTGCTGGGTCACTGTCTGTGCGGAGTCTGCACATTCTCCCCGTGTCTGTGTGGGCTTCCTCCGGGTGCTCTGGTTTCCTCCCACAATCCAAAGGCGTGCAGGTTACGGTGGATTAGCCATGCTAAATTGCCCTGAGTGACCAAAAAGGTTAGGAGGGGTTATTGGGTTATGAGGATAGGGTGGAAGTGAGGGTTTAAGTGGGTCAGTGCAGACTCGATGGGCCGAATGGCCTCCTTCCGTACGGTATGTCCAGTAATACATTTAGAAAATATAACATTTTTAACAATTATTTGGCATGGGAATGTTCAGTCGCTAAAATACACGTTGTACATGTTTTTCCAGGTCATTTGGTGCAGTTGATGAAACTGGTGGTGGTTTATTGACGACATGATTCAGCATCACTTTAGGGTATTCATATATATGATTGTTTTTTAAAATGCCTCGAATTGGAAAGTAGGTTTGTTCCAAATAATCGGTGATGGTAAATTTGACTGAACACAACTGATTCCATTTATTAACTTGGTGCCTGTTGGAATTTGTAGAGTGGTATCGTAAAATGTTGGGTGGATTTTTCTCATGTCCAAAATCCCCTTAAAGTCCTTCCTGCTTGACACCTGAAACAACCTCATCAATAATTTGTGCCACTTGACAGACATTAGCATTCTAATTAAGAGGATCAATTTTCTTTTCTTCCAGTCCATCTCTTAGAACTCTAGGTCACTGTTCATTATTCGTAATTATTATTTGGCAGAAATGACATGGTGCAACATTAATTTACTTGCTTGTTCATAATTACTGAAAGCATTTTAAGGTGTATTTTATAATTGCAGCACGATTAGCGTTTCGTTTTTGCTCCTTCCTTTGCCATTGGTTTTACTGCTCTCCTTTTGTTTCCATTCACCACCTGATATCCAATTCACAACCGAATGGCAAATTTACGAGACTGGGAAAGACGGGAGCTGAAAAGGGAAACTGAGATGACGAGTAAGCGACAGAGGAAAGTTGCTGAGTGACACTGTGGGATGGGATACAATCCTTTAGCCTCGCAGGCCTGAGCTTGAACTCAGCAGAAATTGAGTCGTATAAATTCTTCTCACTGCTGGTTGCAAACCGTGAGTGTGAGAAATGAATTTTAGCATCTTCTATCCAGGTTCGGCTTGATTTAGAAACACACCGCAAAGCTTTCCATGACCTGGCCGAGACGAAATGAGAAAGCTGCAAATGATGACAATCTGAAACTAAAGGTACATTGGCATCTTTAAAAAGAGGAGGTGCCTTTGCCTCTTCTGCAAAGCGTGACCCAATGCACAGTTAAATTCTTTATCAAGCTCTTTATATTTCCCTCAGTGTATCCTTTTAGCCTTTGGGAGGTTCAGCAAAACTAAGGATGGCTCATAACGTCAAGTAGTTAGTACGTGGACCTTTGTTAGAAAGCTACTTTGCCCCCATCAGACCAGACGACATAGGAGCAGAATTAGGCCATTTGGCCCTTCGAGACTACTCTGCCATAAGATCATGATATGTTCCTCATCCCCATTCTCCTGCCTTCTCCCCATGATCCCTGATCTCCATATTAATCAAGAAATGCCCTTATTAATCAAGATCACCAGATTTGTGCTTGAGGGTCTATTAGCTACAGGCTACAGACCAAGAGCTGGATGGTGAAATCAGACAGAGTAGTTCATTCTTAGCGCATCAGAACTAGGAGCAGGAGCAGGCTATTTAGCCTCTCGAGCCTGCTCCATCATTCAATATGATCATGGCCGATCGCATCCTGGTCTCCTCTCCACCATCCTGCCCATTGTCCATAACCCTTCAACCCAATAACTCTGCCTTAAATTTACTCACTCTCCCAGCATCCACCACACTCTGTAGTAGCGAATTTCACAGATTCACCCTTTGGGAGAAGGAGTTTCTCCTCAACTCTGTTTTAAATTTGCTACCTCTTATCCTGAGACTATGTCTTGTTCTAGAATGCCCCACAAGAGGAAGCATCCGTTCCACGTCTACTTTATCCATACCTTTTATCAGCTTATATACCTCAATTTGATCTTCCCTCATTCTTCTAAATTCAAGAGAGTATAGGTCTAAACTACTCAATCTCTGTTCATACAACAAACCCTTCATCTCTGCAATCAATCTAGTGAACCTTCTCTGAACTGCCTCCAATGCCACCACATCTTTCCTCAAATAAGGGGAACTAAACTGTGCACAATACTCCAGGTGTGGTCTCACCAATGCCCATATAGTTGCAACACACTTCCTTCCCTTCATTCTCCAATCCTTTAGTTATAAATGCCAACATTCCATTTGTTTTCTTTATTACCTGCTGTACCTGCATGCAAGTTTTCTCATCGCCAAGTGTTTTAATGACACTTTTTCTTACGCAAAATCACATTGAATCTTGTTTAAGCCACACCCGGAGAATTGCAGAGAATTCTAGCCACTATGTTAGAAAAAAATATATGCAGGAACTGGAAAGGGTGCAGGAAATCTTTCAAGGAGGATAGCAGAACTGTGAGGTGATATCTATCAGGAAAGTGTGAACAGGCAGGGTCCTCTTCTATTGAATAAAGAAAACTGAGTGACCATCTAGTAGCGGTTACGAGGATTTTTGACAAAGAATGTTTCCACTTGTGGGGAGTGACAAAACTAGGACCGGCGTTAACCGTCCGTTCACCCTGGCAGGATTCTCCATCCATTCAAGGCAGCGGGATTCTCTGATCTCGCTGCAGTGAATGGGAGATTTGGCTGAGCGCCAAATTCTCCGTCCTCGCTGTCAGCGGTAGTGGGGCGGACTCGTAACGGAGAACCCTGTCCTATCAATAGAAGCGAGCCTTCAAGAAATTAAATAGAGAATTCAGAAGTAACTTTATAACCTGGAGACTGGTGAGAATGTGGAACTTACTACCACAGAGAGTGGTTGAGGTGAACAATATGGATGCACTTAGTGGGAGGTGGGGTTGTGTCGGGGTGGTGGGGGGGTTGAATAAGCATGGTGGGGGGAGACAGGAACAGTTTATGCTGATAGTTATTCGGGAAACGATGGGAAGGGACTTGAGTGAAGCTAAATGCCCTTATTAAGTGGGCAGCACGGTAGCACAGTAGTTAGCACAGTTCCTTCACAGCTCCAGGGTCCCAGGTTCGATTCCCAGCTTGGGTCACTGTCTGTGCGGAGTCTGCACGCTCTCCCCGTGTGTGCGTGGGTTTCCTCCGGGTGCTCCGGTTTCCTCCCACAGTCCAAAGATATGCAGGTTAGGTGGATCGGCCATGCTAAATTGCCCTTAGTGTCCAAAATTGTGCTTAGTGTTGGGTGGGGTTACTAGGTTATGGGGAAAGGGTGGAGGTGTGGGTTTAGGTAGGGTGCTCTTTCCAAGGGCCGGTGCAGACTCGATGGGCTGAATGCCCTCCATCTGCACTGTAAATTCTATGATTTTATAATAGCCAGCTTGGAATGGCTTGGCTGAATAGTCTGTTTCTGTGCTGGATGTTCTATGTTATTCTCTGGAATTAAAGCCTATATGTCAAAAGGCCCTGTAGCCTAACACTGAACCCAGGGGAATACCACTGCAAACTTTCTTCCAGTCTTATAAACAAGCACTGACCTGTACTCTCTGCTTTCGATCTTGTAACAAATTTCATATCCATTTACTGTGAAATTTAATATAATCCAAGAGTTTTATTACAGGACAGTTTATCTTTATATTTTGCAAAATTAATAGGTTTGCTTATTGCAAATATAGATAAAATATTTGTTTTGAAAATGAAAACCATTGCTTTGTATCTAGTACTGATTTTTAAAAAGATGACTGCAGAACATAAATATAAATGAAAATTAAAATGATCCAGTGAGGAGTGTATTGGTGCATCAGTAGTGTTGTTCGTGAGATGATTGGATGGAAATTTGTTCCCCCAATTCTTTGTGTGGTTTGATTCTGATTTTGACTGGTTTTTGGGGGGGTATATAAGGTACGTTGCTGCAGCGAGAGGGGAGGAAAACACTACATGGTAGAGAACCTGGGTTACTGTAGTAATTCAACTTGATTGCAATGACATTGATAGACGAAGAGACAGCAAGAGAGACTTGGATTTATAGGACAGAAATAACAGCATCTTCTTTCCATAAACATCAGCTCATCCAGAATTCTACTTCTCGTATCTAACTCTGCAGAAGGCCCTGCTCTCCCATTACGTCTGTCCTCTCTGATTTGCATTGGTTTGTGGTACCCCCAATGCCTCACAATGTAAAATTCTCATTCATTGTGTTTAAATCACTTCAGGAACATTCTTCTCCTTACCGCTGTAACCAACTCCAACGCTACAAAACTTCTCCCTGAACTCTGTTCCTTTGACTGCCCTATCCTGCTGCGAATAATAATAATCTTTATTGTTGGCTTACATTAACACTGCAATGAAGTTACTGTGAAAATCCCCTAGTCGTCACATTCCCGCGCCTGTTCGGGTACACGGAGGGAGAATTCAGAATGTCCAATTCACCTCACAGCATGTCTTTCAGGACTTGTGGGAGGAAACCAGAGCACCTGGAGGAAACCTACGCAGACACAGGGAGAACGTG
This sequence comes from Scyliorhinus canicula, assembly GCF_902713615.1. NCBI lineage: Eukaryota > Metazoa > Chordata > Chondrichthyes > Carcharhiniformes > Scyliorhinidae > Scyliorhinus > Scyliorhinus canicula. The sequence continues at coordinate 16,787,649 of NC_052165.1, forward strand.
CAGACTCCGCACAGACAGTGACCCGAGCCGGGAACCGAACCTGGGACCCTGGAGCTGTGAAGCAACAGTGCGAACCACTGTGCTACCGTGCCTGCTCATAAATGCACATATTTAACCATGTTCAGTTCACCCTGTCCCAATTTCCCCATCACCTTGGCACCCATTTATTCATACACCTTTTTGTAATTCACCACGGATAAGTTATCTACATGATGCTGTCGTATTAAATGCAAAGAATTGTTTTGGGGGAAGACGACAAGCATTGAATTTTGGCTGACATGTCTTAATCTCACAAAACGCCTTCCCAAAGAGGTTTAATAACTATGCGGTACCATTCGATTTTATCATTTTACTAAACGGAAATGGCCTTTCAATCAATGGAACGATTGCAATTGTTTAACAATTACTTCAGTAGTGGAAATAGATTAATAGGCTTGCTTGGAAAGTCTTAGGCAGAGGAATTTGCCGTTATCAGCACAATTCATGAAGCAGTTTATTTAAAAATATAGCTTCTGTATGTCGAACAACCATGTCATCACTTCAGAAAGGAATAGAAATGCCTTTGGAAGCAAAGCTAGTCAATACTGACCGGACTGAACTGGAATCTCTTGCCATTTGTAAAAGTAGCCAAACCATTCATCCGAAAATTCAAGGTCAAAAGCATAATATTGCCTCCGATTTCAGACAAAAAAGATAGAGATTAACAATGCCAGTAGTTAGTTAATGTTTGCTCACCGAGCGTGAAATGAAACTTAGAAGTGTTACTTGGTTTTACTTGTAGATTTATAGCAATCGTTTAAGCACTGAAAAGGATGGATTGTCTTTGTTCAAGTCATATATGTTGAAAATTATATTTCACTAAACTCGTAGCACCTTTCTGAGAAGTATGATAAAGTCTCATAGTCTCATGCTGTAGGTAACGCATAATATGTTCTTTGTAAATGTTATTGTTTCCAAGGCCAGCAGTTACTGCCCATTGTTAATTGCTCTCCAAGGTGGCAGTAAGCTACCTTCCTGCATTCTGTGGTGCAGGTCATTCTACTGTGCTGTTAGGCAGGGAGTTCCAGGATTTTAAACCAGTGACAGTGGTGTTGGGGTGTTGTGTAACTTGGAGGTAGTGGTGTTCCCATGCACCTGATGCCCTTGTCATTCTAAATGGTAGAGTTTGCAGGCATGGGAGGTGCTGGCAATTGCCTTTGTGACTTGATGCCCTGAATCTTGGAGACACTGTGGTCACAGTGTGGCAGTAGTGGAGGGAGAGAAATTTTAAGGACGTGGATGGGGAGAAACCAGGTGGGTTGCTTTGTCCTGGTTGGTGTCAAGCTTCTTGAGTGTTGTTGGAACAACACTCATCTGAGTAACTGGGGAGTATTCCATCACACTCCTGACTTGTGCCTTGTAGCTCATGGGCAGGCTTTGGGGAGTCAGGACATGAGTTACTCGCTGTAGGATTCCACGTCCGTTACCTGCTCTTGTAGCCTAATTGTTTGTGATTGTTCCAGATGGGTCTCTGATCAGTGACGATTGGGGATTCTCCAATGCTAATGCCAGTGAATATCAAGGGGTGAAGGTTAAATGTTCTCTTGTTGGAGATGGTCATCGTCTGACACCTGTGTGGCTTGAAGTTATTTGTCACTTATCAGCCAACGTCTGATTGTTGTCCAGGTTTTACTATATGCAGGCACATAATGACTTCATTATCTGAAGAATTGCAAATGGACCGAGACTGTGCAATCATCAATGAACATCTCCATTTCAGATCATTTGATGGCGAGAAGGACATTCACAAAGCAGCTGAAGATGTTTGGACTGTCCAGAGGAACTCCTTCTGGGACTGAGATGATTCATCTCCAACAGCCACAACCTTTGTGCTCGGAATGATTACAGCCATTAAAGGTTTTTCAGCCCTGATTCCCACAGACTTCAATTTTGCTAGATATGCTTGATGCTACAATTTATCAAGGGCAGTCACTCTCACCTCACCTGTGGAACTCCACTCTTTTGTTTATAAGCCCTGGAGTGAAGTGAACCTGACATAACCCAAACTAATCATTGCTGACTCGCTGCTGTTTGACAGCATTGTCAATAATGCCTTCCATCACTTAGCTGATGATTCAGAATAGATTGATAAAATGGTAATTGGCCAGATTGGATTTGTCCTGCTTCTTGTGAAAAGGACACCCTTGGGCAGTTTTCCACATTGGTGGATAGATCCCAATGCTGTAGCTGAATTTTGATATGGAGCACCTTGCTTAGATGCATGGCGTGTTCTGGAGCACAAGTCTTCAGCGCTAGTGCTGGGATGTTGTTGGGTCATGTAGCCTTTGCTGTATCCGTTGTGCTCAGCTATTCCTTGATGGAATTAATCGAGTTGGATGATGTATGTTTTCTGTACTGGTGTGGACCTCAAGAGGAGGCCAAGATATAATAATAATAATCGCTTATTGTCACAAGTAGGCTTCAATGATATTACTGTGAAAAGCCCCTAGTCACCACATTCCGGCGCCTATTCGGGGAGGCCGGTACGGGAATTGAACCCACGCTGCTGGCCTTGTTCTGCATTACAAGCCAGCTGTTTAGCCCACAGCCGCCTTAATTACCTACTGCACCTGCAAACCAACTTTTTGTGATGCATGTAGTCATGTTTTAGAACATAGAACACTACAGCGCAGTACGGGCCCTTCGGCCCTCGATGTTGCGCCGACCAGTGAAACCATCTGAAGCCTATCTGACCTACACTATTCCATTTTCATCCATATGTCTATCCAGTGACCACTTAAATGCCCTTAAAGTTGGCGAGTCTACTACTGTTGCAGGCAGGGCGTTCCACACCCCGACTACTCTCTGAGTAAAGAAACTGCCTCTGACATCTGTCCTATATCTACCACCCCTCAATTTAAAGCTATGTCCACTCGTGTTGGTCATCACCATCCGAGGAAAAAGACTCTCACTGTCCACCCTATCTAACCCTCTGACTATCTTATATGTCTCTATTAAGTCACCTCTCAGCCTTCTCCTCTCGGGGGTGCACTGTGACCAGGGCAAAAACAGAGTAGTTCAGATGGCTAGTGGAGTTACGTATAGTTACTGTAGTTAGATCTTGTTAACCTTATCACTAGTATCAAAGTCAAAGTAAAGAACTCATATAGTTATAGTTACTCAATAAACCTTTTGTTACTACTGGATGAGTTTGAGTCTTCTTCATCGAGATTCAGTAGCCCTCTTCATTAGCCAAGGATTGAGTAGCACATGTTACCTACCACACAGGTAACGAAACAGTGTTTGACTGATGCCATGAAACCTCATGTTATCTGGAGGCACAGTTGAGACTTCCTGACTGTATACCACTTTATCACTACCTCTCGAGGATACACTGGACATTTCCAGGAATGCTGATGGAGGAATCTAGGGCATTAGCTGGCCAGCATGGAAACAGGCCCTTCGGCCCAGCTTGTCCATGCTGCCCAGTTTCTATCACTAAGCTAGCCCCACTTGCCTGCATTTGGCCCATATCCCTCTATATCCACACTGCTCATGTAACTGTCTAACTGCTTTTTAAAGGACAAAATTGTACCCGCCTGTACCACTGCCTCTGGCAGCCTGTTCCAGATGCTCACCACACTCTGTGTGAAGAAATCTCCCCTCTGCTCTCTTTTGTATCTCTCTCCTCTCACCTTAAACTTTTGTCCTCTCATTCTAGACTCCTCTACCTTTACTCTTAGGGATAGTTCTCCCAACTTTGGCACAAATGAGGAGGATTGCAGTGTTCACTGAGCAAGGTGCATTTTTGCATCTCTCCCGACAGACGCTGCCAGACCTGCTGAGATTTTCCAGCATTTTCTCTTTGGATTTCAGATTCCAGCATCCGCAGTAATTTGCCTTTATCCAAATCTGGTACCTGGTAATGTTAGTTGGCCCATCATGTTTTATTCTTATAACTATTTTGTAAGGGCAACACGGTCAGGCAGTGGTTAGCACTGCTGCCTCACGGCGCTGAGAACCCGGGTTCGATCCTGGCCCTGGGTCACTGTCCATGTGGAGTTTGAACATTCTCACTGTGTCTGCATGGGTCTCACCCCCACAGTCCAGAAAGATGTGCAGGGTGGGTGGATTGGAGACGTTGACTTTCCCCTTAATTGGAAAAAAAAGAACTGGGTACTCTAAATTAAAAAAAATAAATAAGTAATTATTTTGTAGCAGCTTTGTACAATTGAGCGACATTTCAGAGGGCAGTTCAGAGTTGGCCACATTGCAGGTGCACCAGAGTTGCTTAGGCCAGAGAGGGTAAGGATGATGGGATTTTCTTCCCAGAAGAATATTAGTCATAGAATCCCTACAGTGCAGAAGGAGGCCATTCAGCCCATCGAGTCTGCACTGACCCTCTGAAAGAGCACCCAACCTAGGGTTAGGGCCCCACCCTGTCCCAGTAACCCCACCTAACCTTTTGGACATTAAGGAGCAATTTATCATGGCCAATCCACCTAAAGTGCACATCTTGACTGTGGGAGGACATTGGAGGACCTGGAGGGAACCCACGCAGACACGGGGAGAATGTGTAAGCTCCACACAGTCATCCAAGGCCTCAATTGAAACCGGGTCCCTGGAGCTGTGAGGCAGCGGTGCTAACCATTGTGCCACCGTGCTTCGAGTGAACCAAATAGGTTTTTAATAAGAATCCTGTAGTCACCATTACTCTGTTGCACTTTTGATTCCAATTTATTTAATTGACTGAATTTAAATTTCACAGCTGCTGTGATGGGATTTGAAACCTTATTTCCAGATTGCTTATCCAGACTTCTGGATTAAAGTAAGAAAGAGAAAATGCTGGAAAAACTCAGGTCTATAGAGGGAGAAACAGAGTTAAAAGTCCGTGCGATATTTCTACAGAACGACTACCCCTGAATTACTAAACATGGCCACCCTAAACTGGGGCTGGTTTAGCACAGGGCTAAATCACTGGCTTTTAAAGCAGACCATGCCTTGGTCAGCAGCATGTGTACAATTCCCATACCAGCCTCCCTGAACAGGTGGCGGAATGTGGCGACTAGGGGCTTTTCACAGTAACTTCATTTGAAGCCTATTTGTGACAATAAACGATATTCATTCATTTCATTTCTATTACAGTACTGCTACGGTAGGAAGAACATTCAATTTAATTATTGTTTATTAAACTTGTTTTTAATTGTGTGCAGGTTATGTTTTAATAACTCTGGGAGTAACGTAATTATTATTATGGCTAGGGTGTTAAATCTAAGGTGCAATCTCTCCAAACCAGCTTTTAAAATATTTATTTTTTAAAATACAAATTTAGAGTACCCAATTCCTTTTTTCTAATTAAGGGGCAATTTAGCGTGGCCAATCCAACTACCCTGCACATCTTTTTGGGTTGTGGGGTGAGACCCACACAGACACGGGGAGAATGTGCAAAATCCACAAGGGCAGTGATCCGGGGCCGGGATCAATCCTGGGTCCTCAGCGTCATGAGGCAGCAGTGCTAACCACTGCGTCGCATTGCCGCCCTTTTTTCAAATATTTCTACTCCAAACATTGTTTTAAAATAATTTCACAACTCCTCCTGATTCTCCGTTGTGTGATTGCTTTTTGCTTTGAAGAAGACAAAGGGTGGCCTTTGCCTCTACGATTACCCGACGGGGATACTGTTGAGTTGGCGACCGGCAGAAGCCCCAGGGGTGGTAGCATGGACTGAATTTGTTTATTGTCACATGTACCGACGTACAGTGAAAAGTATTTTTCTGCAAGCAGCACAAACAGATCATTTAGTACATGAAAAGAAAAGAAAATATATAGAAAATACATAATAGGGCAACACAAGGTACAGAATGTAAATACACAGACACTGGCATCGGGTGAAGCATACAGGAGTGTAGTATTAATCAGGTCAGTCCATAAGAGGGCCGTCCAGGAGTCTGGTAACAGCAGGGAAGAAGCTGGACATGTTCAGGAAGTTCTGAGCTTGGAGAAGATTAAGTTTGCCCTGAGGGAAGGGCAGCACGGTGGCCTAGTGGTTAGCACAACCGCCTCACGGCGCTGAGGTCCCAGGTTTGATCCCGGCTCTGGGTCACTGTCCGTGTGGAGTTTGCACATTCTCCCCGTGTCTGCGTGGGTTTCGCCCCCACAACCCAAAAATGTGCAGAGTAGGTGGATTGGCCACGCTAAATTGCCCCTTAATTGGAAAAAATAATTGGGTAATCTAAATTTATAAGTTTGCCCTGAGGGGGTGGGAGGATGGGCGAGATGGTATCCGTTGGGCTGGATTCCTCGCCCCACCCGTCGCAAGATTGCCACGGGCGAGGTGCGGACAATGGGAAAGTCTGTAGCCCTCGGGAGGGATTCTCCGATCGCTGGGCGGGCACAGCCAGAGAATCCTGCCTGTTCTCAGCCATGTTTAAGGAATTGTTTGCCACCAGGGGGAAAGAGGGATGCAAAAGGGGAGAACATTTGTATAAGGAGGAATGGTTTGATTAACTACAATCCCAGACTTCCCGGAGCTTGCTTCGGTCACTGGAGTCTGGGTCAGTAACACAAAAGGCTGCATTAAAAATCACTGTCTGATTGCTCAATGCAAATGACGACTTGCTGACTGGCAAAGGAACAAGCATTTGATTTTGCATTCTTTGCTCATTCCTGGCTCACCTATGAATGCTATCCTGAAGGGATTTGCTTTTTGTTGTTGAACCCATTGACTTTTATCTAGATTGAAGTTCCCCGCCCCTAAAAAGATTTCAATCAGCCCCAGACTGCTGAGAATATCGACAGTCAGAATCTATTGTCCTTGGCTGAGTCTCTGTTGTGTTGCTTGGAAACTGGATTCAGAAAATAAAACACGCAGTCTCCTGAACTTTCTTTAATTGTCTTGTCTTCTGTTGATGAACGTGCTGTGGGTTCAACGTAAATACCTTGAACATCACCAGCAAATTACTACGTGGGACACATGAAGCGCCCAGTGGGTTAACGTGTCAGTTTAAACAGCCGCCCAGCCTCCTCCTTCCTGCTCGAATTAACACACAGACAGACACTTGGCTGCGAGTAGTGTTGAGTGGATTGAACCATTTAGCTGGCTCTGTGTGTGTTCTCCCATTGTAACACTGAAAGCCTCGTTTGGCAGATCAAGCCTGCTTGCTGCTGCTGCACAGCACCTTGTAATGATGTGCACTGCGCGTGGTTAATGAAAAGACTTAATTATGAAGTTGAACAACATTTGACCCGTCTTTTATTTTGGTGCAGTCTGTGGAAACTAATGCACGCCCACCCACCCCTTCGTGATGAAATAAGTAGGAGAGATCGTGGATGGAGCAATCCAATGGAGCTTGCCCTCACATGGGAGTTCTTTTGAACTTTGTTCCTCCCTTTTAGGCTGTCTTGAGCCAATGTCAGGCTCTTCCTCTTTGTGTTTCCCCCAAGTCTTGTCCTTGATACCTTTTTAATCCCTCCCTTTCTTGGGCTTTAACTGAGAAATAAGACAGCTTTGTTTGAAACTGCTCTGAGCACTGTAGCTTGAGAGAGGCTGCAATGTGCAGCTAGCTCCAGTCTATTTTTATGTGTTGCCCACTCACGCTCCAGCAGCTTCTGTATTGAGTGTTGCTGCTGTCAGACACCTCGGCAGCGTGCAGGTTGACAAGGTGCAAGTGTGAGCATGGAACGATTTTTGTACCTTATGAAACAAATGAGAAGGTCAAGGAGGAGGAAAAGCAAGAAGTATAGACCAGAGGAGGATTACCATGAGGGATATGAAGATGTGTATTATTATGCATCTGAACAACTGCGTAGTAAGTATCAGCCTAATGTTTTATTCTACTCTCCTGTTTTGTACAACAATAAAAAAAATCAGCTGAACTATGCCTACCTGGCAAGTACGTACCATTATAATGAGCCGCGAGGAAATAAATGATTACTTATTATCCTGTTGCCAAAACTATTTGATGTCACTTGCCCTGCATTAAGTACGGTTGAGGTTTGTACAGCAACCCCCCATTGGGGTTGTACTGAGCTGTACTGCTGTGTAACACATGCCTTTGTTACAATTGTGGTTTCCTAATTCCACGTCGGCATGAGTTTTGAACTGGAAGGTGGGCCTGGTTTTGAATTTGAAGGGATATTCTTGCTCATTTGCTTCGACAGATTATTCAGAGTTGGCAATGAATAATTAAGCAGTGCATTTCTGCAGGGATCAGTCTCGTTGCCTCCGTACTCTATTGAGTTTGATCTTCGACTCCTCTCAGCAGACAGAAATGCCTGAGGTAACCACTAAAAAAAAAAGGAGTTGAGGATTTTGCTGAGTACACACATTTGATTTCTCCCGAGTAACCCATTTAGTTAATGCAAAAGCTTTTATTTACATCTCTGATGCGAGCTGTTGGGCTTTGTTTAAATGACCTTTCGCTTCTGTTTCTATCCCTCTAATGTTCCCCAAGTCTACCCTGAAGGTGCTGACTCCTGCTGAGATGAGACTCTGCTGCTGTCCAAACGTTCATGTTTGAACCATGCTAATTAATGTTGACAGATAATTTGACCATGGGACCGGGAGAGGGGGTGGGGGAGGGGTGGAAGAAGTACATGATAGACAAATCTCATTTTGTTTCAATCAAATATTCATACAACCACCTTCCAGTAGCAATCACCAGATAGTGCTCAGGACGAGGACCTCTGATTATTTTTGGTTTCCTCCTGATCTCTAGCTCAGGAGCCCTGACCCCTGATAGGAGCACCTATCATCAGGTCAGCTAAATGAAAGCACATCTGAAGATTAAGCCTGGGACATGGGGACGGTGACACAGTGGTCAGCACTGCTACCTCACGGCGCCGAGGACCTGGGTTCGATCCCGGGTCACTGTCCGTGTGGAGTTTGCGCATTCTCCCCGTGTCTGCATGGGTTTCGCCCCCACAACCCAAAGATGTGCAGGGTAGGTGGATTGGCCACGTTAAATTGCCCCTTGATTGGGAGGAAAAAAATTGGGTACTTTAAATTTCTTTAAAAAAAGCCTGGGACATTTTGGTTTGTATAGAGCTGTGTAATGTGTCAAATGAGCAATCACAGGTAGCTAACTTGTTACCTTTTTCCAAGATGTGACTGACTATCACATATGTTTTGTGCTTGGATTATATGTGAAATGTATATTCAAGCCAGCCCAACCAGTCACAGTACAAACTTGCAGATTTACCCTCCTATTAAGATTTGAATATAGATCTCCGCTAATGGAAGGAATCAATCTTTGTGAAACAAATGTTTATTTTGTGCACATTTTTACTTAAAAATTAAACTTTGAAGTCAGCATGCAAGTTGAGTATGGTTATTTAATTTTCCCTCGTGCGTGTAATCTGGACAATAATTATCCACTTGGCCGATTTACTGCATCATGATCATCTCTTCCTGAATTTTTCAGTAAAATTACAGTCGAGCTGTTGCTTTCCTCCGAATGGCAACATGCAGACGGAGAAAAATATAGTGTGCTCACACAAACTTTTTCCTGCTTTTTTTTAAATGAGGCAGGTAATTTTATTGCTATTTCTCCTTATTTTCTTAATTAACACACTTCATTTTATATTGATGATTAGTACAATATTAATCAGTTTAGGCCACTGACATGTCCATGAATATTGCTTGTGTTACTTCTTGACCAACCAAGTAAGATGTGCAGTAAGTTAAATGGGGGGGGGGGGGGGGGGGGGTTAAATCTCACTGCGTGGAGAGAGGTAAGAGAGCAAAATTCAAGCAAAACTGGATTTTGAACTGGGGATCCTGAATCAGCAGTTCAACGCTATGGCGTTACACTCTTCCCTAACTCCACCCCACCATCGCCTCTGAAAGCACCCCTTGAATAAGCACTGCCGTTATTGAGGAATATTTGCAGGGTGCTGTGATGTAATGAAACAAATTGTGTTGAGTCTCGAAAGGTGCCACTGAATTGCTTCTTATCAATCAAGACCTGTATTCATACAGTTATGAAGGAAGCGCCTTTGAAATGGTCGCGAGCATTTTAGTTTGATGCTTCACTAAAACAATGATGGTCAAGAGCATTTTAGTTTGATGATTCACTAAAACAGTGATGGTCGAGAGCATTTTAGTTTGATGATTCACTAAAACAATGATGGTCGAGAGCATTTTAGTTGGTTGCTTCACTAAAACAATGATGTGCCCCAGTATTGTTTCTGCATTTGAATTGGTCACTTTGGTTTTTATTTCATGGAACTCGATCAGTATAAATTTCTAATGTATCCTCTTTCTTGGAGGAAAAAAAATAATGAAAGCTAATGCCATATGATACATATCCTGTGCTCTAGCACAATATATTTTTTTAAAATTCCATGTGTTTAAAATGTTTCAGAATCCAAACTTTGTGTGGGTGTATGTTTACACCTACTCCTCATCCCGTTTCCTTCAGAAGGTGATGACAAGTGAATACCTTTTTAACAATCTTATTAAGAGGGCAGTTGAGAATTCACCACATTGCAATAGGTTTGGAGTCACATATTGGCCAGGCCAAATGAAGATGGCAGGTGTCTGCCCTCCCTAACAGGCATGAGTGAACCAGTTGTGTTTTTATAATTGCAGGAGATACATCTAGAAGTTGAGAATCCAGATTTTAATTCCATTGTCCTGATATGTTTAAATTTGCTGTGCGAATTATGAATTTAGAATTCTTTTTAAAGAAAATATATTTATGCCTGAATACCTATGCTCTTCCCCTTGTTCTTGAAGTGTGGTCGACCACTATTATTATCCCTGCATCCATATTATTCCTAAGTACTTATTTTCATATCACACTGAACGACATGGTTAGAATACCAAATCACTTTCCAAATGTTCAGTATGATACATTCTGTTTTTGTTATGGTACATCTGTGTTTCTGAGCTCCAAGACACTTTGGCTCCCCCCTTCCAAACTAGCATGTTGCTTGTCTCTAAGGACAATCAACAGCATTAACTACTCTTCTATGCCTATACTTGTCAGTAAGAAGTTAATACTAAGGATTGGATTGGATTGGATTTGTTTATTGGCACGTGTACCGAGGTACAGTGAAAAGTATTTTTCTGCAAGCAGCTCAACAGATCATTCAGTACATGGGAAGAAAAGGGAATTAAACAGAATTCAAGAAAATACATGAGAATACATAATAGGGCAACACAAGATATACAATGTAACTACATAAGCATTGGCATCGGTTGAAACATACAGGGTGTAATGTTAATGAGGTCAGTCCATAAGAGGGTCATTTAGGAGTCTGGTGATAGTGGGGAAGAAGCTGTTTTTGAGTCTGTTCGTGCGTGTTCTCAGACTTCTGAATCTCCTGCCCGATGGAAGAAGTTGGAAAAGTGAGTAAGCCGGGTGGGAGGGATCCTTGATTATGCTGCCCGCTTTCCCCCGGCAGCGGGAGGTGTAGATGGAAGCAATGGATGGGAGGCAGGTTCGTGTGATGGACTGGGCGGTATTCACGATTCTCTGAAGTTCCTTGCGGTCCTGGGCCGAGCAGTTGCCATACCAGGCTGTGATGCAGCCCGATAGGATGCTCGCTATAGTGCATCTGTAAAAGTTGGTAAGGGTTAATGTGGACATGCCGAATTTCCTTAGTTTCCTGAGGAAGTATAGGCGCTGTTGTGCTTTCTTGGTGATAGCGTCGACGTGAGTGGACCAGGATAGATTTTTAGTGATGTGCACCCCAAGGAATTTGAAACTGCTCACCATCTCCACCTCGGCTCCGTTGATGCTGACAGGGGTGTGTACAGTACTTTGCTTCCTGAAGTCGATGACCAGCTCTTTAGTTTTGCTGGCATTGAGGGAGAGATTGTTGTCGTTACACCACTCCACTAGGTTCTCTATCTCCCTCCTGTATTCGAGATTATTCTCGTTATTCGAGATCCGGCTATTTTATACAATGCAGACATTGTGAGCTTACAGATCAGTGAAGAAAGCAATTCTTTGGGTGCAAATAACTTTCTTAACAGCTTCATCTTTATTCTAATGATACACAATGCCAGAATGTTAAAATACAAGAGCAGGGATGTACATCTGAGGCTGTGTAAGATTCTGGTCAGACCTCATCTGAGTATTTTGAGCTGTATTGGATCCCGTATCTAATGAAGGATATTCTGGCATTGAAAAGGGTCCAGAAGAGGTTCACAAGAATGATCCTTGGAATGAATAGATTGTCATACGAGGAGTGGTTGAGGACTCTGGGTCCATACTCATTGGAGTTCAGAAGGATGAGGAGGGGAATCTTATTGAAACTTACAGGATACTGAGAAGCTTGGATAGAGTGAAGTAAGAGAGACTAGAACCAGAGGACTCAGCCTCAGACTGAAGGGACGATCTTTTCGAAATGAGGAGGAATTTCTCCAGCCAGAGGGTAGTGAAACTGTGGAACTCATTGCCTCAGGTGCCAAGTTACTGAATGTCTTTCAGACAGAGATAGATAGGTTCATGATTAACAAGGGGATTGGGGTAGGGGATTTTTACAGTAACTTCATTGTAGTGTTAATGTAAGCCTAGTTGTGACATTAATAAAGATTATTGTTATTATTACCGGGAGAAGGCAGGAGAATGGGGATGAGAAACATATCAGACATGATCGATTGGCGGAGCAGTCTTGATGGGCTGAATGGCCTAATTCTGCTCCTATGTCTTATGATCTTAAGGTGAACGATTGCCCTGCCCCCAAATGGGTCTACATTTTGTACCTGCAAACTGTTTTTCTGACCAATGTTAATTGTTGTGCTACAACTACCCTTGAAGAGTTGAACTTCATTCTGTTTTCGGCTCAATTCTTCATAGTTGTGACTGAAACGTAGACAGGAAGGCGACTATAGATAAACATTATTCAGTGATAACATAATAAACCTTTGCTGTACAGTGCAAACACAAGAATTCCAGCTGTCTAGACATCATCAAAGAACAGTGTTTTTAAAAAAAATTATCATCTAAAGCTGTATCATGGTAGCTCGTCTTCAAAGATCAGATGCATATATGAGACCAGAACAAAATCAAACCATTTTACTGGCAGAATCAACACCATCTTGAATGCACATACTTTTTAGCAGAATGAAATGATCTCTTGCAGATTTTCATAAACCCTGCTCTCACTATCTCATTCAATGGCAGGTTTTATCACAACAAAGTCAACTACCGAACAACAGCTTTCAAAGCCTTGATTATACTGGTATCCTCAATCAACACCATCCAACCTAGACTACGCTGGTTTCCCTCTTTATTTGTGGGCATATGCTTTAACTAAATTAGTTATCCTTTGAACAAAGTAACAATGGCTATAGATACAAAATAGTCCATTAGCTGTAACAAGGTGATAAAAACCTTTTAGAGAAGTGAGTTTGTGGGTAGCATGGTGGTGCACCGTGGATCCCATCCTCGGGTCGCTGTCCATGTGGAGTTTGCACATTCTTCTCGTGACTGTGTGGGCCTCACCCCCACAACCCAAAGATGTGCAGGCAACGTGGATTGGCCACGCTATTTTTCTTTCCATTCTTTCACGGGATGTGGGCATCGCTGGCTGTGCCAGCATTTATTGCCCATTCCTAATTGCTCCTGAGGGGCAGTTAAAAGTCAACCACATTTGCTGTGGGTCTGGAGTCACATGTAGGCCAGACCAGGTAAGGATGGCAGATTTCCTTCCCTAAAGGACATTGGTGAACCAGATGGGTTTTTACGACAATCGGTAATGGTTTCCTGGTCATCATTCGACTGTTATTTCCAGATTTTTATTGAATTCAAATTTCATCATCTGTAGTGGTGGGATTCGAACCCAGAGCATTACCCTGGGTTTCTGGGTTTCCAGTCCAATGACAATACCACTATGTCACCATTTCCCATTAGTTTTTTCCCTCAGTTGGAAACGTTTTAAAAAAGAAAAGTAAGTTTGTTGAACATCAGAGGAAAAAAATGTTAATTAGTAAAATAACAACAGCCTTACTGTTCTACCTTAAAAACTTTAAAAAAAATAAATTTAGAGTATCCAATTTTTTTTTTTCCAATTAAGAGGCAATTTAGTGTGGCCAATCCACCTAACCTGCACATCTTTTGGGTTGTGGAGGCGAAACCCACAGACAGGGGGAGAATGTGCAAACTCCACACGGACAGCGTACCTTAAAATTTGCAGTTTAACTGTTCTACGTGACAGGAATCAAAATCTACAAATTTGTCGAAGTGAATAAAATCATAGTCCAATGACATAGACTGCAGATTTTCTAATTTTTTGTTTGAAATATTTGTAGTCATTTGGAAGTTCTTGGGTGGGATTCTCCTTTCCGGGAACTAAGTCCCCACGCCGGCAGGAAAACCGGCAGGAACCACTCCGGCGTCAACAGCCCCCTAAAGTGCTGAATTCTCCGCACTTCCGGGGGCGAGGTGGATGCCGGAGGGGTTGGCACCGGGCCAGCCGGCGCTGAAGGAACAGCGCATGTGTCAAAGGGCTGGTGTGATCCCGCGCATGCGCGGAACCTCTGGCGCATCTCCAGGGGGTTGTCTGCTTTGCGCCGGCTATGGCGGATCCCTACAGGGTCTGTGAGGACGGGAGGAGTGCCCCCACGGCACAGGATCGCCCACAGATCGATGGGCCCCGATTGCGGGCCGGGCCACCGTGGGGGATGCCCCCCCCGGGGTCGGATCCCCCCGAGGACCACACCAGCCAACTTACCTGCCAGGTCCCGCCATGTGGGACCATGTCTAATCCACGCCGGCGGGACTGGCCAAAAACGGACGGCTGCTCGGCGCATCGGAGCCCAGAGAATTGCCGGGGCGGCCGCTGCCAACCGCCCCCAACCGGTGTGGCATGAACCCCGTTGGCGGAGAATATGGCGGCCGGCGGCGGGACGGGATTTGCGCCCCCCGGGGATTCTCCGACCCGGTGGGGGGGGTCAAAGAATCACGCTTCTTGAATTTGTGTTTAAGTTTTAAAATGTTGTTCAATAATTCAGCTGCATTTCAGATAACATTTATAAAAGTGGGTTAGATTTTAACTTGGCTTGTCCCACATCAACTGAACAGCAATAAATTGAAAGTAGCTTACAATGCCTCGTTGCCTTCATGTTGCCAAAGGATTTATCAATAGACCATAAGGCATACGAGCAAAAGTAGGCTATTTGGTCCACCGAGTCTATTCCACCATTCAATGAAATGACTGATTTCAAGTTACTGCCTTATCCCCATAACCCTTGATACCCTTACTGATTAAAAGCTGCCTATCAGGGTGGCACAGTGGCACAGTAGCAGAGTGGTTAGTACTGTTGCTTCACAGCTCCAGGGTCCCTGGCTTCGATCACTGTGTGGAGTCTGCACGTTCTCTACGTGTCTGCGTGGGTTTCCTCCCACAAGTCCCGAAAGATGTGCTGTTGTAATTTAGATATTCTGAATTTTCCCTCTGTGTACCCGAGCAGGCGCCCAAATTAGGCATCTCGGAGCTTTTCACAATAATTTCATTGCAGTGTTAATGTAAACCTACTTACATTAACAATAAATATTATTATTATAGATTCACTCCCTTCTGAGAGAAGAAATTCCTCCTCATCTCTGTATTAAACCGGCAACCATTTACTCTGATATTATGCTCTCTGGTCCTTGCCTCCCCAACAAGGGGAAGCAACCTCTCAATGTCGACCATGTCAAGCCTCCTGAGAATCCTATATGTCTCAATAAGGTCACCACTCAATCTTCTAAATTCCAATGAATACTGGCCCGACCTACTCAACCTTCCCTCATACCCATGATCAACCTAGTGAACCTTCTCTGGACTGTCTCCAATGTCAGTATATCTTCCCTTTGGATAAGGGGGCCAAAACCTTTCACAGATTCCAGGTGGCTGGATCACTTGCCTGTTTCAGGTGGAACGGGCTTTAATGTTCTGAACTAGGCTGTGCGCTGCTCATAAGACCCCAACTGCCATGTGAGAAACAGGACAGAGCTGGCTAGAGCAAGTGCCATGCTCGCTCTGCCCAATTTCAGACATCTGTTTGGCAGAAGTTTTCTTTGTTTTGTGGAGCTAGCAGGGAGTAAGAGTGTTTAAAAAAAATAAATTACTTGAGATGCTGCTGCGCTCCATGCCACCCAGGTGGCAAGAGGAGGAAAATTCATATCATAGTGGGAAAAAAACTAAAAACATGGAGCAAGCGATTAAGGCGGTGTAAGGAAGTTGAGAAGAAGCAGTATCCGTTAACTGGACAGAATCCTCTGATTGATATCTTGTTCAATAGGCTCAAGTCCATGTTCCTTCAAGCAGTGTTCTGGAAATCCGGTTGTTCAGCAGCATGACCTTAAAATCAAACCTATAATTCATCAAGCCAGATTTGATCTTGGGATTTGCTGTTGGGAAGAATTAGACGTGCTGCTGGTGACTGTATCGATCTATCGTGGAATGTAAGTCGACCGTGCCTAAACGATAACCCCATTTTCTTCGGCATCAAAGCTCATGCATTTGTATCAGTTAACCCCCCCCCCCCCCCCCACCAGCGATGAAATGCTATACTCTCATTAGTAGTCGGTCTCAATGTTTCGCCCCAGAAATTGCATGTTTTATTCACCTTTATAGTATAAATTGGTTCAAACAGGCAGTACCGGCTGTGCTGCGAAGATGATGTGCGGGAGTTGAATGCAACACTGATGAGGGGAGATAGATCTTCCAGCAAAAGGAATAAAGTACGAAGCAGCTTCCAAGCTGAAAGTCATAACGTTTGTTAACTCGTCAAATAACTATTGCCACTATGAGGGCGTTGGAGGAAAAGTTTGGATTGGCGAGGGGAAACAAATTCAGGATCTGCAGGTGCAGGACTTCCTTCGTAAACAGGTGTCAACCTTCCCGCTCCTACCGCTAAGGGGGATTCAGGATAGGGTAGTTTCCAGAGGGTGGGTAGGGGAGGGGAGCATCTCGGACATTTATAAGGAGCTTATGGGGTTGGAGGAGACGCAGACCGAGGAACTGAAGCACGTGGGAGGTGAGATAGAGGATGGTCTATGGGCAGACGCATTGAGTATAGTCAACACGTCCGCAACATGTGCCAGGCTCAGCCTGATACAATTTAAGGTTGTTCACTGGGCTCACATGACACTGGCCCGGATGAGCAGATTCTTTGGGTTGGAGGACAGGTGCACAAAATGTGCGGGAGGACCAGCGCACCATGTCCACGTGTCCAAAGCTTAGAGGATTTTGGCAGGGGTTTGCGGACGGCATGTCCACGGTGTTAAAAACAAGGGTGGCACTGAGTCCAGAGTTTGCGATTTTCGGGGTGTAAGAAGACTCGGGAATCTAGGAGCAGAAAGAGACAGACGTTATAGCCTTTGCCTCTCTGGTAGCCTGGAGACGGTTACTAAAGCCCCCGAAGTCGGAGACCTGGCTATCGGGCATGGCTAGCTTTCTCTGTTTGGAGTAAATCAAGTTCGCCTTGAGAGGGTCAATGTTAGGGTTCACCCGGAGGTGGCAGCCGTTTGTCGACTTCTTTGCAGAAAATTAATCGGCAGCAGACAGGGGTGGGGGAGTAGTCTAGATTAGAGTCGGGGGTCAATAGCGGTGGGACCTTTTATGAGAGGTAAATGGATTTTGCACTATGTTTATGGTTTCATGTATATTATTTATTTTGTTGTTGTTACTATAGCAAAAATACCTCAATAAAATGTTTATTTAAAAAAAGGCTATCGCCGCGAGGGAATTGGGTGTTAGAGGAAGGGCTACTGTGAATAAGAATCTACCCTGAGAAGGTGCCCAAAACCGAGAGCACCACCAGAACAGGGAACGGCTGTTGATTGGCCTGATCTTGAGAAGCATGTATTGGAATTGTTCCAAATCAAACCAACTCCAGCATGGTTTTCAGAGCAACAGCTAGTCAGAGTTGCCATTTTATGGAACGAAAACGTCTAGTGTCATGGATGAACGACCCATGAGTTTCAGTGTGCCCATCAACTGAAATGTGGATTTGGAAAGGTTTGGAAACTTTTCTGGTGAAGACCACATATTTCTGGTGAAGACCACAATATGTAAGAAGGCGAGATTCACAGTGATATTAGCCTGTCAGGTCAATGGAATGGAATGAAATGAAAACCTATGCTAATGTTCCAACGTACAGTAAAACCATGTCGAACATCAAGTTTATTGCAGGAGAGGGCAGCACGGTGGCCTAGTGGTTAGCACAACCGCCTCACGGCGCTGAGGTCCCAGGTTCGATCCCGGCTCTGGGTCACTGTCCGTGTGGAGTTTGCACATTCTCCCCGTGTCTGCGTGGGTTTCGCCCCCACAACCCAAAAAATGTGCAGAGTAGGTGGATTGGCCACGCTAAATTGCCCCTTAATTGAAAAAAATAATTGGGTAATCTAAATTTATTTTAAAAAAAGTTTATTGCAGGAGATTTTGTCCATGAAGACAGGTGGATGAGGATGGAATGAAGTTGTGGAATAGGTGATCCCAGTGACCTACGTAAACATTAGTACGGGACATGTTCAGATCCCATATAACCGATTTCATTGGTTGTATCCACGAAGGGATAACATCCATACTGTAGTTTTTGGTGGCTTCAAAGGATGGCTTGTATGGTATGATCTACGGTAATGTCATTGAGTATTAGTAAGTGGGCAGATCGTGTGAAATGCAGTCTGCACATTATAACTGGAAACCTGTGAATGGATTTCTCAACAGTCTGTTGAGGTATTTAATAACATTTGTTAGCCTTGAGAGTAAATGATGTATTCTGGTGTGTTACTATCTTGTCGATGTGAAAGAAAGCCATGAAGCCATAAACAGAGTCAATGTGGAAAAAGAGCAATCATGAAATAACACTGGAGACAATCTCTAATTTTCTTTCTCTCTTGATAAATCGTCTTACATTTTGGATGCAAATTTTGAAATATTCTATTTTCTTCACATTGAGTTTCTCTCTCCATCTCTCTTCTCTTCCCCCCTCCCCCCAACCTTGGTCTAGGGAGTACACAGGCTTAGGATGCAATGTTTCATTTGGGTACATTTCCTGTGTATATGTTAATAGAACATAGAAAAATACAGCACAGAACAGGCCCTTCGGCCCACAATGTTGTGCCGAACTTTTGTTCTAGATTAAGAACCAATTAATCTACACCCCATCATTCTACCGTAATCCATGTACCTATCCAATAGCCGCTTGAAGGTCCCTAATGTTTCCGACTCAACTACTTCCACGGGCAGTGCATTCCATGCCCCCACTACTCTCTGGGTAAAGAACCTACGTCTGACATCCCCTCTATATCTTCCACCATTCACCTTAAATTTATGTCCCCTTTGTAATGGTTTGTTCCACCCGGGGAAAAAGTCTCTGACTGTCTACCTATTTCCCTAATCATCTTATAAACTTCTATCAAGTCGCCCCTCATTCTTCTCTGTTCTAATGAGAAGAGGCCGAGCACCCTCAACCTTTCCTCGTAAGACCTACTCTCCATTCCAGGCAACATCCTGGTAAATCTCCTATGCACCTTTTCCAAAGCTTCCACATACTTCCGAAAATGATTAGCAGGCTATTAACCAAAGGGGTTGTGTCAGATGACCCATGTGCTGTTCTTTCCCATTATTCCCACACACAGGGGTCACTGGATATCAGGAGCAGGATTAATTTATGCATGCATTGTATCTTCTCTTTGTGCAGGATCATTGAGACTAGTCATAGTATCCTATGCTTGTATTCACTTGTTGCCTGTGATTATAGTTTCTCTGGTACCTTGCCAGTGTGTTTTGCGTGTGTATGCTTTCGTTCCCAGCAAATCGGCTGGCCAGCCTTCATTCGCAGCACAGAGACACATGGCCTCGTTAAGTGGATCGCTTAACATCGTATCGTGTTGCCAGTCTCATCGGCCGAGCACTGGAAAGCTTGCGGAAGTTCCCGCCACGACCACACTTAGAAATCTTCCGGAGAATCGCACCCTCTATCCCCACCTGCCGCCAACCCCAGAACCTTGCATCCAGCCCCGTCGGCACAAGCCTGTGATTTTCGCATATCGGCACCCACAGCGACTTGCCCTGCAACTTGTGTTGCTGCTCTAGTTCCAAACTCGCAGCGTCAAGACCACCACCGGCTCACAGAAAACCGGACCGACAAAAACGGAAGAGGCACCAACAACAGTGCCCTCAAACCTGTCCCCTACATGACCCTGCCTCCATCCGCCTGCAAGCTTATCCCTCCTCTCCTGATCCCTCACCATTGTGATATTTGCCGCCCAATAATAGTTCATAAAACTCGGCAAAACCAGCCACCCTCTCCCCGTCCTACTCCAAAAACACCCTCCCCGCCCACACAAACCCCAATTCACCCTCTTAAAAAAAGACTTGGAAACAAACATGGGGAAGTTCTGGAACACAAACAAGAACCTGGGCAGCACCGTCATTTTAACCGTCTGCACACGCCCAGCCAGTGACAGCGGCAACACTTGCCACCTCTTTAAAATCCACCTTCATTCCCTCCAGTCGTGCCAAATTTGATTTATGCAGCTGTGCCCAGCTCTGTGCCACCATAACCCATCCCCTCCTCAAGGCGTTCCAAATTTAATTTGCGCAGCTCTGTTCCACATGAATCCCTACATACCAAACGACTTGCCCCCACACCACCCGGAACGGCAACTTCCCCAACCTCCTCTCTTGCCCTCTAACATTAATCGGGAACACCTCACTTTTCCCCATGTTCAATTTAAAATGGCCAAATTCCCTCAGGATCTCCATGATCCTATTAAAGGTACCCACCGGGTCCGAAATGTATATCAAAAGATCATCTGCATACACCGAGACTCAGCCCCACCAAGCTCAATCCGTCTCCAACTCTTTGAAGCCCGAAGTGCCATTGCCAACGGCTCCATCGCCAGAGCAAAAAGCAATGGAGAGAATGGGAATCCCAGTCTCTCCCCCGAGGAAAGCCTGTAGTACCCCGAGCTCATCCTATTCAGTGCCCTGTACAGCAGCAGAACCCACTTCATGAAACCCGAACCATCCCAGCACGCCCAACAAATACGTCCACCCAACCCGATCAAACACCTTCTCCGCATCCATTGCCACAACTACTTCTACCTCCGGGCATCATAACTATATTGAGCAACCTGTGCACATTTACCAACCACCGCCGTCCCTTCACAAACCCAGTCTGGTCCTCCCCTATCACCCCCGGCGCACAGTCCTCTAACTGTGTCTCTCAAAGTCCACCAGCAGAGGGCAGCAGAGCAGAGCTACTGATCAGCTGTTCTGGGGAAATTTGCATACGTGCAGTGCGGTCAGCCTAAGTTGAAGGTGAACCTGCGAAGAAGACCCAAGGAGTTTGAGTAAAGGCAAGCAACCAGCAGAGGGCAGCAGAGCAGAGCTACTGATCAGCTGTTCTGGGGAAATTTGCATACGTGCAGTGCGGTCAGCCTAAGTTGAAGGTGAACCTGCGAAGAAGACCCAAGGAGTTTGAGTAAAGGCAAGCAACCAGCAGAGGGCAGCAGAGCAGAGCTACTGATCAGCTGTTCTGGGGAAATTTGCATACGTGCAGTGCGGTCAGCCTAAGTTGAAGGTGAACCTGCGAAGAAGACCCAAGGAGTTTGAGTAAAGGCAAGCAACCAGCAGAGGGCAGCAGAGCAGAGCTACTGATCAGCTGTTCTGGGGAAATTTGCATACGTGCAGTGCGGTCAGCCTAAGTTGAAGGTGAACCTGCGAAGAAGACCCAAGGAGTTTGAGTAAAGGCAAGCAACCAGCAGAGGGCAGCAGAGCAGAGCTACTGATCAGCTGTTCTGGGGAAATTTGCATACGTGCAGTGCGGTCAGCCTAAGTTGAAGGTGGTTTGTGGAGGGGCTGTTGGCAAGTGACAGTTAAACCCGAAACACTTTGTGAGTGTTTCCCACCCTACCTCCTCCTCTAACCAACCCCCCCACCCCACGGTGGTTGGGAAGCGGGAGCAGGGGCCTGTCGTGAAGGTGAGTGAGTGCCTTTAAGTTTGCTTACCTTTCAGCGGGATCAGGGTTTGAGGTAATATCAGGTAAGCTCTTCCTTTCTTTTTTCTTTTTCTTGTTTTTTTTAATCTAGAGGGGATGTCAGGGAAGGCAGTACAATGCTCCTCCTGCAGAATGTTTGAGGTGAGGGACGCCGTCAGTGTCCCTGCTGATTTCATCTGTGGGAAGTGCACCCAACTCCAGCTCCTCAAAAACCGTGTTAGGGACCTGGAGCTTGAGCTGGATGAACTTCGGATCATTCGGGAGGCAGAGGGGGTCATAGATAGGAGCTTCAGGGAAGTAGTTACACCAAAGACTGGAGATAGATGGGTAACTGTAAGAGGGACTGGGAAGAAGCAGTCAGTGCAGGGACCCCCTGCGGTCGTTCCCCTGAGTAACAAGTATACCGTTTTGGATACTTGTGGGGGGGACGACTTACCAGGGGTAAGCCATGGGGTACGGGCCTCTGGCACGGAGTCTGTCCCTGTTGCTCAGAAGGGAAGGGGGGAAAGGAGTAGAACATTAGTAATTGGGGACTCAATAGTCAGGGGCACAGATAGGAGATTTTGTGGGAGCGAGAGAGACTCACGTTTGGTATGTTGCCTCCCAGGTGCAAGGGTACGTGATGTCTCGGATCGTGTTTTCCGGG
This sequence comes from Scyliorhinus canicula, assembly GCF_902713615.1. Lineage (NCBI taxonomy): Eukaryota > Metazoa > Chordata > Chondrichthyes > Carcharhiniformes > Scyliorhinidae > Scyliorhinus > Scyliorhinus canicula. The sequence goes on from NC_052165.1 coordinate 16,810,221, forward strand.
TCCTTAAGGGGGAGGGGGAGCAGCCCCAAGTCGTAGTCCACATTGGCACTAACGACATAGGTAGGAAAGGGGACAAGGATGTCAGGCAGGCCTTTAGGGAGCTAGGATGGAAGCTCAGAGCGAGAACAAACAGAGTTGTTATCTCTGGGTTGTTGCCCGTGCCACGTGATAGTGAGATGAGGAATAGGGAGAGACAGCAATTAAACACGTGGCTACAGGGATGGTGCAGGCGGGAGGGATTCAGATTTCTGGATAACTGGGGCTCTTTCTGGGGAAGGTGGGACCTCTATAGACAGGATGGTCTACATCTGAACCTGAGGGGCACCAATATCCTGGGGGGGAGATTTGTTAGTACTCTTTGGGGGGGTTTAAACTAATTCAGCAGGGGCATGGGAACCTGGATTGTAGTTTTGGGGTGCGAGAGATTGAGAGTAGAGAGGTCAGGAGCACAGTTTTGACTTCGCAGGAGGGCGGCAGTGTTCAGGTCTGTGGTTTGAAGTGTGTCTATTTCAATGCCAGGAGTATACGAAATAAGGTAGGGGAACTGGCAGCATGGGTAGGTACCTGGGACTTCGATGTTGTGGCCATTTCAGAGACATGGATAGAGCAGGGACAGGAATGGTTGTTGCAGGTTCCGGGGTTTAGGTGCTTTAGTAAGGTCAGAGAAGGGGGCAAAAGAGGGGGAGGTGTGGCGCTGCTAGTCAAGGACAGTATTACGGTGGTAGAAAGGATGCAAGATGGGGACTCTTCTTCCGAGGTAGTATGGGCTGAGGTTAGAAACAGGAAAGGAGAGGTCACCCTGTTGGGAGTTTTCTATAGGCCACCTAATAGTTCTAGAGATGTAGAGGAAAGGATGGCGAAGATGATTCTGGAAAAGAGCGAAAGTAACAGGGTAGTTGTTATGGGAGACTTTAACTTTCCTAATATTGACTGGAAAAGATATAGTTCGAGTACATTGGATGGGTCGTTCTTTGTACAATGTGTGCAGGAGGGTTTTCTGACACAATATGTTGACAGGCCAACAAGAGGTGAGGCCACTTTGGATTTGGTTTTGGGTAATGAACCAGGCCAGGTGTTAGATCTGGAGGTAGGTGAACACTTTGGAGACAGTGACCACAATTCGGTGACCTTTACGTTAGTGATGGAAAGGGATAAGTATACCCCGCAGAGCAAGAGTTATAGCTGGGGGAAGGGCAATTATGATGCCATTAGACATGACTTAGGATGTGTTGGTTGGAGAAGTAGGCTGCAAGGGTTGGGCACACTGGATATGTGGAGCTTGTTCAAGGAACAGCTATTGCATGTTCTTGATAAGTACGTACCAGTCAGGCAGGGAGGAAGGGGTCGAGCGAGGGAACCGTGGTTTACCAAAGAAGTGGAATCTCTTGTTAAGAGGAAGAAGGAGGCCTATGTGAAGATGAGGCGTGAAGTTTCAGTTGGGGCGCTTGATAGTTACAAGGAAGCGAGGAAGGATCTAAAGAGAGAGCTGAGACGAGCAAGGAGGGGACATGAGAAGTCTTTGGCAGGTAGGATCAAGGAAAACCCAAAAGCTTTCTATAGGTATGTCAGGAATAAAAGAATGACTAGGGTAAGAGTAGGGCCAGTCAAGGACAGTGGTGGGAAGTTGTGTGTGGAGGCTGAGGAGATAAGCGAGATACTAAATGAATACTTTTCGTCAGTATTCACTCAAGAAAAAGATAATATTGTGGAGGAGAATGCTGAGACCCAGGCTATTAGAATAGATGGCATTGAGGTGCGTAGGAAGAAGTGTTGGCAATTCTGGACAAGGTGAAAATAGATAAGTCCCCGGGGCCGGATGGGATTTATCCTAGGATTCTCTGGGAAGCCAGGGAAGAGATTGCTGAGCCTTTGGCTTTGATTTTTAGGTCATCATTAGCTACAGGAATAGTGCCAGAGGACTGGAGGATAGCAAATGTGGTCCCTTTGTTCAAGAAGGGGAGTAGAGATAACCCCGGTAACTATAGGCCGGTGAGCCTAACGTCTGTGGTGGGTAAAGTCTTGGAGAGGATTATAAAAGATACGATTTATAATCATCTAGATAGGAATAATATGATTAGGGATAGTCAGCATGGTTTTGTGAAGGGTAGGTCATGCCTCACAAACCTTATCGAGTTCTTTGAGAAGGTGACTGAACAGGTAGACGAGGGTAGAGCAGTTGATGTGGTGTATATGGATTTCAGTAAAGCGTTTGATAAGGTTCCCCACGGTCGGCTATTGCAGAAAATACGGAGGCTGGGGATTGAGGGTGATTTAGAGATGTGGATCAGAAATTGGCTAGTTGAAAGAAGACAGAGAGTGGTAGTTGATGGGAAATGTTCAGAATGGAGTTCAGTTACGAGTGGCGTACCACAAGGATCTGTTCTGGGGCCGTTGCTGTTTGTCATTTTTATAAATGACCTAGAGGAGGGCGCAGAAGGATGGGTGAGTAAATTTGCAGACGACACTAAAGTCGGTGGAGTTGTAGACAGTGCGGAAGGATGTTGCAGGTTACAGAGGGACATAGATAAGCTGCAGAGCTGGGCTGAGAGGTGGCAAATGGAGTTTAATGTGGAGAAGTGTGAGGTGATTCACTTTGGAAAGAATAACAGGAATGCGGAATATTTGGCTAATGGTAAAATTCTTGGTAGTGTGGATGAGCAGAGGGATCTCGGTGTCCATGTACATAGATCCCTGAAAGTTGCCACCCAGGTTGATAGGGTTGTGAAGAAGGCCTATGGTGTGTTGGCCTTTATTGGTAGAGGGATTGAGTTCCGGAGCCATGAGGTCATGATGCAGCTGTACCAAACTCTGGTACGGCCGCATTTGGAGTATTGCGTACAGTTCTGGTCGCCTCATTATAGGAAGGACGTGGAAGCTTTGGAACGGGTGCAGAGGAGATTTACCAGGATGTTGCCTGGTATGGAGGGAAAATCTTATGAGGAAAGGCTGATGGACTTGAGGTTGTTTTCGTTAGAGAGAAGAAGGTTAAGAGGTGACTTAATAGAGGCATACAAAATGATCAGAGGGTTAGATAGGGTGGACAGCGAGAGCCTTCTCCCGCGGATGGAGGTGGCTAGCACGAGGGGACATAGCCTTAAATTGAGGGGTAATAGATATAGGACAGAGGTCAGAGGTGGGTTTTTTACGCAAAGAGTGGTGAGGCCGTGGAATGCCCTACCTGCAACAGTAGTGAACTCGCCAACATTGAGGGCATTTAAAAATTTATTGGATAAGCATATGGATGATAAGGGCATAGTGTAGGTTAGATGGCCTTTAGTTTTTTTTTTCCATGTCGGTGCAACATCGAGGGCCGAAGGGCCTGTACTGCGCTGTATCGTTCTATGTTCTATGTTCTATGTAAAGTCCTGCGCCTCCTCTGGTGAGTCAAAATAAAACTCTTGCTTCTGGTGCGTAACCCTCAAGCAAGCAGGGCAGCGAACCTCAAACCTCACCCCCGTTGAGGGCTGCCTTGATCCAGTTGTGCTTGGCCAGCTCTGCTCCCAGGTCCTGATAGATCCGCAGCTCTCTTTCCTCCCAAGTGCACTTCTTGCCCCACCCATCTCAAGATCTTCTCCTTGTCAAGGAATCGATGCAGCCTCACCGCCATCACCCTCAGCGGCTCTCCCACCTGCGACCTCTTCAGCGTCCTGTGCGCTCAATCCACCTTGAGAGGACGGTCAAAGGCCCCCTCCCCCATCAGCTTCTCCAGCATGTTTGCCACATACTTGGCGGCCTCCGTGCCTTCAGTGCCTTAGGCATCCCCACGATCGACAGGTTTTGCCTCCTGGAGCGGCTCTCCCGATACTCCAGCTTCTCACTCGGCCTTTTCTGGCTGCTCATCTCCATCTCCGCTGCCAGCGACGTCAACTGATGCTCATGCTCCCCCCCCTGCTGACTCCTCCACCTTTTTGGATTGCCAGGTCCTGTGTCTCCGGCCTCTGCTCCTAATGCTCGATAGCTACCCTGAGTGGCTCCACCACCTTAGCCAAGTCCTAGAAGGCCTCCTTCCTTTACTGCTGGAACTTGTTGTTGAGGAATTCCACCAGCTGCTCTGTAGATCGCTGGGCGGGCAGCAATACCCCCACCCCCCACCCCTCTCTGCTCTCGCCATCTTCTCCTGTACCGCACCACAAAAATGTTCTTCCTCAAGTTGCTGTCTCTTTCTCGTTGCACTTCGTGTCCAATAAGCCATATACCAGTCCCACCAGAGAAGTATCACATTCCCTCTGTGCTAATGCACCTTCTGCCATCCAACACCACACAATTCGGGTGGGGAAGGACTGAAAAAGTCCACCTCGAGCGGGAGGTACTAAAAGCGGGAGCCATTAAATGTGCAACAACTCACTCCATGAAATGAAAATGAAAATCGCTTATTGTCACAAGTAGGCTTCAAATGAAGTTACTGTGAAAAGCCCCTAGTCGCCACATTCTGGCGCCTATTCGGGGAGGCTGGTATGGGAATTGATCTGTGCTGCTGGCCTGCCGTGGTCTGCTTTCAAAGCCAGCGATTTAGCCCTGTGCTAAACCAGCCCCATGGCCGCCACCAGAGATCTCCCGCAATGTGTGATCTTCCAGTAGCTGGAAATACCGTCTCCTTTTATTCGCGCAGCAAACACCAACTGTAACATCATGGAATCTAGCTCCTCATCATAGTGTCCACAACCACTGAATTCATGGAATTGAAATAGTGTAGCTGTCCCTCAGCAGCAGATATCAAAGACTTCTCAAGTTCTAATATTTTTTGCATGACACCTGTGGATGCACTTTCAGAGAAGTGAGCCAATGCCATCTGCAGGAGCTTGGGCAAACTTTGGGCAATCGCGGCTCCAGTATTTCCTTCTGTTTCACATTGCAACTGGTGCACAGAAGAACTGCAGGCGGCTTTTCCTGAACTTTCATGTATGATATCTCCAGTTGCATCCTCCTCTGACTGGTAACCATCGTGTATCTGTTTTCACAATCATTGCTACAATTTCTGCTTCCATAACCTGGTAAGATTTTGATAATTCTACTATTTTTTAATGATCTGTAATATCTATCGATTTTATTCTGCGATAACAGTTTAAAATTCAGTGGTTCAGTTTTGGCCTGTTGGGCAATTAACAGTCAAAGATAGTTGGGGATACAGGAAAAGCAGTTGTTTGTGAAGAAACAAAATAGTTTTAGGACAGAGCTTGAGCTGTAGCTGCCTTAACAGCCAAAATACGATTTTTTTGTTTTTAAATCCGTTTGAAGAAATAGCTAAAACATTGTCACATTGTTTAAATAAATTGCTTTAATTGATCTTTACCAGAGAGGACAGCTTTATTCTCTGCTATTATGAAAAGGAGTGGTCTTCATTGTCGATTTTTTTAAAAATTTTTTTAATAAATTTAGATTACCCAATTATTTTTTCCAATTAAGGGGCAATTTAGCATGGCCAATCCACCTACTCTGCACATTTTTGGGTTGTGGGGGCAGCAGGGTAGCATGGTGGTTAGCATAAATGCTTCACAGCTCCAGGGTCCCAGGTTCGATTCCCGCCTGGGTCACTGTCTGTGTGGAGTCTGCACGTCCTCCCCCTGTGTGCGTGGGTTTCCTCCGGGTGCTCCGGTTTCCTCCCACAGTCCAAAGATGTGCGAGTTAGGTGGATTGGCCATGCTAAATTGCCCGTAGTGTCCTAATAAAAGTAAGGTTAAGGGGGGGCTTGTTGGGTTACGGGTATAGGGTGGATATGTAGGTTTGAGTAGGGTGATCATGGCTCGGCACAACATTGAGGGCTGAAGGGCCTGTTCTGTGCTGTACTGTTCTATGTTCTATGAAACCCACGCAGACACGGGGAGAATGTGCAAACTCCACACGGACAGTGACCCAGAGCTGGGATCGGACCTGGGACCTCAGCGCCGTGAGGCGGTTGTGCTAACCACTAGGCTACCGTGCTGCCCTCTCATTGTCGATTTTAATATCTTTTGGCGTGAGGCTTGGGCTCTGATATGTATGGCGTCTGTGTTTGGAAATAAAATGTACATTTGTTTGTGATGGAATGTAAACTTCTGGAGTTCATAACCCATAAAAGCAAAGGGATTGTTGCAAAGGTGGGGTGATGAGATGAATTGTTGTTTTCAAATAGTTTTTTCCAATTAAGGGGCAATTTAGCGTGGCCAATCTACCTACGCTGTACATCTTTGGGTTGTGGGGGTGAAACCCACGCAGACACTGGGAGAATGTGCAAACTCCACAAAGGCAGTGGGCTGGGACCTCAGAGCCGTGAGGCAGCAGTGCTAACCACTGTGCCACCGTGCCGCACCACAAGAGATGAATTGTGTCCTTCAGCCATTAGGAGTAAATTTGGACCATCTCCAAAAAAGGGAGGAATGGGAGTCTTGGGGATAAAAGTTGGGAAATTACGATTCTCGTTGGCACAGTGATCTTCTGGGTATGACTCTTGTGGACACAGTCCAACATCACTCCAAAGGCAAAGATGTGGGACATCTCCTCTGCTGACAACACCAATATTTCCTCGGATTTTGAGAGATGAGCGACTTCTATGTTGTCTTAAAAGCAAATTAGTGCGGATGCCGGAATCTGATTGGGTGATCACATTGTGGAAACCCCCCACATTTAGTCTGCAAGCATGTCACTGGGAAAGTAATGGCCCTTTATTTTAATTCTCCATCTCTCTCTCCACTGTGATATTCTTTTTGGCCTTGTCCTCCTGCGCTCTTCTTGTAAGCTCTCTGGAAGCTCAAAAAACAGAGTGCTTTATCTTTTGATTAGACACCTGATAGCCATTCAGACACAACATCAAGTTTAATAATGTCAGATCATAACCACTGTTCCTATTTTGATTGAACTGATGAAGGCATTAAAATTATTAATTTAAAAATACGATACTATTAAGTACTGTTCCTATCTTATTTACAATTGGCTGGAGGAGTTGCAAATAAATAAACATATGTTTGCCACTATTATGCTCTACAATGTTACTTTCATTGCTCTGACCTTGAAATCTCTTCAATAAGTCACTGCAAGGTGACATGACTATGGGATGGTTGCAGAATGGATTGGATGCCACGGATGTGTTTCCAGACACTGAACATAGTTGTCAAAGGTCATTGTAGTTTTCAGCCTGCGGGTTTTGCTGCGCTCTGCTTTTATAATAAGTGAACTTTTTTTTTTACGATGGCACTCCTGTTAAAGATGAAGCATTGCGGTGATGGGAGAATTAGATTTCTGATAGCAGTTTGTTTTAGAATGTCAGGATCATTCCACCATGTAATAGCTATTGATGTGATTATAAGGCTTGGCTGAGTATTAATGATGCTGGTGGAGAATCATTGTGTGCGCTGAACCTGCGTTATTTAGGCAGTGAATGGTGTTACCTCTGGATACTTAAAGCATTAAATGATTCGTGTTAAGCTACATTTAGTTTACTAAAGTTTAAAAAGATAATTTAGTCTTTAAAATGCTAGCCATCTATCCTGACCTGTGACAGCTGGGATGGTCTAAAGTGTGATCAAAGCAGTGAGTATAAAACAGGCCATTTCTCTGCAAATGTAGAGAATCGCGTTCGATAAACCTTGGTTTACTCATCGTAATAGTCATCACTATTATTTATCGTAGATGCTGCGGGTAATATTTGGGTCACCACAGCCTCATTGAGATCTTTGTATATAACCTGCCAGTTTACATCTGAGTGCACCACCAGGATGAACACTGTCTCTAAAGAGCTTATCCATCTATTCTTGTGGCTTCAGCATCTCGACCACTCCAGTTCCTAAAATGTGAACGTTCTGATTTTGGAAATGTTGGAACAGCCCTGGTGCGACGAGATACTTTTATTTAAAAAAAAAACACAAAAGAGCCAAACGGAATCAGAAAGAGGGTGGAGCTCACCAAATGATGGTTCAACTAGATGAGAAATGAGGATCTTTGCAGGGGAAAGAGTCAAGTGACAACATTTGGGGAAACTCAAAATCTTTGATAGAACATAGAACAGTACAGCACAGAACAGGCCCTTCAGCCCTCAATGTTGTGCCGAGCCATGATCACCCTACTCAAACCCACGTATCCACCCATAACCCAACAACCCCCCCCCCCCTTAACCTTACTTTTATTAGGACACTACGGGCAATTTAGCATGGCCAATCCACCTAACCCGCACATCTTTGGGAGGAAACCGGAGCACCCGGAGGAAACCCACGCACACAGGGGGAGGACGTGCAGACTCCACACAGACAGTGACCCAGCCGGGAATCGAACCTGGGACCCTGGAGCTGTGAAGCATTTATGCTAACCACCATGCTACCCTGCTGATCTCCCGGGGAAAAACAAATCTTTGTGTTCTCCAGTGGTGGCTGGAAAGAAAAGCAAGGACAATATGAAGGGTACGAATTGAAAAAGAGTACTGAATATACTTTGGCATTCACCTTCACGATCAGCCATCAAAAAGTTTCATAATGCAGTGGTCATCAATCTTGCGCATTGAAAAACCCCTTGATAGAAACCAAACTTAAGATTTAATTGATCAGTTTGCATATCGAGCCCGTAGCAAAATCGGGCTACATCCTGCCTGCCATTTCTCAGAGTATCTTTAATCACTGCTATCTTGTAATGCATGTCCTGTACTGCCTCCTTGCACTCATGCTCGTGTCTCTTTTTAAGTTGTGCAACTTCTCCTCTGGGCCACCTTTTCATGTCATCAACCGCCTGAGTTCACATTTTCTGTGGCAATTTGCTGTATTAGTTACTTGGCTTCATGTGGTCCATTATGGATGGTATCTAATACAAATACGCTTTTGATTATGTATGGTGTAAGATTTTGTAAGTTGCCGAAACAGAATTGCTGTACTTCTCGTTCTTTAACCAGGTCGATTTTGGGTTGAGCTGAGGGAAGTACAAATCGCAATTTGCTCTCTCATGTTTCCAGAATTTATTGCAAAATGTTTTTAGGTTATTTGTGGCCTTTGCCCGGAAGTGTGCTGGTAATGTACTGTGATACCCCCAAGGTTAAAATCCTGTGTCACAGTCGTGCAGTACTTGATGTGAATTCTCTCCGCTGAGCTTACAGAATAAGCTCATAGGGCAAGTCTTGGCCATAGGCATAACTTTGCCTGGGACACTGATCTGTAACTTGGTCTGCAGTGCAATCACAGACTTCAACGTACTCGAGATCAACATTTTTGCTATTTTTACCCAAGAAGTAGCAATTAGATATGTCAGGGAGTATTAATTAGTATATTTAAATTATCCACACTGGCAGTGCTCGAGCTAATTCGCATCTTAAAATAAATAATTATACAGTACTGTGTTCTCGGGCACTTTTCTAGCTGTTATCAGTGGTTCTTCGCAGTTTCTTGTTCCTTCATCAACAAAATAGTGTGTGGAAAATGTAATTTCCGTTTGTCACTTTGCTGAATTACCTTTATTGTTACTTGATAGCAACATAGTTTGGGGAAAGGGAGCAGCAACATTTGAAAGTTCGGATCCACAGATATTAAAAGTTGCAACTTGAGTAGATGAGGATATTTTAAAAAAAAACCACAAGGTGGATATTATGGCCAGAAGTATAGAATATGAAAGTTGAGGTTGAGATGGCGCAGCGAATCTGTCTAGAATTCAGAAAGACCACAGTGAGGGTTGTGTACGCTGTTGGGATTCCCCAACATGTTGAGGCAATAGGCGCTATACAGCATTTTTTCTATGATCATGCCCGATGGGAGGAAATACAATTATGAAGTCACTTGGAAAAATTGTCTCTTTATATTTCATTAGAATAGAGGAGATTATGGAGCAATTTGATAAAAGTGTTTGTCATGAAGGTGTCATGTGAGAGTGCCTTTAAGAAATTGATGTTTATAAGCGGATGTGTATATAAATATATGTAGTGAGAGTACCTTTAAGAAGTGGGTGTTTACTACTGCAGTGATGACAGAGAGTGGAGCTGGGCTGTCAGCTTTTTATTTTTGTTTTAGGCTGTTTGCTGCAGCGTGTGTTTTAGTTTCGTTTTCAGTGTTGGAGCTGAAGCCAGACACAGCAGGTGTACTGTTGATCTCTCTGCCATGAAAAGACTATCTCTTCATCATTTGGTGAATTCAGAATTATAAATGTTTTCAGTAGTGACTTTAACCTGATGTGCTTCTGTTAAAGGTTATGTTTTTTGTAAGTCTGGATGTTAAAAGGACAGCGTAAGCATTACTTAGAGTTGTATTCTTTGGGGGTTGTATTTGAATTGATGGTTACTAAAATGTTCACTATGTTTTAAAAAGGTTAACTGGAGTTCAAAGAATAAACATTGTTTTGTTTTAACAAATAATTTTCCATTTCTGCTCTACCACACCTGCAGGGCCGTGTGCTCCCCATACCACAATCTATTAAAAGTTGTGGGTCAGATGAACTCCATGATAGACTTTGGGGTTCTCTAAACCCTGGTCCATAACAAATGAATGGGGTAGAGTCTGTCAAAATGGACTGATTGCAGTAGTTGAGACTTAAAAAAATTTTTTTTACGGGATATGGGCGTCGCTGGCTAAGCCAACGTTTATTGCCCATCCCGAATTACCTTTTGAGAATATGGATGTGAGATTAAATGTAAACAAGTGAGAAAGAAAAGTAGGAGCAAAATATTCCACACATGAAAGTACTTCCAAGGTTATGCGGTGATGCAGAAACCATGCCAATATTCAATTATTACTCATTTCAAAACCAGACGATTAAGGGATACAAGAGCAGGGTGGAGACATGGGGTCAGGGCTATTGCTGGAGTGAATATTAAATAGTACCATGGACTGGTTGGGCTAACCAGTTCTCTGTTGTAATTTCTGTAATTAAGGGGTAATTTAGCATGGCCAATCCACCTACCCTGCACATCTTTGGGTTGTAGGGGTGAGACCCATGCAGACACAAAGTTTTCTGTTGTAATTTATGTGAATTTTAATAATATTTGACTCTTGTGATGAGCTTTCAAGCACATATCCACACCATCACGGAAGACTCCATTTTTCCATCTCCCTGGCTTTAGCTTCTTTCCACCCCTACAACAGCACTTCTGCTGAGACCCTCAACCGTGTCTTAGTTACCTCCAGCCTTGACCATTCTAAAACAGTCCTGTGCGACCTCCCTCTGTGAACTTTTTTTAAAATATATTTTTTTAATCAAACTTTTGTCATTTTGTACCAAAAAATACACTTCAAACAACAGCAATGACCTAAATGAACAGAAATAATAAACCAGTTACCCCCCGCCCCCCCCCCCCCCCCCCCCCACCCCCAACAGATAACTGTGACCAATTCCTTAAAATACAATATGAAGTTAAATTCAATAAGAAGGGTGCAGTCACAATGTTGGAGATTTGCTACAGGCTTCCCAACAGCCAGCGGGAGATAGAGGAGCAGATAGGTAGACAGATTTTGGAAAAGAGTAAAAACAACAGGGTTGTTGTGATGGGAGACTTCAACTTCCCCAATATTGACTGGAACTCACTTAGTGCCAGGGGCCTGGACAGGGCAGAGTTCATAAGGAGCATCCAGGAGGGCTTCTTAAAACAATATGTAGACAGTCCAACTAGGGAAGGGGCTATACTGGACCTGGTATTGGGGAATGAGCCCGTCCAGGTGGTAGTTTCAGTAGGGGAGCATTTCGGGAACAGTGACCACAATTCAGTAAGTTTTAAAGTGCTGGTGGACAAGGATAAGAGTGGTCCTAGGGTGAATGTATTAAATTGGGGAAAGGCTAATTATAACAATATTTGGCGGGAACTGAAGAACCTAGATTGGGGGCAGATATTTGAGGGTAAATCAACATCTGACATGTGGGAGGCTTTCAAGTGTCAGTTGAAAGGAATTCAGGACTGGCATGTTCCCGTGAGGAAGAAGGATAAATACAGCAAATTTCAGGAACCTTGGATAACGAAAGATATTGTAGGCCTGGTCAAAAAGAAAAAGGAGGCATTTGTCAGGGCTGGAAGGCTGGGAACAGACGAAGCCTGTGTGGAATATAAGGAAAGTAGGAAGGAACTTGAGCAAGGAGTCAGGAGGGCTAGACTGGGTCACGAAAAGTCATTGGCAAATAGGGTTAAGGAAAATCCCAAGGCTTTTTACACGTACATAAAAAGCAAGAGGGTAGCCAGGGAAAGGGTTGGCCCACTGAAGGATAGGCAAGGGAATCTATGTGTGGACCCAGACGAAATGGGCGAGGTACTAAATGAATACTTTACATCAGTATTCACCAAAGAGAAGGGATTGGTGGATGTTGAGTCTGGAGAAGGGTGTGTAGATAGCTTGGGTCACATTGAAATCCAAAAAGACGAGGTGTTGGGTGTCTTGAAAAATATTAAGGTACATCAGTCCCCAGGGCCTGATTGGATCTACCCCAGAATACTGAAGGAGGCTAGAGAGGAAATTGCTGAGGCCTTGACAAAAATCTTTGGATCCTCACTGTCTTCAGGTGATGTCCCGGAGGACTGGAGAATAGCCAATGTTGTTCCTTTGTTTAAGTAGGTAGCAAGGATAATCCAGGGAACTACAGGCCGGTGAGATTTATGTCAGTGGTAGGGAAATTACTGGAGAGAATTCTTCGAGACAGGATCTACTCCCATTTGGAAGCAAATGGACATATTAGTGAGAGGCAGCATGGTTTTATGAAGGGGAGGTCGTGTCTCACTAACTTGATCGAGTTTTTCGAAGAGGTCACAAAGATTGTTGATGCAGGTAGGGCAGTGGATGTTATCTATATGGACTTCAGTAAGGCCTTTGACAAGGCCCCTCATGGTAGACTGGTACAAAAGGTGAAGTCACATGGGATCGGGGTGAGCTGGCAAGGTGGATACAGAACTGGCTAGGTCATAGAAGGCAGAGAGTAGCAATGGAAGGGTGCTTTTCTAATTGGAGGGCTGTGACTAGTGGTGTTCCGCAGGAATCGGTGCTGGGACCTTTGCTGTTTGTAGTATATACAAATGATTTGGAGGAAAATGTAACTGGTCTGATTAGTAAGTTTGCAGATGACACAAAGGTTGCTGGAATTGCGGATAGCGATGAGGACTGTCAGAGGATACAGCAGGATTTAGATCGTTTGGAGACTTGAGCGGAGAGATGGCAGATGAAGTTTAATCTGGACAAATGTGAGGCAATGCATTTTGGAAGGTCTAGTGCAGGTAGGGAATATACAGTCAATGGTAGAACCCTAAAGAGTATTGAAAGTCAGAGAGATCTAGGTGTACAGGTCCACAGGTCACTGAAAGGGGCAACACAGGTGGAGAAGGTAGTCAAGAAGGCATACGGCCTCAGTGGGTTAGCATTGCAGTCTCACGGCGCTGAGGTCCCAGGTTCGATCCCGGCTCTGGGTCACTGTCCGTGTGGAGTTTGCACATTCTCCCCGTGTTTGCGTGGGTTTCGCCCCCACAACCCAAAGATGTGCAAGGTAGGTGGATTGAACACGCTAAATTGCCCCTTAATTGGAAATTAATTGGGTACTCTAAATTTTTTTTTTTAAAGAAGGCATATGGCATGCTTGCCTTCATTGGCCTAGGCATTGAGTATCAGAATTGGCAAGTCATGTTGCAGCTGCATAGAACTTTAGGCCACACTTGGAGTATAGTGTTCAATTCTGGTCGCCACACGACCAGAAGGATGTGGAGGCTGTAGAGAGGGTGCAGAATAGATTTACCAGGATGTTGCCTGGTATTGAGGGCATTAGCTATGAGGGGCAGTTGAATAAACTCGGTTTGTTCTCACTGGAACGACAGAGGTTGAGGGGCGACCTGATAGAGGTCTACAAAATTATGAGGGGCATAGACAGAGTGGATCGTCAGAGGCTTTTCCCCAGGGTAGAGGGGTCAATTACTAGGGGGCATAGGTTTAAGGTGCTGGGGCAAGGTTAAGAGGAGATGTACGAGGCAGGTTTTTTACACAGAGGGTAGTGGGTGCCTGGAACTTGCTGCCGGAGGAGGTGGTGGAAGCAGAGACGATAGTGACATTTAAGGGGCATTTTGACAAATACATGAATAGGATGGGAATAGAGGGATACAGAGCCAGGAAGTGTAGAAGATTGTAGTTTAGTCGGGCAGCATGGTCGGCATGGGCTTGGAGGGCCGAAGGGCCTGTTCCTGTGCTGTGCTTTTCTTTGTTCTTTATTCTTAGTTGCCATTTCTGCTAGAACCCTTCAATTGACCCTTCTCAGTGTATTTGACCTTCTCGAGATGCAAAAACTCCATGAGTCACCCAGCCACGCCGAAGCACTAGGTGGCGTCGTCAACCTCCAACTCCTCAGGATTTGCGTCTGAGCAACCAGCGAGATGAGATGAAGGCCAGGGCATCTGCCCCTGCCACTGTCGGTAGGTCCAGCACCCCAAATATAGCCACGAAGGACAGGGCTCCAGCCCGATGTTCAGAATCGCCAATATGGTGATGAAAAAAGAAACCTAAACACCCACAAGCTTGGAACAGGACCAGGACATGTGATTATGATTGGTGGGCCCCAAATATTGTGCTTGCACCTATCCTTAGTCCTGCAAAGAAACTAATGATTCTGGCAGCAGCAAGACGTGCCCTAAGGGCAGCATGGTGGTCCAGTGGTTAGCACTGCTGCCTCACGGCGGCGAGGACCTGGGTTTGATCCTGCCCCTGGGTCACTGTCCATGTGGAGTTTGCACATTCTCCCCGTGTCCGCGTGGGTCTCAGCCCAACAACCCAAAGACGAGAAGGGTCGATGGATTGGCCACGAGTGAACTTTTGGGCCTCATTATTCAACACCATGTCAACGATTCTGAATATCAAGATTGAACCCTGTCTCCAAGTAGCCATAGTTGGGGTATCGGACTTGCCGGAGCGGCGGACGGGTGCGGGCGACAGATGTTCTTTCCGTTGCCTCGGTGATCTCTTGGAGGCGAGTCCTGCTGGGGTGGCTGGGTAACTTAATGGAGTTTCCCTGGAGAACGTTAAGTACACTGAGGGATCAATGGAAGGGATCTACCCGAGATGGCGACTGTTCATTGTCTACTTCAAGGAGCTGATCGCTGTTAGTGGGGGAGGCTGCTTTTTTTTGTTGATGAGAAGGGGGAGTTATGCACTTTGGTTTGTTGTACTGTATACTGTTGTTTATATTTTTCAATTTTATATACTGAAAAGGTTAATAAAAATATTATTCTAAAAATATTAAATCATCTACTCTGATATTTCCTTCTGCAGCTCAGTGTGATATTTTGTTTTATAATGCGTCTTGTGAAGCACTTGGGGTGTTGGTTTAGCACAGTGGGCTAAACAGCTGGCTTGTAATGCAGAACAAGGCCAGCAGCGCGGGTTCGATTCCCATACTGGCCTCCCTGAACAGGCGCCGGAATGTGCCGACTAGGGGATTTTCACAGTAACTTCATTAAAGCCTACTTGTGACAACAAGCGATTATTATTATTGTATTGCATCAAAGGTGTTACATAAATACAAGTTGGTGGTTGTGACTTGAGATCAATTACTGAAAGGAGAGGGATATATCAAATAATTAGAGTAAATATTCAAACAATATTATATTATTGTGCGAATCCCTTCCTTTTACACTTATTAAACTGTTATTGGTGGGAGTTTGCTGAATTTCTTATATTTCAACAGTGACTGTACTTCAGAAATGATTGATTGGTTGTCGAGTGGATTGCGATGTCTGGTGGTAATGAAAAGTGCTACACAAGATGCATGTCTTTCTTATCTAGCCTTCCCTTAAATGCATCCATACTATTTGCCTCAACTATTCCCTGCTTCAGCGAGTTTGAGTTTCACAATCTAACTCCTCTTTGATAAGCGGTTTCTTCTTAACTCCCTATTTGGGTAAAGCCTCTTCCAAGTTCTTTACTTGATCTCTTGATAACGATTGTATTGATAGCGTCTGGATTTGCCCTTGCTGGCAAGTGGATTCTGTAGACTCTCTGTTTATCAAAACCTTTTTCTCATTATAAGGATGGTGGCCTTTTTCAAGAGTTAAGCAATGCAGCCTGTTCATTCCTTAGCTTGTAAATATATTTTTGCAGCTTTCTTTTCCAGTGCTTATTTTAATAATATGACACTCCGAATTATCCACAATATCACTGTTGTAGCCCAGTGTGATCAGGTCACAAATATGATTCTGCCCATTAGGCACAGGAGAAGAGGAATTCCATTGAGTTTACGACTTGGCACTAGGTCCTTGGGCCTAACTGGTCCATGGTGATGTTTCTGCTCCACATAAGCCTCCCCTCATCCTTCTCTTTACATCAGTTACCTAAGTCTCCTATTTGTTTCCCCAATCATGTGTCGATTCAGTTCCAATAAGTCAGATTGGACTAGAAACATTGACTGTTTCTCGCTCCTCTGATCCTGCCAGGCCCGCTAAATATTTAGCAGCACTTTTAAAAGGAAATCTGGGCCGGGATTCTCCCCTACCCGGCGGGGCGGGGGATCCCGGCGTGTTGGAGTGGCGTGAACCACTCCGACGTCGGGCCGCCCCAAAGGTGCGGAAGTCTCCGCACATTTAGGGGCCAAGCCCTCACATTGAGGGGCTAGGCCCGCGCCGGTGGTTGGCGCTCCGCTGGCTGGCGTGAATGGCCTTCGGCGCCACGCCAGCCGGGGCCGAAAGTACTTAGCCGGCCGGCGTAAGTCCGCGCATGCGCCGAAGCGTCAGCGGCTGCTGACGTCATACCGGCGCATGTGCAGGGGAGGGGGTCTCTTCTGCCTCTGTCATGGTGAAGGCCATGGCGGGGGCGGAAGAAAGAGTGCCCCCACGGCACAGGCCCACCCGCCGATCGGTGGGCCCCGATCACGGGCCGGGCCACCGTGGGGGCACCCCCCGGGGTCAGATCGCCCCGCGCCCCCCACCCAGGACCCCGGAGCCCACCCGCGCCGCCGGTACCAGAGGTGGTTGAAACCACGCCGGCAGGAAAGGCCTGTCAGCGGCGGGACTTCGGCCTATCGCTGGCCGGAGAAGCGCCACGGGGGCCCCGCTGACTGGCGCGGCGCAATTCCCGCCCCCGCCGAACCTCGGGGGGGGGGCGGAGTGTTTGGGACACGACGGGGGCGAGATTGACGCCGGCCCCAGGCGATCCTCCGACCCTCAGATCTCCAGTGTCCACAGCATTAGCATTTTTTCTTGTGTTTCTGTTTTTATCCGGCTGTTTCATAAATGTCATGTTAATGTCACTTGAGTAATTATCTAGAGTCCTAGGCTCCTGCGCTGGGGGACATGGATTACAATCCCATCACGGCAGCTGGAATTCAATTAATAAGCCTGGAATTGAAAGCTAGTCTCAGTCATTGATGACCGTGAAACTATTATTGTTTAGGGTTTTTATTTTAAAAAAAACAACAATGTCTTTTAGGGAAGGGACTCTGCTCTCCTTCCAAGATCTCGCCTATATTGTGACTCCAGCCCCAAAGCAATCTTTAAAAGTAAATTACTGCAGATGTTGGAATCTGAAACCAGAAGAGAAAATGCTGTAAAATCTCAGCAGGTCTGGCAGCATCTGTAGGTAGAGAAATGAGCTAACATTTCGAGTCCAGGTGACCCTTTGTCAAAGCTAAATGGCATAGAAAATGAGAGATAATTATACTGTGGGATGAGAGAATGAAAGATGAGTCACAGGCACAGAAACCGAGGGAAAAGAGTGCTAATGGCAATAATCAGTGTACCCTCTGATTTTAGTTTCTCTGCTGTTTGGCCTTTCACACCTTTTCTTCTCTCTGGGGAATGCCATTAGCACTCTTTCCCCTTGGTTTCTGTGGCTATGACTCATCTTTCATTCCCTCACCCAACTATAAATATCTCCTATTTAGTTATTCCTAAACTTTTGTTGAAGCTGAAGAGGTTCACACGGAGAATCCTTGCTGTGGGACCTGCTGAGATTTTCCAGTATTTTCTCTTTTGGTGCCAATGCAATCTTGTTCCTCAGAAATGGTGCACTAAGCCACACGATTCAGAGGCAATTCAAGTTGGACAACACATGCTTGCCTTGCCGGGGAAGCTCATATCCCATGGAAGGATAAAAATGTGAATAATAATAATTGCTTATTGTCACAAGTAGGCTTCAATGAAGTTGTGAAAAGCCTCTAGTCGCCACATTCCGGCGCCTGTCCGGGGAGGCTGGTACGGGAATTGAACCTGCACTGCTGCCTTGTTCTGCATTACAAGCCAGCTATTTAGCCCAGTGTGCTAAACCAGCCCCTCAAGGAATCGTAAAGTGGAGAACTTGGCCTTTGAAGGTCTATTAATGCTTTGGGCCCTTTTCCACACATGCAAGACTGTGCATGGAAAACGCTCCTTCAGTGCCACAGGAAATGTCGGGAAAATTATTCAGAAAGGAGGTTATGGTCAACGTTCAGAAGCTTGTTGGAAAAATGGTTTGAGTATATTTTATCTGGCACTGTGACAGCTGGAGGAGAGAGATGGGAGGGGATTGAGAGCACCGTTTTATGCATAGCACTGTATGTATGAGCAATTTTCATGTGTCTAGTATTTTATTGCTGCATTATAGAGATAGGGGTAGTCAATTATAACACTTCAGTGTCTTTATTGCTGTAATGTTATGGGTGGTAACCATAATACTTATTGCAACAGATGGCCTGAAATTGTGACACATTCTTGGAGAAACTGCAAACCTCGGCAGTGTAGAATATTAATGCAGAGCATTTGGTAATTGAACAGCAGTGGATTCTCCGTGTGAACCTCTTCAGCTTCCACAAAAATTTATGAACACATGTACAATATTGTAATGTTTGCAAAGAACTGTGGATGAGAAAATGGATGAGCGAGTGTTGTTTAAAAAAAAAAAACCATCTGGGGCATTGACCTCCTTTAGGGAAGGAAATCTGCTGTCCTTACCGGGTCTGGCCTACATGTGACTCCAGACCCATAGCAATGTGGTTGACGCCTCTGAAATGGTGCATCAAGCCACATGATCCAGGGCATTTTATCTGCTCGAGCTAAACATCCAAGCATGACTTTGTAGAAATGTTCTGTTTGATCCCATTGAATTATAGTCGGCATCACAAACTTGTTTGGGAGAGGATGGGGGGGGGGGGAGGAATCAGAAATGCAGCAACCAAAGTTTGTTTCACTAGCAGGTGGGGAAAATTAAAAGTGTGAAGTCGATGGACTTTGGAAAGAAACAACATAGAGAAGCAGTTTAATTGAAATGATACTACTGTATTTTAGAGGAATCTGCAGGAACTAAGTGGCCTCTGGTGCACATTCATTCACCTTTAGAGGGGAAGTTGATAAGGTGCTGACAAAGCATATGGTACACTTGGCTTTGTAAACAGGGCATTGAATACAAAATAACCAACGTTGTGCTGAATCTTGACAAAATTGTGGTTAGGCCTCAACTGGAGTTGGCATACAATGCTGGGCAGTTAAGGATCATGCTTTAGAAAGGTTTGTAAAGACATTGGCAAACGTGTCAGTCCTCAGCAAATATCGATTTTAAAATAATTGACAAAAGATCCGAGGGGGGAAATGAGAAGAAATATCTTCGCACAGAGGTTGTTAAAATTTGGGAAGCGTGATCTGAAAGGGTGAAGGGAATCCAATTTTAAACCAACTTTCTAAAGACAGGCATGTAATGTTTTGTCGGATGGCCTGATTTA
Source organism: Scyliorhinus canicula (assembly GCF_902713615.1). Taxonomy (NCBI): domain Eukaryota; kingdom Metazoa; phylum Chordata; class Chondrichthyes; order Carcharhiniformes; family Scyliorhinidae; genus Scyliorhinus; species Scyliorhinus canicula. The sequence continues at coordinate 16,829,796 of NC_052165.1, forward strand.
TATTACAAGAACACTTGTAGCTAAAGCTGTAAACGATTTATTAACATTAACTGTGGGTCAACTATATACAAAACAACAGATGAATAACAGTATGATAATGCACAAGCAACCTCTCTCTTCCAGCTCTCCAGTCAGTCTGAGGTCACCTGACTCTAACATTCACTTATATACTAATGGAGACTCCTAGTGGTCAGTCGGTGAATTACAACACAAACATTATATCACTGCAAGGCATGTACTAATAGGAGAGCAATTTGCCAAGTTACTGGGGAAAAAGCTGGTGTGCAGACAAATTGGGAAGCCCTGTCACTCAGCCGATTCAAATACGAGGAACCAATTGGCTTTCTGTGCTGTTAAATCCTGATTCTGATAGTTACATTGTGGCTGAAATATAAGGATTTGAATTCAGTCTTTTACATAGAATTACATAGCGTCTGCAGCCTAGGGCATTGTTCTTCAAAGTCGGAGGTGCGACCCGCGGGTGGGTCGCGGGCGGGTGTCGGGAGGGTCGAGGAGCCGTTGTCCACGACGCTCCCGATCGCGCAAATCCCCGCGCAGCAGCCAGCTTTTAATAGCACCGGCTCCAAGCGGCTGCGAACATGTAAAAAAAAACGAGTGCATTGCGCAAGCGTGCCCAATCATCGTGCACGCATGCTCAATGCGGACGATTTTTTTTACATGTTCGCAGAATGTGCATGCGAGCCAATAATCGGGCCGCATGCGCAGTGCGACCGCTATTTTTTTTAAAACGTTGCACTTTTTGTTTTACAAGTTCTGCAGTGGTTTTTATTCATTTATTTTATTCATTTTATTTTTTTTACAAGTTCGGGGGGGGGGGTGCGTTTATTCATTTTTTTCATTTATTTTACTCATTTTACTTTTTACAAGTTCGGGGGGGGCGTTTATTAATTTTTTTCATTTTATTTTACTCTTTTTTTTTACAAGTTTGGGGGGGGGGTTTATTTGATAAAAATTTACAGGAAAAATATGCTGAACTTTGGACAGATGGTGACTCATACTTTCCGACACAGGAAGGCTTCACCTTCATCCAACAGGTTCCATTGGAGGAGCGTGTACGAGCGCCAAAGGGACCCTAAACCATTTCCTCCATTTTTGTCAGCAGCAAACAAGGTAAGAGAAAATGGTGGGATCGCAGGTCGGCCAGGTTGGGTCCCGGAGGTTGTCCGGTTGGTAAAAATGGGTCCCTGGAAAAAAAGTTTGACGAACACTGGCCTGGGGACTGGCTAGTTGGCCCAACAACATGCGCTCGTGAAAGGCAGCTAGAAGTGCCAGCATTTCTGATAAACAGTAGTCTCCTCTCAGCATAGCTTTCTATTTGTTCCTCCTTACATTTATCCAGCTTGCCTGAAATGCATCTTTGCTGTTCCCCTCAGCTATTCCTTCATGGTATCCTAGCGCTTGTTTTGGTTAAAGACATATTTCTCCTGAATTCCGTACAGGATCTATAGGTGACCAGCTTATACTTGTGGGCCCGAGCTTTGACCTCCCCTACAGGTGAAACATCTGCTCGACATCAAAACTCCTTCATAATTTTAAAGACCTCCTATTCGATCCACTGTTTGCTTTTTCTTTCTCCAGCAAAGGCCTCCCAGCTTGATCTGCCTTCCTTGAAAAGTATTCTTCTCCAATGCCTCTATATCCTTTTCTTTAATTATATGGGGGTCAGAACTGTACATGGGACTTTTACTGTGGATGCATTTGGATGAAAAATAGTCACAGAAGAGGATGGTACGCTTGAAATAAGTTTCCATTTCTGTATATAGCTGTTTAAAGACGGAATGTAAATGTAGTAATGTTGAGAGATAGTTTCAACAAAAATTTAATTGTTTGATTTATTTTGGTCTCAACCCCAGAGTTCAATTGGCTTTAATTAAAAATCCAATAAGAAATGGCTGCTGAAGAAGCTGGGAAGTGAACCTGTTCGTGTAAGCACCCTCTCAATCTCTGAACGTTGAGGAAATTTCATATCAAGATTGCAGCCCCGTCCCTAACCTACGCTGCTAGGGAAATGGTGCTGTGCTCACACAGGATAAACATTTTCTGTCTCATTTTGGCCATGAATAATAATAATGTCAATAAAATTCTGTGATTTCTCTGAACCTAGCTTGGATGGGTCGGCAGTTATAGAATCATAGAATTCACAGTGCAGAAGGAGGCCATTCAGCCCATCGAGTCTGCACCGGCTCTTGAATAGAGCACCCTACCCAAGGTCAACGCCTCCACCCTATCCCCATAACCCAGTAACCCCACCCAACACTAAAGGCAATTTTGGACACTAAGGGCAATTTATCATGTCCAATCCACCTAACCTGCACATCTTTGGACTGTGGGTGGAAACCGGAGCACCCGGAGGAAACCCACGCACACAAGGGGAGGATGTGCAAACTCCGCACAGACAGTGACCCAAGCCGGAATTGAACCTGGGACCCTGGAGCTGTGAGGCGATTGTGCTATCCACAATGCTACCGTGCTGCCCCGCGGGCCAGAGTTGCGTTACTCTGGCCCACAACAATGTTGCGAAATGCTGAAAAGATACATATCTGTGATTTCTGCAGCTGATTTGAATGAAAGACATTTAAGGTGACAGCATTTCGTGTATGTAAAATCAGTGCCGGCTGTGGATTGGTTGGTGATGCAGTTGTTTCCAAGACAAGATGGTTGTGGTTTCAAGTCTGCTTTGGGACGTGGGCCTCCCAAGAAATCATGGCAGGCACTCTGGTGCAATACTGAGGGAGTGCAGCACTGCAGCAGGCCTTATTTCAGATGAGGTTTCAAACCGTGTCCCATCTGCACCCTCCAGTGGAATGGCGAAGGTCCTGTGGCGAAAGGGAAAATGCTGGAAAATCTCAGCAGGTCTGGCAGCATCTGTAGGGAAGAGCTAACGTTTCGAGTCCCATGACTCTTTGTCAAAGCTAACAGACAGAGAAAGTGGGAAATATTTATATTGTGGAGTGAGAATGAAAGATGAGTCATAGCCACAGAAACCAGGGGAAACCGGGTACTAATGGCCACAGATACCAAGGGCAAAGAGTGGCAGTCCCCAGAGAGGACAAAAGATGTGAAAGGTCAAACAGCAGAGAAACTAACATCAGAGGATGAACTGTCGGTGTGGGGGGAGGGGAAGGGGGAAGCAAAGAGGAGAAAGGTGCAGGAAAGGTGGGTAAGATTGGGGGGGGGGGGAATTAAATGTATATTAAGAAAGAAACAAATGGTAAAAGGCAGTTAAAATGAAATGAAAACAAATGGGTTGAGGTGGGCCTGATCATCTGAAGTTGTTGAATTCGATGTTCAGGCCGGAAGGCTGTAGAGTGCCTAACCGGAAGATGAGATGTTGTTCCTCCAGTTTGCGTTGCCCTTCACTGGAACATTACAGCAGGCCAAAAGAGCTGAGGAGTTACATATCTTGGCAAATGTTTATTCTCCAAGAACAGAATATCTGATCACTAACTAACCTGATGAAGGAGCTGCGCTCCGAAAGCTAGTGATTCCGAACAAACCTGTTGGACTTTAAGCTGGTGCTGTAAGACTTCTTACTGTGCCCAGCCCAGTCCAACGCTGGCACCTCCACATCATAGCTCCTTTGATGTTTGTGGACACATGCTGTATGTAAATTGGCCACAGAGTTTTCTATATTTCACCTGTGACTACACTTCAAAAGTGCTTCATTGACTATAAAGTGCTTTTGAGACATCCAGTGGTCATGAAAGGGTCATGAAAGGCATATGAATGTAAGTGTTTGTTATTCATGTTCAATACTTATTCAGCATTATGTTAAACCTTCCCGCTGTGTATTCTAGACTGCATGTTAAATTGCTCAGAAATCCCTAAATATTAGTTGTGTTTTTAATTTTTTTTAACGTTCATTGAATCATAGAATCCCTACAGTGCAGAAGGAGGCCATTCGGCCCTCCAAAAGAGAAGCCTACCCAAGACCACTCCCCTGCCCTATCCCCGTAATCCCATGCTAACCTTTGGACACTAAGGGGCAATTTAGCATGGCCAGTCCACCTAACCTGCACATCTTTGGACTGATGTGGAGATGCCGGCGTTGGACTGAGGTGAGCACAGTAAGAAGTCTGACAACACCAGGTTAAAGTCCAACAGGTTTGTTTCGAATCTCTAGCTTTCGGAGCACTGCCCCTTCCTCAGATGAATGGAAAATCACCTGAGGAAGGAGCAGTGCTCCGAAAGCTAGTGATTCAAAACAAACCTGTTGGATTTTAACCTGGCGTTGAAAGACTTCTTACTTTGCTCATCTTTGGACTGTGGGAGGAAACCGGAGCACCCGGAGGAAACCCACGCAGGCACGGGGAGGAAGTGCAGACTCCGCACAGACAGTGACCCAAGCCAGGAATCGAACCCGGATCCCTGGCACTGAGGCAGCAGTGCCAACCACCATGCCGTTCTGTACAAAATGTTTTTTTGTTCCTTGATAAATTCCCAGAATGTTTTACAGTTTTGTCCTTGATATCAGTAAAATAATTGGCAGGCCTCTGAAAAACTCACCGAGATTATCTGACCGCTTTTGAGCCAAACAAATTGGCACGACCCCGTGGCCGGCACTGCATTTGCTAACTTCAGCCAGAACAGTGCCCCCTAGGCTGGAGTCTCCAAATCTAGGCAGTGTTCTCTCTCCAGCATCCACTTTGCACGTCGGGAGCACAGGATTGAACTCTGCTCCTGCAGTTTGACACTGCTGACCGCTGTTGTCAAGATTCGTGCATCTAAATAATCTAACGGGCATCTGTTGATCCTCTTCTATTTACACTGTGGAGAAGGTGCTCACAGGTTTTCCAGCAGATGTTATTCTACTGATCAGAGAGGGGGGAAACCCTGGCTGATTTCTTTATCCCCTCTCGCTCCCCTCCAGCTCAGGGTTGTTGAGGCTACTTGTAGCTCCAGTTGAGATCAGTCAATTCAACGTGAGCTTGGTATTTTTTTTTTGACAAAAAAAATAGTGCAGATGCTGGAAAAGGTACAGCCAGAATTTGAAGGATACTTGAACTTGTCTCTGTCAAGGGCGGCGGGGGGGTGACAGGCTCTGTCAAGGAGGGGGGAGCAAATTGGCGGCGGGGGGGGGGTGACAGGCTCTGTCAAGGAGGGGGGAGCAAGTGGGCGGCGGGGGGGGGGGGACAGGCTCTGTCAAGGAGGGGGGAGCAAGTGGGCGGCGGGGGGGGACAGGCTCTGTCAAGGAGGGGGGAGCAAGTGGGTGGTGGGGGGGGTGACAGGCTCTGTCAAGGAGGGGGGAGCAAGTGGGCGGCGGGGGGGGGGGTGACAGGAGTGGGTCTGACTATGCATCATCATTGCAATATTTACATCCTCATGTCTCCCGTGGTGTTGCTCATGCTGCACTGATTTGTCAATTTCCCTCTTGCTGCTCACATTTTAACTATTATTTTTTTAGGTTGGGCGAGGGTGGGGTGGGGGAATCCTGTGGAAAGATGTCCCTATCCTGCAGCATCCTCTCTGCTGGGACATGCTTGATGTTCTTTTTAATAAAGGCGACGGTGTCTCTCGAGCTATTTGATCACAGTCCGTTTGTTTCAAAACCAACATCACTTCAATCTTACTAACATTGAACGTGATCACTTTTAGTTTCTTGTGGAGCTGCAGCTTGACATATCTCAGTGAAACAAACTGGAAAATTGAACAGCACCACCAACCATACAGAAACAAGACCAAAGCAAACCTATTAAATACCTCATTTAATTCTCCTTGTCATTTTTTTTTTGTTTGATTTATCTGTCCCAGAGTTCGTCTTGCCTCTTTCACTGATATGCTACTTTAATTTCGATTTGATGTTGCTTTCCATCTGCTGGCTGATTTACCGCAAAGTTTCCTTCACTTTTTGCTTTTGAATCAGTTTTGCTATTTTCTCCTCTGTTTCTTACCATAGAATGGCCTGAGACCACAAGTGTAGAACCAGTTTGTCCACATGAGCCAAAAACATCATTTTGTAGTTCAAACAAATGTTACAAAAACAAAATGTCACTGATATAAATGGTCCTCATGCCAGGTAACGTTCATAGTAAGTTACAGCATGGGTGTAAGCCATGCAACCCACTGTACTTTGCTTTGTATATACCAGCCACAGGTTTATAATATATTATAGCAAATACCCTGTTACAAAAAATAAACTGGTTTTGCTACATAATGAGTTAACTTTCCGTAAAAAGTTGAAAAATAAATAGTAGTATCCTGCTCAGTCGCTGCTACCGTCTCTGATCAAACTGATTTTCCAAACATCCTCTCTTCAATCACTTTTCTCGCCAAGCTTGTATTAATAATAATCTTTTTTAGTGTCACAAGTAGGCTTAAATTAACACTGGAATGAAGTTACTGTGAAAATCCTCGAGTCGCCACACTCCGGTGCCTTTTCACAGACACTGAGGGAGAATTCAGAATGTCCAATTCACTTAACAAGCATGTCTCTTTCGGGACTCATAGGAGAAAACCGGAGCACCTGGCGTAAACCCATGCAGACGTGAAGAGAACGTGCAAACTCCGCACAGACCCACGCCGGGAATCAAGCACACGGGTCCCTGGCGCCGTGAAGCACCAGTGCTAGCCACTGTTACCGTGACGCTCTAAGCACCGCCACTGTCATGAGATGTTTTTTCAAATTCAAAAGTACAATCTGATAGGTGCAGGAGATGAAGATATACAGCATGCAGTGCGCGGAGGCCAGATCATTGCTCCTGCAGTGAGGAATGACATTTTAAACAGTGAGCTTTAATCCAGTTGTCGTCTTACTGTAGTTGACTATTTGTAAATTGCAATGTGCAGCCATCAGAGTTAAGTTATTCATCCAGTTAGACTGAGAGTCATACAGAGGTCACTGGCAAAGGAGTACAAGTGTTTGTGAATCACGTACTCAGCTCTGTCCCTTGGATGGCTGATTTTTAATATTGACAAGAGTGGGCTGCTGGATCAACACTTTTCTCTCTTGCCAGTAAAACTATTGAAAAGTAAATTAGTGAAGTGCCCTAGTCAACATGTTTGGGATGATGTTTGGATGGTGGTGGAGTAATGATGCACGTGGTACAAGTTCACTCTGGTGTGGAGTGGCCTCCGGAAGGTGGTTTTTGTCGACTTTTGAGGCCAAAATTGAGACAATCTCACTTGCGTCAAAATCAAAATACTGCAGCTGCTAGAATATCTGAAGTAAATGCAGACAATTCTGAAAGTACCTCGCGTGCCAGAGGGATAGATGCAGGTGGATGGACAATATTGGAGGGGAAATGGGCTCCTGAGCTGGGGGAGGGTGGGGCGGAAAGGACCTGGCCCAAGATGCTGATGTGCAAGATGAACGCAACAAAAGAGTGGCTTTGGGTTAGGCTGTGTCCTCAGCTAAGAACAGATCATTCAGGGTCAGAGGGTATTGTGAGTGCACAGCAAGAGGTGAGATTCAAAGAAGAGAATAAAGGAAAGGGGCATTGGTACCAATGATTGTTGACGCTTGCAATCCTTCATTCCTGAAAGGAAGGTGAAAAAGTTTTTGTTAAAGCCCTTGATGAGGTGAAAAATGAAATGAATCCCTGGACCAGGACAACTTTGACATAGAATGAGTTAGTGCTGCTTAAAAGACCGGTCAAGAGTGCGCATGTGATGATGCATGGAGTTGAGAGTGGGTCTTGGGATGTGGCCAGAACAGCTGTTAAAGGAATTCTGAATGCCCAGGAGTAATCTTGAATGGATTCAGTGGAATGTGTGTGTGTGTGGAATGAATAGGAGCAAGAGGTGGTTGCTAAAGAAAGGGGATTTGGCTGAAAGCTGTTTTCTTTTTATTCCACCTCATCAAGCGTGGGAAGCAAATGGAACACAATAAAGGTGAACCACGTAGAACCGTCAAAGAGAGAACAAAACGTCTGCAAGGTGGGCATTCCTGAAGGAGAAATGTCAGTAAATTGAACAACAAACGGGATTTAACAATGCTGGAAATCTGCAATAAAAGCAGAAAATGCCCCCATGGCCAGGGAAGCGGTTAACATTTCAGGCCTATGACTGTTTTCATCAGAACAGAGTGTTGTATCTGTAAAACCTCTGATATGTTTGACCATTTCCTCACTCAAAAGTTTAACCAGGTGCCCTTATTTGCGAGGTGAACAAAGGACAGAACAGGTTTACAGTTTAACCCAATTTTATTCACAATTTTCTTCCTCAAAATATGACTCCGGCAACACGGTGGCCAAGTGGTTAGCATAACCGCCTCACGGCGCTGAGGTCCCAGGTTCGATCCCGGCTCTGGTTCACTGTCTGTGTGGAGTTTGCACATTCTCCCCGTGTCTGCGTGGGTTTCGCCCCCACAACCCAAAAATGTGCAGAGTAGGTGGATTGGCCACGCTAAATTGCCCCTTAATTGGAAAAAATAATTGGGTAATCTAAATTTATAAAAAATAAAAAAAAAATATGACTCCGACTCACAGCTGAGCTCTGGATTTTACCCACACTTAGCGAAGGAGGTGGGGATAGGGTGGAAGTGAGGGCCTAAGTGGGTCGGTGCAGGCTCGATGGGCCAAATGGCCTCCTTCTGCACTGTATGTTCTATGAGGCTGCCAGGCTGTGATCACTTGATGTTGATATTCTTCTCTGGGTTCGAATCCCAGGGTCCTTTCTTCTTGCAATGGTACAGGGGCTGGTTTAGCTCACTCAGCTAAATCGCTGACTTTTAAAGCAGGCCAGCACCACGGTTCGATTCCCGTACCAGCCTCCCCGGACAGGCGCCGGAATGTGGCGACTAGGGGCTTTTCACAGTAACTTCATTGAAGCCTACTCGTGACAATAAGCGATTTTCATTTTCATTTCATTCATTGTGTCTGGGGGATTCCCAGGTTAATTGCTGAAGGTGTGGTCGATGTTCCTTTCATAGATATACACCCACCACTAGCCATTGTCCCAGCCAGACCCCAACTTTATCTATGGTGATTCAATCAAGACTCAATGTCCTCTGAAACTCCCCTTGTCTGACCAGCCATCAGCCTATTATAGAGTCTGATGGCCTCTTTGGGCTGTTCTTCATCCTGCTGCAATCTGATCACCTGTGTCTTTAAGTTTGTTACATATTCATAGTATTTGGTGTGGGTAATCACAAAGTCTATATCACAATAACAAGTTTATGCCTTGACTTGAATGCTCTTGCAGATGGCCAGTATCGATTCCAGCCAGGGTTTTATGAGACAGTTTCTGTTCCTGGCCTAAGTATATCTTCTCTGCTTGTTTTCAGTACCATATTCAAGCAAAGACAGATATGCAATAGTTTTTAAGCAAGTGAACTAGAGCAAGTAGAGAAGAACAAAGGGGGGAAGGTCTGTGATAGGGTGGAGAGCACCAGAGATTAAATGAGAAAAGGTTTCATGATACAAAAGCCAGAGGGAGTGGTAATGAGTAAAGAAACAGGTATCTAGATGAGGTGTGAATGGCTGTAGAGCAGTTGTCCCAGTATAAAGGCATTGAGGGGAACAAAAAAATAAAAACCAAAGCGAAGACACAAAACAAGATGGGAGAGGAGGTTGTGATCGAACATTGTTGCTGCCAAGAACTCCAAAATGAAACAGCGATTTACTCACATTTTCTTCTCGTGACATGGTCTCCCCTGTACTGAGGAGACCCCTTGTACTGGAGAGACCAGATGTGGCTTAGGTGATTGCTTCGCTGAACACCTCCATTCAGACTGCAAGCATAACCCTGAACCTCCTGTCGTTTTGCCATTTCCGTTCTCTACCTTGATTCAATTCTGACTTTGACGAGTACGGTGCTCCAGTGAAGCTCAATGCAAGCCCATGGAACAGCACCTCATCTTTTAACTCAACATGGATGATCGGTAATGTTAAATCGTAGTTCTGCCCTCACTTCATATTGTGTTTTTCTCCATTTTGTTTTACCATCTGATGCTTTCTCCTGACTCTTTTTTCATTCCTTAGCACCTGTCAAATGCAATTTTAATTCCATCCTATCAAAGGCCACTTTGTTCTTAATTGACCCTTTCGCTTGCTCAAAATCTATTGGATTTCTAACTTCAGTTCAGATGAAAGGTCACGGGACTGAAATTGTAGCTCTGTTTTTCTTGCCACAGATGCTACCTGACCTGCTACAATTTCCAGAATGTTTTGCTTTTGTTTACTTAAATAAGATGACGATTGTTGTCAGTAGGAATCAGAAACTTAAAACGGGTGTGAAGTGATGGGTGCATTTTGGCCTCGACTGGAGTCTGTGTCTAATTCTGGGCACCACGCTTGAGGGAAGGATGTGATGACATTGGATGGGGTGTAAACAGTTTCCCGGGAAGAGAGATTTCCATTACATGGATAGGTTGGAGAATCTGTGGCTGTTCTCCTTTTACAGCCAGCTCCTTTAGCCCTGTGCTAAACCATCCCCAGGTGGATATGTGGAGAATTGTAGCATGGTAACTAATTTTGCATGTATGAATGAAAAAGATTGAGAAACTATTTACTATTAAAGCGCTGGGAGAATTCTGGCATTGGCGTCCCTTGTCTGATTGTTTTTTTGGTCAAGGGTCATGTTGGTCATTCAGGGCAGAAATTGATCATCAGGTTGAATTGTCTCCAAGCCAAGCTCCTGAAAAATGCATTATTTGGCAAAACGAACTGGGGTTTCTATTATGCCGGATGATTGGAGGGAGGAGAATGTTGTTCTTCTGTTCAAGAAAGGGAATAGGGAAATCCCTGCGAATTACAGACCCATGAATCTTACGTCTGTGGTGAGAAAAATAATGGAAAGGATTCTGAGATAGGATTTGTGATTATTTAGAAAAACATAGTTTGATTAAAGATAGTCAGCATGGCTTTGTGAGGGGCAGGTCACACCTCACAAGCCTCATTGAATTATTTTGAGGATGTGATGAGACACATTGATGAAGGTCGGGCAGTGGATGTGGTGTATATGGATTTCAGTAAGGCATTTGATAAGGTTCCTCATGGTAGGCTCATTCTGAAAGGGGGCATGGGATACAGGGAAATTTGGTTGTCTGGATACAGATTAGTTGGCCAAAAGAATACAGCGAGTGGTAGTGGATGGAAAGTATTCCACCTGGAGGTCGGTGACCAGTGGTGTCCCGCAGGGATCTGTTCTGGGACTTTTGCTTTTTGTGGTTTTTGTAAATGACTTGGATGAGTGGAAAGGTGAGTCAGTAAGTTTGCCGATGATACGAAGGTTGGGGGAGTTGCAGATTGTGTCGAGGGCTGTTGCAGGTTACAACAGGATATTGACAGGCTGTAGAGCTGGGCTGAGAAGTGGCAGATGGAGTTCAACCTAGATAAATGTGAAGTGATTCATTTTGGAAGGTCAAATTTGATTGCTGAATACAGGGTTAAAGGTAGGATTCTTGGAAGTGTGGAGGAACTGAGGGATCTTGGGGTCCACATACATGGATCCCTTAAAGCTGCCACCCAGGTTGATGGGGTTGTTAAGAAGGCGTATGGTGTGTTGGCTTTCATTAACAGGGGAATTGAGTTTAACAGTCACGAGGTTTTGCTGCAGCCTTATAAAACATTAGTTAGACCACACTTGGAATACTGTGTCCAGTTCTGGTCGCCTCATTATAGGAAGGATGTGGATGCTTTGGAGAGGGTACAGAGTAGATTTACCAGGATGCTGTCTGGACTGAAGGGCATGTCTTATCAAGAAAGGTTGAGGGAGCTACGGCTTTTCTCACTGGAGCGAAGAGGGCAGAGAGGTGACTTGATAAAGGCATACAAAGTGATGAGAGGCATGGATAGAGTGGATAGCCAGAGACTTTTCCCCAGGGCAGAAATGGCTGTCACGAGGGGAAATAATTTTAAGGTGATTGGAGGAAGGTATAGAGGAGATGTCAGAGGGAGGTTCTTTACACAGAGTGGTGGTGTGTGGAATGCACTGCCAGCAGAGGTGGTAAAGTCAATTAGGGACTTTAAGCGACTCTTGGACAGGCACATGGACAGCAGTAAATTGAAGGTGTGTAGGTTAGGTTGATCTTAGATTAGGATAAATGGGTGGCACAACATCGTGGGCCGAAGGGCCTGTACTGTTCTATGTTCTAGGGGAGCACGGTAGCATTGTGGATAGCACAATCGCTTCACAGCTTCAGGATCCCAGGTTCGATTCCGGCTTGGGTCACTGTCTGTGTGGAGTCTGCACATCCTCCCCGTGTGTGCGTGGATTTCCTCTGGGTGCTCTGGTTTCCTCCCACAGTCCAAAGATGTGCAGGTTAGGTGGATTGGCCATGACAAATTGCCCTTAGTGTCCAAAAATTGCCCTTAGTGTTGGGTGGGGTTACTGGGTTATGGGGATAATCAAGGATCCTCCCACCCCGCTTACTCACTTTTCCAACTTCTTCCATCGGGCAGGAGATACAGAAGTCTGAGAACACGCACAAACAGACTCGAAACAGCTTCTTCCCCACTGTCACCAGACTCCTAAATGACCCTCTTATTGACTGACCTCATTAACACTACACCCTGTATGCTTCAACCGATGCCAATACTTGTGTAGTTACATTGTATATCTTGTGTTGCCCTATTATGTATTCTCATGTATTTTCTTGAATTTTGTTTAATTCCCTTTTCTTCCATGTACTGAATGATCTGTTGAGCTGCTTGCAGAAAAATACTTTTCACTGTACCTCGGTACACGTGACAATAAACAAATCCAATCCAATAGGGTGGAGGTGTTAACCTTGGGTAGGGTGCTCTTTCCAGGAGCCGGTGCAGACTCGATGGGCCGAATGGCCTCCTTCTGCACTGTAAACTCTATGAAAATGTTCTATGTTCCGGACACGCCCAGTCCCCGATGCATTGTTGGAGAAAGTAAAGACTGAACTCAATCGGCTAGTTATCATGCCTAAACGTTTCGTGGATTGGGCGGTGCTGGTGTTAAAACCAGCCAAGACAGTCCGGTTATGCAGGGATTAAAATCTGACGATGAAAACTGCTTCCAGGTTGGATTGTTGCCCCATTCCCGGCAATGAATATCTTTACACCGAGTTGGCGGTTGATGCTCATTCACAAAACTCGTCATGCGTATTTACAGCGCGAGTTGGACGAGGCCTTTACGAATACACCCGGCTGCTTTTCGATGTGTCCTCTGCCTGTGTGATATTTCATTGGGTAATGGAGAACAGCCCGAGGGAGTTGCCGCACGTGGTGTACTTTGATGATCAAACAAGAGCATCTGGACAGCCTTGAGGCAGTGCCGAAACAGTTCTGAGTGTGTGTCCACTTGAGGCGGGCAAAATGTGCCTTCCAAGCAAGGGACGCTGTCTGTCTAGGTTACCGGGTGGACTGCGAAGGCTCGCGCCCTGTCTCAAAAAACCATTCAGCAGGACCCCATCTTTATGGAAGCCACAGAACTTTGTTCGACTTTGGGACTTGTTAACTATTACGGCATGTTCATCCCGAACCTTGCGACCATGTTGGCCCCCTTCCATCTCCGAAAAATCCAAGTGTGGGTGTGGAGGAAGCGGCTTTTCTGCAGACGGAAGTAATAGATGTTGCCTTCCGGGTTACTAGCCCACTACGATCCCTCCAAACCCTTACTACCATGTGCGATGCATCACCATATGGTATTGGGGCTGTCCTGTCACATCGGATAGAGAACGGTGAGGAATGGCTGACCGCTTTCGCCTCTCGGATACGGGCTGCGGCAGACCGAAAATGAAGGTCTGGTGTGGTCTTCACCGTGATAAAATGTCATCAGTACGCCTATGGCCGTCACTTCACTATTGTTTTGGGCCATAACTTTTACTCGGTCTCAAGGTGAACCTGCCCATTGCCTCTGCGAGAAGGCAGTGTTGGACCCTGTTGCCCACCTACAAATATTCGGCCGAAGACCCAAATAGCGAATGCTGACCCGCTGAGCTGTTTACTTTTGCCGACTGGTCCCACATCAGCCCCCCCAGGACGGACAAAGTGGCTGCCACTCAAACTTAATGGATTCCCTGCTGTTCACGGCTTTTCGGATCCGTGAATAGACTCCGATAAATCCGATTGTCGCAAAATTCAGCACATTTCATTGTATGATTGACAACTACCAGACGAATTTTAAGGATGTTTTTGTCAAAACGAACGATATCCTACTATGGGATGCACTCATCATCATTCCAGAAAATGGCCAAGAGTAGATATTGAAGACCTCCACAATGGACATCCAGGGATGTCTAAAATGAAGATGTTGGTACGCAGTAACGTTTGGTGGCTGGGCCTGGATGCAGACATTGAGAAGATGACGCAGCAATGTTCCGTCAAAGGAGCACCAGAAGCTCCCACTGGCTGCGACCCTTCACCCTTCGGAATGGCCAGGAAGACCGGTGGCAGGATGGCATGCCGACTTTGCATGTCCATTTCAGGGTTCAATGTTCCTCCTATTGATCGTCCATGGGTCCACAAGATGGCGGCGACCACATCCCTGGCAACCATTGAGAAGTTGTGGTTGCGGTTATGGTTTGGCATACACGGCATACCTGAAATACTCACTGCAGACAACGGCACTCCTTTTACAGGTGAAGAGTTCTCTGGTTTTTTTGAAGGCGAATGGGGTACGCCACATCTGTACCACCCCGTACCATCCGGCTTCTAAAGGTTTAGTGGAGTGGATGGTACAGGCATTCAAAAGAGGCCTCAAGAAGCAGTCTTCTGGATCGAGGCTGGCTCATTTCTTATTATGCTATAGACCACCCCACATGCAGTGACTGGGGTGGCCCCCGGTGAAATGCAGATGGGCCGTAGGCTACGAACCCACCTTCATATGATTTTCCCTGACATAGGTGCGCCACAACCAGGAGCTGCAAGGATATTGCCTCATTTGACATTGACCACCCAGATGCTTTGTACCAGGTGTCACTGTGTATATTCGAAACTTTGCAGACTGTGCCCAGTGAACCTCCTGAGACTATCCTCCACCAGGTGGGGCCTGTTTCCAAACAAGTATAAGTGCATGGGTGAATCGTGCAAAAGCACCTCGATCACAATCGGTGCAGGCAACCAATTCTTGTAAAATTCCATGTGAGCGTCAAAGTTTTTATCCAGCCGCCTCTGCCCGAAAAGGCCACAGCAGAGCCCCAAGGGGGTTAAAAAGCCAATATGAGAGAGATACTGGGCAGATTCCGAAATGGAAACACAAGCATCGGAGGTCTGCGACGGGGAGTCACCAGTGCAGCAGCGTCCAGTAGAGCATCCACCACGGCTTCCAGTCGGAAGTGGCGTTTGCCTCCCAGATTCACGCTGCCCGATTCGCAACTCGGCGCAACGCTGAGCCAGATGCAAAGAGAGTCCGGCGCCCTCGTTCCCCGCAGACATCAGAGGATTCTTGAGGGGGAGGGATGTCATTACTCGCGAGAATCCTGCGGGGCGGGAACAATCAACTTCCTCATGAACCTTGCAGAATATGAGCTCCCCGTTAAGGGGGCGGGGGACATCTACACAGTGTATAGTTGGAGGGTATATAAAGCCGGCCAGTTAGGCACAAGCAAGGCAGACCCAGTTGGGATCTACCACACGATTTAAGTAATAGTTATTGTAAATAAACTAAGACTTGAACTACTCAGTGCGACTTTATTAAAAAAAGCTGTCCATTAGAATGCAGAAGAACATCGAACTTTATTTGAGCACGGCAAAGTCCCACATATACCAATGAGACAGCTGACTAGGTAACTGCTTCAGTGAAATAAAATATCATGGATGCCTGAATTGTGAAATGAAAACAGAAAATGCTGGAAATTCTCAAGAAGACCTGTCAGCACCTGTGGAGAGAGAAACCGTTCATGTTCCCAGCCTGTGGCTTTTCATTAGGACTCAAGTTCTGAAACATTAAGTTTCTCTCTCCAGAAATGCTTTTGGATCTGCTAGAGTGTTCGTACCACCCGTTATTTATGAACTCTCTTAGTAATGTTGGTTCGGGGATAAATGCTGACGAGGGTATAATAATCTTTATTTATAATGTTTGTTATCGTCACAAGTAGGCTTACATAAACACTGCAATGAAGTCACTGTGAAAAGCCCCTAGTCGCCACATTCCGGCGCCTGTTCGGGTACACATGTTAATTCCTGGTTAATTTGCTGTCAGTCTAGATTCAATAAAATCTGAGATGGATTTGCAGGTATCATATCATTTAATAATAACTAACTTGCAAGGCTGCATCAATCCATAGAGCTACAGGACACACTACTGTCTTCTGTTAGCATCCAGGAGTAAGAGATCGTATACAGAGAAGCTTCTGCTGATATATTCAAAATCACAGTACGATTCACATATAAGCTTCCCATTGGTCATTCTATACACCTCCTGACCTGGCCCTATATCCTAATTGGTCACTTTGCATTGTAACCCCAGCATCCTTTTCAGCATGCTCACCACGAGGTTACCATCCCCCGAGCCATGCTGTGCTCTCCTTTGTTCTGTCTGTGAACACATTACCCTCAGGGTCCTATGGTCCACCCCCCATCGTTAGTTCGCTTCCTCATTCAGAGGGAGAATTCAGACTGTCCAATTCGCCGAACAAGCATGTCTTTCGGGGCCCGGAGCAAACCCACGCAGACACTGGGAGAACGTGCAGACTCCGCACTGACAGTGACCCAGAGCCAGGAATAGAACCTGGGTCCCTGGCGCTGTGAAGCAACAGTGCTAACTACCGTGCTACCGTGTCACCCATGAGGCTTTGCAGTGCTCCCTCCAAAGCTCCCCCAAACCAGTTAATAATGCAAGGTTGGCAAGGCTCAGGCCAAATGTGCCGGCATTCTATTTAGGTTTTTAATCACCGAACACTATGCAGTTTACCAGCCCAGAGCATTGGTGAGTTTCCTGCTGCACCTCCTAGCCATTGGAGCACAAGATCAGAATTTCACATCCTCGGCGCTTCACAATTGAGTCGGCAGCAGTAATCCCTGCACAGTCTCGCATGGCCTAAAATAAATGGAATCGATTCAGTAAAACAAGTATTTAAAAGATGTGTGAAATTCTGGTGGTTCGTGGCTTGTTGCAATGTAATCCTTTCATTTTATTCAATTTCATTTTGATTGTGGGGCAGAGCGAGGACTACTAATTCAGCTCGAGAGATTTAAATACATTGGGGGATGTTTAGTAGTGACAGCAGTGATGACTCATGCAGTATCTGTGCACTTGAAAGTTTCTTCAGCAACAGAGGCGCCAAGGGGATTGTATACAAATAAACATAGCACTAGCATTGCGGCAAGGAGGCGTTGGATGTTTTTGGTGCTTGGATTGGAAGGAAGTGAATCCGACACGTATGCTAATTAGCCCACATGCTGCTGAATGTATTGGGAGTGAGACCAACCAATGATGAACATCAGGCAGCTCTTCACTTGGGCCTTCCCTTGCTGGTTGACTGTCCAATTCGGCAATGTACTCGTCCCAGTCCATTTTTTTTCCCATTAATTCTTGGGCTGCGAGGCCATCTCTTATTGCCCACCCCTGACCGTCTTGGAACTGAGTTGACCTACTAGGCCATTTCAAAGGGCAATTAAGGGTCTGCCTGGAATGGCACATAGGCCAGACTAGGTAAGAACATGAGAGAACATCTTTTTATGACAAGCCTGGGGTTTTCATGATCATTATTAATGACGCCAGCATTTTATTCCCGATTTCATAAATTGAGTTTAATTTAAATTCCTACAGTGGTGAGATTTGAACTCCTGTCTCTGAAGCATTGTCTGGCACTAGTTACCCTGTCACTAGTCCAGGGACAGTACCACTCTGCTTCCATCCCAATTCTGATGTCTTTCTTTGGAGTACTGAATACAGCATTCTATCAATTTTGCTGTGCTTGGTCCAATCTTTAGGTGAAGTAGCAGTGTTTACAGTTAGTTGTTTGGGAGTACAGAACTTGAGTATTGCTGAAAAGTATTGCTTGAAAAAAGATTTTACTTTGTCAAAGCCTTCATTCTTGCATTCATCTGGACAATTGCAAGAATATAATGAGAAGAGTGGTAATTGGCGGGCAAGTGGGCTCTGATTAGTAAGAGGCGTTGCCACGGGGAATGCACCTTAATGGTGACTGACAGTTACCTGCCAGACATTGTTTGAAAGTTTTAAACCAAGCAGCTTGTCTCTGGGCAAGGTGTTGCCCTGAGGAATGAACCAGCAAATGTCTGTCCCATACTTGGCTCAGCTGAAATGGGTGCAAGAACCTCCACACTGCGCACCCAGCTGACAATCTTACATTAGTTGTCAATGTATCTTTTAGCAAATGTTGTCCAATTGTGACATCAGATCTAATGTTGGACACTGGGTGTTTTGGGATTTCTAAGCATGGACTGGTTGGGTACGGTCTGTACTTTGCCTGTTGTGAATGAAGGAGGGGACATGCTGTTTGATACAATCCGCCAGTCTTTGGGACGTATAGTCAACATACCTAGCATCACACCGGCACTGAAATTCATGTACCATATTACTCATTTGTGTGATAGGCAGAGCAAATTTTTGGCTTGATGGCAGAATCCTGTTAGTGGCAAATTCAACTTGTATTGCTACTGTATAGTAGCAGTGTGAAACAGCTAGCTTCACCTGTTGGTCAAGTTTTTTTTAGATACCTTACCTTTTTTAGATACCTTGCCAGGGTAACCTCAGGTAGCCGGGACACTTTTCAGGGATGAAAGAGACGGCCTTGGGCCTGTTCATGAGTTTGTGCTATATACAGGTTCTCAAAACTTTGAACTACAGATGAAGCTACCTGTTTCGCGCTGCTACCATGCAATAACAACATGAGCTGTATTTGCCATGAACAAGATGCTGCCATCAAGCCAAAGAGACGTCACACAAATGAGTAATATGGTATATGAATTTCAGTGTCCAGGTGATGCTCGGTATGTTGGCCGTACATCCCAAAGGCTAGCAGACCATCCAAACAGCATGTCCCAACCGCTATTCACCATAGGCAAGGTACAGATGGTATCCAACCAGCCCATGCTTGCAAAACTCAACAGTGTCCAACGTTAGATGTGATTTCACGATTGGATCATATTTGCGAAATAATCCCCAGTGGACTAAAATTACACTGACAACTAATTTAAGATTGTCTATCAGGCTCACAGTGTGGCACATGTGTATGTATTGGAAGCTGCATATATCCAGACACAGGGCCCTGTTCTTTGCAGACAGAAAGAACATGTACACACATTGCACATGTTTCAGGTAAACAAAATAAATGGTCGCTATTCACTGTTCATTCATAGAATTAGAATTTACAGTGCAGAAGGAGGCCATTCGGCCCATCGAGTCTGCACCGGCTCTTGGAAAGAGCACCCTACCCAAGCCCATACCTCCACCCTATCCCCATAACCCAGTAACCCCACCTAACACTAAGGGCAATTTGGACCCTGAGGGCAATTTTGCCTGGCCAATTCACCTAACCTGCAAATCTTTGGACTGTGGGAGGAAACCGGAGCACCCGGAGGAAACCCACGCACACACGGGGAGAACGTGCAGACTCCACACAGACAGTGACCCAAGCCGGGATTCGAACCTGGGACCCTGGAGCTGTGAAACATTTGTGCTAACCACTATGCTACCGTGCTGCCCTGCTGCCCTCCGGACAATGCCTTAACCAATCAGAGTTGAGCTGCTTGGTTTAAATTTTAAAATGATGCATGGAAGTTAACTGCCAATCACCAATAACTGTTGCATTCTCTGGGGCAACACCTCCACCCATCAGAGTCCACTTGTCAACCAATTGGCGCACTCTTCTCATGCAGTATAAGTTTGTCACCTCACCTAACACACTGGAATTCTTGTGATTGTGTCGAGAGTTCAAGACGAAAAGCTTTGACAAAATGCCGCTTTTCAGCAAAAGACGATTAGAAACTGATGTAGCAACGTTAAATATCTTGGCTGTACTATATTTCTGCCTTAAGGTGACTTTTTGATGAAAGTGAGAAAAGCCTTTGTGGAATATATATACATGGTGATGTGCATTTGACAGAAATGGTCAGCGTTCTGAGGCACTGACAGATGTATTGGTGAAAATCATTACAGAGCAGAGAAGGTGAGCCTGTGGAATTCGTTACCATGGAGTAGTCAAGGCCAAAAGGCGAAGGAGATCAAAGGATATGGAGGGAAAACGGGATTAGGCTATTGAGTTGGGATGATCAGCCATGATCATAATGAATGGCTGAGCAGGCTCGAGGGGCCGAACGGCCTGTCACTCCTATTTTCTATGTTTCCATGCCCAGGTTTATTCAGCTTCACTTCAGAAGGGATAAAAGATGCACAAAGAAAAAAATATTTATTCTCAAATGAATGGTTTACAGCTAAAACAATTTGTTTCTTTGAATATGGGAATGGCATCTAGACAGCCCATTCTGTAGTACTTTAAAGTGTGAAAAATAATGTCAAAAACTGTCAGTTTCTACATGAGATCAAATATGGGATCTACAAGTTTGCTGACAATACGACCATAGTGGGCCGGATCTTGAATAACAACAAGTCAGATTACAGGAGGGAGGTAGAGAACCTAGTGGAGTGGTGCAGCGACAACAATCTCTCCCTCAATGCCAGCAAAACTAAAGAGCTGGTCATTGACTTCAGGAAGCAAAGTACTGTACACACCCCTGTCAGCATCAACGGGGCCGAGGTGGAGATGGTTAGCAGTTTCAAATTCCTAGGGGTGCACATCTCCAAAAATCTGTTCCCTTCCACCCACGTCGATGCTACCACCAAGAAAGCACAACAGCGCCTATAATTCCTCGGGAAACTAAGGAAATTCGGCATGTCTACATTAACTCTTACCTACATTTGCAGATGCACCATAGAAAGCATTCTATCGGGCTGCATCACAGCCTGGTATGGCAACTGCTCAGCCCAGGACCGCAAGAAACTTCAGAGAGTCATGAACACAGCCCAGTCCACCACACGAACCTCCCTCCTATCCATTGACTCCCACCTACACCTCCTGCTGCCTGGGGAAAGCGGGCAGCATAATCAAAGACCCCTCCCACCCAGCCTACTCACTCTTCCAACTTCTCCCAATGGCAGAAGATACAAAAGCCTGAGAACACGTACGAACAGACTCAAAAACAGCTTCTTCCCTGCTGTTACCAGACTCCTAAATGACCCTCTTATGGACTGACCTGATTAACACTACATCCCTGTATGCTTCACCCGATGCCAGTGTTAGCTAGTTACATTGTGTACCTTGTGTTGCCCTATTATGTATTTTCTTTTATTTCCTATTATTTTCATGTACTTAATGACCAGTTGAGCTGCTCGCAGAAAAATATTTTTCACTGTACCTTGGGACACGTGACCATAAACAAATCCATCCAATATTCAACCATCAGCTTCAAAGGCTTTTATATGTCAAGCTTTTTGTGTACTTTCCAACTTGGCTTTTTGAAAAAAACTTTACTATCAAATGCAAGATTTTATTAGTTTTGTATATGCTATTAAACTGCAAAACCAATATTATTTATAAATACTGATAAATTTATTCTGAGCCTAATGCAAGCTTATTTTCAAGTCCAGAACACACTGTTCCTCGCCAACCTCTGCAAAACCAACAGATTTTAGACACACAGCTGGTTCTGTAATGATAGTTGTTCAGTGGAAATACAGGGGCAGGAATGTTCTTAAGAGGTATAATTATTACGCTAATACCATAGTGGTATTACTTAGTCACAGATCTCTTCAAAGCCATTTTATGTGATACTTAACTGTAATTAAAATGCATTGACCTTTTAGCTGTAAGCCATTTCCATTCTCGACTCAGTAATTAATAGTCAGGAAACGGCGCAGTGTAACCTTTTCAGCACCATGTTGCCACGATGTATGCTTGCAAACATTACGATATATAATGTACTAGCTCCGACAGACAAATCTTGCAGGATTCGATTTGTTGTAAGAAATGTAAAAGTCTTTGGATTTGGATTTTATATGTTACAGAATCCAGTCCCAATGTTTGTCGTATTGTCAAAACAACAATCCACCCCTATTTATACTGGGACGTGTCACTGAAAAGGCACAAGAAGTGTTACTTCAGGCACTTCACAGAAGTGTTATATAAAAGAAGAATTAAGCTGAAGCAATAAGACAGATGGTTAAAGAGGTAGGTTTGGCGAGGGTCTTGAAGGGGGGAGAGAGACAGAGATGTGCAGGGCCTTGTGATGAATGCAAGAAATTGACACATTTTAACATTTTTTTGCAGTAATGTTTTCAAAACCTGGGTTAAGATGGATACCGACATAGGGCAGCACGGTGGCCTAGTGGTTAGCACAACCGCCTCACGGCGCTGAGGTCCCAGGTTCGATCCCGGCTCTGGGTCACTGTCCGTGTGGAGTTTGCACATTCTCCCCGTGTCTGCGTGGGTTTCGCCCCCACAACCCAAAGATGTGCAGAGTAGGTAGATTGGCCACGCTAAATTGCCCCTTAATTGGAAAAAATAATTGGCTAATCTAAATTTATAAAAAAAAAAGAAAATAAAAAAAAAGATGGATACCGACAGTATGACTGCTAAAGCTGTGAAATACGAGGTGGTAAAAGTGAGAATCATTGATTTTTGCAGGTGAATCCGCTAATGGAATATTGTTTATGTTCAAACAAATGGGGTATAGATAATTTAATGGATACTGTGTTTGTTTGGTCCTGGCTCAACAGGTCATGGGACATTTTGTCGTAGGAGACAGTAGAATACTTTATGCTTTGGGGACAGCTGATGTAATTAAGATCTGTCTGAGAAATCTGTTCTTCCGCGGATTTTAATCTGAAGAGGGGTGTTTCAGTTTTGGTGCTGAAAGGTATTCTCTCCCAACAATTCTGCACAGAGAAAAGCAAGGAGAAAGCTGATAACTTTATTCGAGTGGTATTTGAACTTTGCTGATTTGCTTAATTTGAACACAGAGGCAGATTTAGGAAGTAAGTTACAAGTGTCCCTTTTTACTTGAGAACAGTTGTAACTGTTAACTGTAAAGCTATTTCTCAGTTGTTTTAACGTGAAAGATGCCGTGGATCAATGTTATCACTCCAATGGCGCAGTAACATTTCCTCAATTTTACAAATTCCAAATAGTTGCATTCTCGTCCGGGGCCCCAACAGTCTAAGCAGTTGAAGGCTTTGGCGGAACAGTGAAAACCGTGGGTATGGAGGACCACAGATATTCTTCTCAGGTTGTGAGGCTAGTAGAGATCACAGAGAGAGGAAGGGTAATATCGAGGAGGGATTTGAAAACAAGGGTGTGGATTGTAAAACTAAGGCATGGCTGCGAATCGAGATGAGTAAACAAGTACATGGGTGGGGGGTGACGGGTGAGCAGGTCTTGATGTGAGCTATGGCCATGAGTTGCAGAGATTTGGGGTAGTTATGGAGGATGGAACATAATTGGAATTTAAATTTAACAAAGGCTTCCAAGACTGTCAGAAGCAGATGAGTTACTGCAGAGACAGAAACTGGCAATGCTACTGAGGTGGCTGTAAGCGTGATGGTGGTGAGCATCAGTACATATTTACTCTCCAGATATCACCAAAGTAGAATAAGGTTTACTTTGTTCATATTAGTGCAGAGAGAATATACCCAAAATATACTGAGAAAGGTAATGACATTATAATGAACAGCACTATCCATTTCTGCCATTTAAAACTACTTTTTTGCTTTTGGTAAAACTTTTATTTTAATCTGAGCACGTGAGCAATCTTGGAAAGAATGGGTTGAAAGATTGCACGTGGTCATAGAATCTTTACACTACAGAAGGAGGCCATTCTTGCGCTGACTCGTTGAAAGAGCTGACAATTTAATTGAACAACTCTCTATGGAATGTTTATTCCTCATTTCCTCTCGAGCTCTTAGCCCAATTATTTAAAATCTGTTGCCTCTGGTTACTGACCATCGTACCAGAGAAATTTATTTTTCTTTCTTGATCTGTCATCAAAGCCCTGTATCAAATCTCCTCTTAATCTCTGCTCGAAGGAAAACAATCCAATCTCTCCACATAATTCTTCACTCTATCACCCTGGTAAACGATTGCCGAAAATACTCCCATCTGAGGCCCAACCAGTGGTTCGTGGTAGAATCTGTGTTTTTAAAGCTTGTATCTTTTTTTTGAGACACTCTCCAGTCGAAAAGAGAAAGCAAAAATGGCAACCTGAGGAAGGAAACCGATGCTCCCAGTTTATAAGGAAACAGAAACTCCGATTGGAAACCAAAACTGCCTGAAACCATGGCCAAAATCTTCCGTCTGCATTCATGACTGGGATTTTCCGGTGAAAGTTAATGCAAGGTTTTGACGCGATGCCAAATTTCTCTCGACAGGTCCCTCCACAGACGGGACTGCAGCATTCCACACTATATTAAAAGAGCACGGAGTCATCCGAGGTCAAATTAAGTTAATGATTCCAGTGGTGCAGTACAGTCAGATTGGAGAAGATGGAGGCATTTCTTAACATTACCTCAGTTTATGGACTTGGTTTGCTCAACAAGGGACATTTGACAACCTTAAAATTTGCTAAACTGTTACCCTCCACAAGCTCTCTTAATTGTACCATCAGCATATTCCAATATAAAAATTTGAACCAGGCAGGAAAACAGATAAAGTAAATCATAAATTAAGACTCACAGCATGAAACCATGGTTTTAAAATATATTTTATTCCAAACACATCAACATAGCACAAAATAAATATAGTACATACAGTTTATTCAATTGTTCCCCCTTTTAATCCTCAATCCCCCAGCATGCCGTCCACCACACGTTAAAAAAAAAAAACCCTCCTCTGGCCTCCTCAGTGCAAACTTTATCTTCTCTTTGAGAAAGTCGTACAGATGCCCGGACCCCCGATGACGCCACCCACTTCCAGTTTAATAATATCCGTCACCAGGCAATCGGGGAGGAGAAGACCACAACATCGGCTCCCTTCCCCACCTGCAGCCCCAGCGCCTCCGATACCCAGGCCACCATAGGGTCTGGCTCTTCTTGACCCCCACCACCCCGACGAGCTTCTCGAACACCGCCTCCTAAAAGCTACCCAACTTTACACCCTCCCCAAAACATGTGAATGTGGTTTTCTGGCCTCATTCCCACACCTTGGCACACGTCTTCTACTCCCAGGAAGAACCCATTCATCCGGGTCCGAGGCATATGGACCCTATGTACCATCTTAAACTGTATAAGGCTCATCCTCGCACAAGTGGAGGTTGAGTTGATTTGATGCATTATTTCCCTCAGGATTTTCCACCCCATCTCAATTTCCAGCTCTTCCTCCCACTTTCCCTTGATCCCTTCCACTAGTTGGAGAGGCTTGGGATGTTTTTGTTAGAGCAGAGAAGACTGAGGGGTGACCTGATTGAGGGGCATGCTCAGGGTGGAAGGGTCATTTACAAGGGGGCACAAGTTCAAGATGAGATTTGGGGGGGGGATTTGAGGAAAAACCTTTTTTATCCAGAGGATGGTGACATCTGGAATGCACTGCATGGGAGGGTGGTAAAGGCAAGTTGCCTCACATCCTTCAAAAAGTACCTGGATGAGCACTTTGCCTGTCATAACATTCAAGGCTATGGGCCAAGTGCTGGCAAATAGGATTAGGTATGCAGATCAGGTGTCATTCATGTATCGGTACAGACTCGATCTGCCGAAGGGCCTCTTCTGCACTATTATTCTGTGATTGTCTCCTTTTATCTGAGACATTAAACTGAGGCCTTGACTGCTTGCTTGGGTCGAAAGAATAATACTCTTTGACGAGTGGTAGGACAGCTTTCAGTGTCCCGTGACGTAATTCATTCAAACAAATGACATGGTCAATAATTAAAATTTCAGCTTGTAGGACCTAGCTGTGCAGCAATTGGTGCCTGAACTTGCACAACATAGCAGTGGCAGGACATCATTCAAGTGCTTTCACATGCCCTCTGTATCGTTACATTTTTTCTTTCTGGTGTAAAGGCTGTGATGTGAGCTTGAGATGCAATCAAAGTTTGAAGATGAGTCAGGGCCCACTTCATATTGAGCTCTCGCAAATGATAAACAAGCAACAACAACTTGCATTTATATAGCTCCTTTTAATGTAGAAAATCATTTCACAGGAACATAACCAGGGCAAGTTACACCAAGCCAAAGAAAGAAATACTGGGACAGGGCACTAAACAATGGCCCGAGGTAAAATTAAATAGGGTCACAAAGAGAAAATAAATTACAGACACTCAAAGGTTTAAGGAATGAATTTGAAAACTCCCACAAGTCCCGAAAGATGTGGTCGTTAGGTAATTTGGACATTCTGAATTCTCCCGTCCGCGTACCCGAACAGGTGCCAGAATATGGCGACTAGGGGCTTTTCACAGTGACTTCATTGCAGTGTTAATGTCGGCCTACTTGTGACAATAAATATTGTTATTATAAATGACTGAAGACATGGCTACCAATAGTGGAGGCAAACGAGTTGAGGAATAGACATGGTTCCAATTGTGAAGATATGCTTTGTATCCATTGCTTTGGTTGAAGAAGATACCTGCAAATTCACTCTGCACCTGAATGGGCTTGAAATTAGTCTGTGACAAAGAATAATTGGCTGCCTTACTTTTAAAGTATTTGACTTGCAAATGACTGGTATGTATTTTTGTGCTGTTGACAAATATGAATGCTCGAGCACTGAACCACATCATATTGTGTTTGTAACTGTGTGTGGGCTGCTGATTTGGCAGAGGAATTGTGACTAGCATCCAGTAGTGATTGCAGAACTGCACTGCGCTCGGCATAACTAGATCAGCTCGGGTCAATGGCTGCTTGTACTGTCACTTAGTTGCTACTTGATATAGATCTTGTCTCAAGTCAGAATGCTCATCCTTGCCATTAGGAGTTCTGTACTTTACTGATTTTCTGTTAAATTACAGGAACCATTTGTCAGTTGGAAATTATTTTTTTATTGAAGTAGGGAAATTAAAATAAGTGCATCTGCACACCATGTTATCAAACCAGTTGGTTTTGAGGGCCGCCAGTTGAACATCACTCAAATTTGCATTCCGACAACTTTTTGATGTCAGGAGTTACTAAAGTTGGTGTCAAAATACTCCTGTGAAAATGTTGGTTTGCGATGCCTGTCCAAATGATTTGTGGTGACAGTTCGAAGTCCTGATTGTCACTGCAGTCCCAATGTGCAATCTTGCATTGGCATTCGCTTCCTGCATAGCAGAGATTGTGTGTCACTGGTTGTGCTTGTGCTTCACGGGTTAGGGGAAGTTAACCCACTGAGATGCACTTGAAGTGTTGGGAAGAATTACAGCATTTAGGCTGCATTTTCAACTTCACATCTGGGCTGTCAGGAGCTCTCGTGAAATGTTGTCATTATTTCAGCATTAATGTATGTCAAGAAGGGAAGTAATTGCATCCCAGTGATTGCCAGTACAGCAAAATGATTCAGAGTGCAGCTCTCCCTGGAATGTGCTTCAATTTTAATGCTTGCACAATCTTCCACGCTTGCTGGCTGCTGATAGCAATTTTGAAAATCTCGCATCCATTTTTATGATTATACTTACTCCCAGTTACAGGCTTCAAAATCATTCATTTTTATGAGAGCCATGAATTGTGTATACGTGAGGCACAAACAGATTATTTACCAATGTATTTCCATTTTCAAACCCAGTACCATGCTGCGTGTTTACGTGTGTGATTGTGTGTTTATAATTTATTTTGCGGGTTGACATTCAAGCCCTTGTGAAGCAGCATTGAGGTGAACTTTTCATTTTAACTTTCAATGCTTTAGCTACAACAGTTCGGAATGATAGTTGTTTACCAAGTACGGTTGCTCATTTTCCTCGACAGTATTCCGTTTCTTATTTTATGCTTCCAATTTTAGTCCTTTACTGTTCTTGAAGGCATGCTGGAGAAACATGCCACGGGCACTGGTGGCCTTTTCCAGTACTTCATCCCAGTCTCTATTTCTCAGGGATCAGCTTGTGCAGTACCTGGTGGTTGGGGGATTTTTTTTTTTAACCTTATAAGGTCATCGCAACTTTGGCTAATCCAAAGTCCACATGGAGATTTGAAGCAGAGATGATTGGTGAAGATTCAGCAGCAGAAGCCCCGGCAGAGCTTCTTCTTTCCTCTCCTCAGGACTGGGGAAGCTGAGGTACCCTGCGGTGACCGGGGGAGGGGAGGGTGGGGGGGGGGGGGGGGGGGGGGGGGGGGGGGGGGGGGGGGGGGGGAGGGGGGGGCTGCTGAGCGGACGCACAAAAGGTGACTCTCCTTCTGGAAACTCCAATTCTTTCAGCTTAAAATAGCCCGATGAAACCAGGAGAAAAACCCCTCGCCCTCCTCCAACGCCATCAAGACAAGGCACGTCAAGCGGTAGCAAAGCCAGGGGCCAAAAGGACGGCAATGGCAGCAAGAGTCTTGAGAGAAGGACCGAGCTGATGGCAAGCGCATGGGGCGACGAGGTCTCGGCCACACCTGATCGGGGAGGATAGCCAGACCACACGCTGGGCTCCCCGCGATGAACGAATTGGGGGAGTTCCTAACCCACGGAGAGGTTCCAACTCAGAGGTTCCATTTACCAAAAAGATACGAACTGAGACAGATATAGGTCAAAAACTTCCTCCAGAGGGAAGCAATGACGTACCCCCAGATACCAGAACATTCGCTAGTTGAGGAACTGTTAGATGTGGAGAACCTAAAGGAGGGGAACTGTGGGGACCTATACGGGACGGGCGACTGTTGGAGGAAGTGGTTGGTTTAGGGGCTGGTTTAGCTCACTGGGCTAAATCGCTGGCTTTTAAAGCAGACCAAGCAGGCCAGCAGCACGGTTCGATTCCCGTACCAGCCTCCCCGGACAGGCGCCGGAATGTGGCGACTAGGGGCTTTTCACAGTAACTTCATTAAAGCCTACTCATGACAATAAGCGATTTTCTTTTTTTTTCATTTTTCAAGTACGCTCCCACCTGGATGAGACCAGGGAAAAATGGGAGGAAGAACTAGGCATAGCAGTAAGGGTGGGGACTCTGGATCGAAGCAGTACACAGGGCGAACTCCACCTGCAGAGCTGAGTCTAATGCAGCTAAAGGTGGTGCACAGTGCACACCCAGCCAGAATCCGAATGAGCGGATTCTTCCTGGAGTTGAAGGGTGAATGTGAACGGTGCCAGGGAGGCCCAGCCAACCAGACCCACATGTTCTGGGCCTGTCCCGGACTTGTGTACTGGACAATCTATTTTTAAGGCAATGTCCAAGGTTGTGGGGTGAAGGTGGAGCCATGCGCAAAGGTGGCGGTCTTCGGGGTTTCAGATCAGCCGGAGCTCTTTATTGGGAGGGGGCATGTCGCCCTGCCTCTGCCTCCCTAATCACCCGCCAAATAATCCTGCTCGGCTGGCGATTGCCAGCACCACCCAAAGCTGCAGACTGGTTGTCCGACCTGTCTGAAGTCCTCCAACTGGAGAAGATAAATGTCCATCCAGGGGTTGGAGATCATTCACCAACTTGTTACAAGACCTGTTCGTAGCCAGCAACCAGTGGAGCGACGTTGGGGGGGGGGAGAAGAAGAGACACGGCACGGAACATAGAGGGGGAAAGGTGCGGAAGGGGGGTGGGGGGGAGGGAGCAAAAGGCTCACAAAAGATCACGAGGGACGAGGGGCAAAGCCACAGGGGACGGGCACAGGGACACACCGAACATCAGAATGAACAACAAAACCACACTGGTTAATACCCGCTCGAGCCACTGTACAGTTGTGGCAGATCGACCAAAGTGGGGCCGGTGCCACAGAGGGAGGGGAGCAAGGTACATGTAAATATATAATGATATCTGTTTCTGTTTCCATTTTCTCTCTCTGTTTTTTCTCTTTTGTTTTTGCCTTGTATTATGTGCACTTATGCCACTTGAAATGTTTTTTTTAGAAAATATTTTATTGAGGCATTTATAATTTTAACATTTTAAACAACAGAGAGAGCACACACACAAGACCCACAATAACATACCCAACTCATCCAGCCCTAAACCCTAACTACCCATAGATTCGATTCCCTGCCCTTAGTCGTCACTTCCATGCCTCCCCCACCCCCTCCTGCTGACACTCAATTTTCCTTGAAGTCGATGAACGGCCGCCACCTCCGAGCAAACCCCCTGTAATGAGCCCCTTAAGCCGAACTTAATCTTCTCTAGCCTGAGAAACTCTGCCATGTCACTGACCCAAACCCTCTGACTTTGGAGGCTCTGAGTCCCTCCATCCTAGCAAAATCTATCTCCGGACCACCAGGGAGGTAAAGGCCAAAACGTCAGCCTCTTTCCCCCCCCCCCCCTCAAAACTCGGACACACCCAAAAGATATGTACATCGCTCACAGGACTTTGCCCACATCTCCCACACCTGTCCTCCACCTCCTCAAAAAACCTACTCATCCAGGCCACAGTCATATGGGCCCTGTGGATCAACGTGAACTGGATCAGGCCAAGCCTGGCACACGACGAGGATGCATTGACTCTCCTCGGGGCTTTCTCCCATAACCCGACTTCCAACTCCCCTCCCAGCTCTTCCTCCCACTTCCTCTTCACCTCCCCAATTGGAACCCCTTCCCACTCCATCAGTTCCTTATATTTTTCCGAGACCCTCCCCTCCCCAACCCCTGCTTTTGTCATCGCCTTATCATGTAGCCCCCCGAGTGGGAGGCGAGGGAAGCTCAGGACCTGCCACCGAACAAAATCTCGTTCCCACCCGGCAACTCAAACTCTAGCTCCTCCAAGCTCGGGAAACCCTCCTCAATGAAAAGATCCCCAAATCTCTCAATCCCTGCCCGCTGCCACCTCCTGAAGCCCCCTTCCAGCCCCCCCCAAGAGCGAACCGGTGATTATCACAGATCAGTGACCGCACCGATGCCCCCTCCAGTCTCCTCAATGAAAAGATCCCCAAATCTCTCAATCCCTGCCCGCTGCCACCTCCTGAAGCCCCCTTCCAGCCCCCCCCAAGAGCGAACCGGTGATTATCACAGATCAGTGACCGCACCGATGCCCCCTCCAGTCTCATGTGCTGTCTACGTTGCCCCCACACTCTTGAGGGCTGCCACAACCATTGAGTTTGTGGAGTACTGAGCTGGCAAGCATGGCAGAGGTGTCGTTAACAAAGCCTTCAGAGTCGTGCCCTTGCAAGATGCTGTCTCCACACCAACCCCTCCCCCACTACATTTCCTAGCCATCGATATATTAGCCGCCCAGTAGTAATCAATAAAATTCGGAAGGGCCAAGCCCAACTCCCCGCGCTCAAGAAGGACCTTCTTCATCCTCGGGGCTCAATTCAACTTGAAATCTAACTTACGAACTGAAATGTAAAATGTGAAAACCAACCTCGTGTGCCCTCACTACTGCTCCAGCTGAAGCCGACTAATTTTTAACTCAGACCCGAGATCAGTGTCCTTCATTGGGAAAATATAATTGCACATTTCCGGGTTTCCAGACATTCCTGCACGAAAGGATCGATGTCTGAAAAATAATGTTGGTTGGAAAATCAGCTTTGGAAAATCTCCGCTTCGGATAGTATTGGCATGTTCCTAACTTGGAAGTCAAGGATGTGTGGTGTACATGGCGAAATTGACCTCTTTAAGATGAGGAATCTAATGGCGTAGGTGGATTGAGTAGAATGGCAAAGAAATGGATGAGTCGTTAAGCAAGATTTTAACACCTAGTAAATGAAATTGCTGTGGTCTCTTACAGTTATTACTTCTTTGAGAAACTGAGATGTGTTTTGTTTGTTACACAGACTTGAGTTTTATTGATTTTTCCTGCAGTCACAAACAAGGAATAATGTATAGAGTTTCCATGGCCTGTCATTTCAAAACAATGGTTATGCTTGGCTGTGCTAGAGCCTGGTAGAGCTCCAGATGTAACATTCCGTGTGACAGCCTGCTGAATATTTGCTGCCTGACAGGCTGTCCTTTCCCCAAGTTGTTGGGCATTTAAAATGAGAGCAATCGTATTACTGATGATGACCGTCTAGAATTTGACAGCTTTGTCAATATATTTACATCTGGCAAAGTTACAAGTCTTGAGGGTTTTGAGAAGAACTGCCTCCCGAGTACACTCATGAGATTGGCCAGATCAGAAAAAAAAGAAAATAGAATCCTTTCATCATTGCAAAGAAAAAGACCTCAATGATGTACTGCTATAAAGGCGCAACATAATATCCCGTAAATCAACCTGAGTTGAAATTGCTCTTTGCTTTGAAATTATGGAGATTTTTCTCTCTTTGTAACATGTTATATATTTATTTTTGATTTCTGCTATGAATAGCCACCAGCGATGCTTGTCCTGAATTATGAGTAGGTTTCAGATGCTTGCGTTTATGCCGGGTAGGATGTATATGTTGGATAATGACTAGAATCTCAGAATTTACAGTGCAGAAGGAGGCCATCCGGCCCCTCGACTCTGCACTGGCCCTTGGAATGAGCACCCTACTCAAGTCCACACCTCCACCCTATCCCCGTCACGCCACGTAACCTTTTTGGACACAAAGGTAATTTATCATGGCCAATCCACCTAACCTGCACGACTTTGGACCGTGGGAGAAAACAGGAGTACCCGGAGGAAACCCACGCAGACACTGGGAGAAAGAAGGCAAATTCCACACAGACAGTCACCCAAGCCTGGAATCAAACCAGGGACCCTGGCGCTGTGAAATGTTTCCCACTCTCTCTGTCTGTTAGCTTTGACAAAGAGTCATCGGACTCGAAACGTTAGCTCTTTTCTCTCCCTACAGATGCTGCCAGACTTGCTGAGATTTTCCAGCATTTTCCCTTTCGATTGCTAGGACCCTGGCGCTGTGAAGCTACAGTGCTAACCACTGTGCCGCCAACAAGGTAGCAATCGAAAGGGAAAATGCTGGAAAATCTCAGCAAGTCTGGCAGCATCTGTAGGGAGAGAAAAGAACTAACGTTTCGAGTCCGATGACTCTTTGTCAAAGCTAACAGACAGAGAGAGTGGGAAATATTTATACTGTGGAGTGAGAATGAAAGATGAGTCATAGCCACAGAAAGAGTCATCGGACTCGAAACGTTAGCTCTTTTCTCTCCCTACAGATGCTGCCAGACTTGCTGAGATTTTCCAGCATTTTCCCTTTTGTTTCAGATTCCAGCATCCGCAGTAATTTGCTTTTATTAAGGTAGCAATCGGTGTAGTTTAAATTTAACATAAAATGTGACTTTGGTTGTAAATTGTTACTTTTCCACTTGACGGTCACGTGAAACTTTATTTCTCTCACCTACAGTTACTCGAAAGGGGTTTCACAGATCTGGTAGTAAATTACTTCAGTTCGGTGAAGGAGGGTATTCAATTCGAGGAAGAAGTGGAGAACCCTGAGAACCCTGAGACGGAGCTGGTGGTGGGTCGCCGGGAGGGGTTTGGATGTCCACGGTGAAGAGGAGATTGCTAGGGCCAGGAAACTGGAAACATAAAGGGATGGAGGGCATGGGAGGGGTCACAGGTAAAGGGAAGAGACTGGAATAAGGGAGGGTAAAAGATAGTGGAGGCAAGAAATTTAATTCCGTGGATAAGAAACAGGCTGAAACTTTGGGTCTGCTACATTTTTGTGTGTGCTGAGGTAGGCGTGCCGACAGCTTCCTCCTCCCCCCTCCCCTCCCCATCATGCTTGTGGCTCATTGAATCAATTTGAAAAGTCTTGTCTTCAGAGAGCACAACCATAGGCACCCTGCTTTTCAATAGACTGTAGCAATGATTTGGATGTGGCAACCAAATGTAAACATTTCCAAGTTGGAAGTTCCAAGAGAGGAGAAGGCTGAGAAGTGACTTAATAGAGACATATAAGATAGTCAGAGGGTTAGATAGGGTGGACAGTGAGAGTCTTTTTCCTCGGATGGTGATGACCAACACGAGGGGACATAGCTTTAAATTGAGGGGTGGTAGATATAGGACAGATGTCAGAGGCAGTTTCTTTACTCCGAGAGTAGTAGGGGTGTGGAACGCCCTGCCTGCAACAGTAGTAGACTCACCCAATTTAAGGGCATTTAAGTGGTCACTGGATAGACATATGGATGAAAATGGAATAGTGTAGGTCAGATAGGCTTCAGATGGTTTCACGGGTCGGCGCAACATTGAGGGCCGAAGGGCCCATACTGCGCTGTAATGTTCTATGTAATCCACTTTGGTAGAAGGAAAAGATGTGCAGAGTATTAACTAAATGGTAAGAAGTTAGAAAGTGTGCATGTACAAAGGGACATGGGTGTCTTTGTTGGTAAATCACTTAAGGCAGGTGCAGCAAGCTACTTGGAAAGTTAATAGTATGTTAGCCTTTAATGGCAGAATGGCTTCAGCACAGGAATAATGTCTTGCTTCAGTTGTATAGAAGCTCGGTCAGACCGCACCTGGAGTACAGCGTGCAGTTTTGGTCCTCTTTTCCCCGAAGGATATTGTTGTCATTGTGGGAATGCAACAAAGGTTCACCAGACTTGTCTCCAGGAGAGTGGGACTGTCTTATGAAAAGAGATTAGGCAAACTGGGCCTGTGAGTTTTGAAGAATGAGAGGTGATCTCATTGAAACGTACAAAATATTTAAAAGGAATCGACCGGGTAGATGCAGGTAAGATGCTTCCCTTAGTTGGGGAGTCTACAGCCGGGGGGGGGGGGGGGGGGGGGGGGGTACAATTTCAAAATAAGAGGGATGATACTTGGGACCAAAGTGAGGAGAAATTTCTTTACACAGGGACTATGAATATTTGGAATTCACTAACCTCTAAGTAATTTAATATGTTTAAGGCATAGAACATAGAACAGCACAGAACAGGCCCTTCGGCCCTCGATGTTGTGCCGAACAATGATCACCCCACTTAAACCCACATACCCGTAACCCAACAATCCCCCCATTAACCTTACACTACGGGCAATTTAGCATGGCCAATCCACCTAACCCGCACATCTTTGGACTGTGGGAGGAAACCGGAGCACCCGGAGGAAACCCACGCACACACGGGGAGGACGTGCAGACTCCACACAGACAGTGACCCAGCCGGGAATCAAACCTGGGACCCTGGAGCTGTGAAGCATTGATGCTAACCACCATGCTACCGTGCAGAGATTGATAGATTTCTGATTGACAATATTGTATTGAATAGAGAAGCAAGCTCGATGGGCTGAATGGTCTCTTCCTGTTGTTCCGCTGTTACTTTCAGAGACCAATCTTTCTTTCAGCCAGCATGTTCTTGACACCTGGAATTCTCTTCCAGAAATACTTCGCCTTTGCTGCCTCTCATCATCTTATATAAACTATCTATTCAATCATGCTGCTAATTATCTTCCCCACCCCAAAATTATTCTTGCGTAATCTCTTCCTCCTTCCTTCTAGTGTGCACTTAGATGATGCTCTGTGAGGCACTAGAGTGTTATGTATGTGCAGTGAGTGGTTATTGGTGAGAATTTTTTTATTGGTGATTAATGTGTGTAGTGTGTCTGCTGTTGTGTTTATGACTGGATGCCATTATGCAGAATTTCAAGTCATGTTTACCTGGGGTTAGCAAAGGAGTGACTGAACTTCCATTATTTCATTATCTTCCAAAGATATATTTTAAGTAAAACGTTAAATCGAATTTTTAAGGACTCTTTGAATTCAATTTTCTCCCCACTCCTTTCTGATGTGGTAAAGTGATCTGAGACTTGCTTGCTAATTAGTTGAATTAGTCATTCTACATATGTGAGGGCTTGGATAGTGAATGCGATGTGGAAAAATCAACTGCAAAGATGCTGCAGCACCACCACATCCTCTCCTCATCTACTCTTCATGCACATGGCACTTTGATAATAAGTGGGCGGAGGAACCCTGGCTAAATTTCCCTCTGAAATTAGGTGATTATAAATTAGAAACATTTGGGCATTGCAGATATAGAATTATTCCAGTGATTTACTTGGATTAATAATTTATAACCAAGCTTTGTTTTTATTGTAAGATTTTTGTGGCCATTTGAATGATTTTACGCCCATTTTTGTGCTTCTTAATGCACAACCACCCCAGACTTACTCTGCCAGCTGAGGAACTCCATTAGTTTTTCTTATTCATTCTTGGAATGTGTGTGTCCCTGGAGGGGCATCTATCCCTCAGGGCATTTCAGATTAAACCACATTGCTGTGGGTCTGGAGTCACATGTCTGTTCCTTATCTGGAAAGGACAACAGATTTATTTCCCGAATGGACATTAGTAAACCAGATAGGTTTTTACAAAAGCCAACCATGGGATTATGGTCTCCATTAATTCCAGATTTGTACTGAATTCAAATTTCACCATCTGGCGTAGTGGGATTCGAACCCAAGTCCCCAGAGCTTTATCCTGTCTCTGGATTATTAATCCAGTGATAATACCGCTGCGCAACTGCCTCCCAGGTGCAATTTTATACCCACTGTGTACAAAATGTGAGTTTTAGACCCATTAAGAATGCAAGCCCACAATTATCCCTAATTTGATTCACAATAAATAAATAAATAATTATTATTGTCACAAGTAGGCTTACATTAAACTGCAATGAAGTTACTCTGAAAGTCCCCTAGTCGCCACATTCCAGCGCCTGTCCAGATACACAGAGGGAAATTTCAGAATGTCCCAGTTCGCCTAACAAGCGCGTCTTTCGGGACTTGTGGGAGGAAACTGGAGCACCCGAAGGAAACCCACTCAGACACCGGGGGAAACGTGCAGCTTCCGCACAGACAGTGGCCCAAGCGGGAATCGAGCCCAGGATACTAAATTAGTCGCTTGTCGAAAGATGCCATTAAGACCGGATTAAATTTAGCATGGCCAATCCACCTACCCTGCACATCTTTTTGGTTTGTGGGGTGAGACCCACGCAGACACGGAGAATGTGCAAATTCCACATGGACAGTGACCCATGGCCAGGATTAAACCCGGGTCCTCGGCAGCGTGAGGCAGCAGTGCTAACCACTGCTCCACCATGCCGCCCTAGATAGTATTAATTAGTCGTTCCCCAGCAATCGTAATTGTTCACCTTTTAATGTGTAGGAAATAAATCACTTGAGAGAGGAATGCCAGTTTATAGTTCTCAGCTTTCAATCTGTGATGCACGAGAGGCGCACGATAGGCATTCCAATATGCTTTTGGATGATAGTGGGATAATATGCTGTAATCTCAAATCAGAAGACACACTGCTAATGTCGTTCCCCATTTCTGTACGCTTGGAATTTGAAAATGTTTTGATCCAGCACTAATCTTGAAATACTGTTGCTCGAGTGAGTGGTTTGAACTTGTCCAAATTTTGCAGCTCTTAGCTTCAATAGTTCTTATGTTCTGAAATCTTGGTATCCATCAAAAGCAGGCTACAGTGGCCAGTGATGTGGAACAGCAGTGAAAAGTCAATATTTGTCTGTTTTCAGTGCAATAACGGGTATTTGCTTCAGTGACCAGGCCAGGCATATTGTCTTCCTGTTCTGCTTCTACAAGGCTATTACCCACCCATGGGTTTGGCCTGCCATATTCTGCCGAATGCCCAAGTGAGGTTTTTGATGTCTGGCTCAGCTGAACATAATTCGTTCCACTTTCAGCCTGTGTCTGTTTCAAAGACAGCACATGTTATAATCAGCTTTTTATTGCATCTGTCATAATCCTGATTTGGGAATGAGGTAAAGCATGCCAGAACGTATTGCTACAACCAAAGCACAACAAGATATAAAATTCTTTGATAAATACCCTCCGCGTGGATAATGATGCATTTGTAAACTCATTTCTTTTTTAAAAGCTACCCCCTTAGTGTCTGAAAGAGTGAGTAAAAACCCAAATGGCCTTATTGCCGGAATGGTGTTTGATTGCTTAAGTTCTATAAGATTTATAAGTTTGCGGATGATAATACTGTGGTGGGTCGTATCTCAAACAACAACAAATCAGACTACAAAAGAGAGATAGATCACTTGTTGCTTGGTGTACCGAAAACAACCTCTCTCTAAATGTCGGAGAGACCAAGGAACTGATCATCGACTTCAGGAAGCATAGCAAGACCCCCCCCATCTACATCAGTGGCTCCAAAGTGGACATGGCCAATAGCTTTAAGTTCCTGGAGGTCACCATCACAAAAACTCTGTCCTGGTCCATATATGTTGATGCAACAGTCACAAAAGCCCAACAACGCCTCCACTTTAAATTCGGCATGTCTGCATCGACTCGCTCAAACTTATACAGATGTGCCATAGAGAGCATTCTATCTAGCTGCATCACAGCTTGGTATGGCAACTGTTTGGTGAACTCAGCCCAACGCACTACACAAGCTTGACACCCTCACATTGATTCTGTCTACACCCCCCCGCTGCCTCGGGCTGGCAGACAGCATTGTTAGAGACCCCTCACACCCAGGCTGTGCCCTCTTTCAGACCTTTCCATCAGGCAGAAGGTACAGCCAGACATAGGAACAGCTTCTTCCCCAAAGCTACTGGACTCCTCAACAACTCCCCCTTGGACTGATCTGTTCCTTGTAAGAACACTGTTCATGGCGTCCTATGCTGCTCTTGCTCAAGTATTGCTCTGTTTGGCCCTTGTTCCACACTGTGACCAATCACTTTGTTGATGCACCATTTGTCAATGTACTCTGTCGATATTCATTTTGTCTATGTACATACTGTGTACTGTCCCTTGGCTGCAGAAAAATATTTTTCACTGTACTTCGGTACATGTGACAATAAATCAATCAATCAATCAACTTCAAGCTCACTTAACAGCCGTGAGCATTCAATTTGGTAAAATAGAAAAAGTGAGTTTAAAAAATATTTTTCTTTTCAAAACCTCCACTATGGTCAAGCCTTAGAGGAGGCATTATATTGTATTTTCTGACCAGGTTTGACCAACTAAGCAAACCTGACTGGAGTGGAAAAGGCGACAATAATCACACCAGCTCACAGGTGCAAATTAATGAATAGATGGTCCACATGTCAGGAAAAAGTGGCAGATCAAAGCTACAGCAGTCGGGGAGCAATGGGGCAGCACAGTAGCACAGTGGTAGCGCTGTTGCTTCACAGCCCCATGGTCCCAGGTTCGATTCCCGCTTGGGTCACTATCTGTGCGGAGTCTCCACGATCTCCGTGTCTGTGTGGGTTTCCTCCGGGTGCTCCAGTTTCCTGCCACAAGTCCCGCAAGACGCGCTTCTTAGGTTTTTTGGACATTCTGAAT
The DNA here is from genome assembly GCF_902713615.1 of Scyliorhinus canicula. Lineage (NCBI taxonomy): Eukaryota > Metazoa > Chordata > Chondrichthyes > Carcharhiniformes > Scyliorhinidae > Scyliorhinus > Scyliorhinus canicula. Next base: position 16,868,872 of record NC_052165.1, read on the forward strand.
TCTCCCTCTGTACCCGAACATGCGCCGGAGTGTGGCGACTAGGGGATTTTCACAGTAACTCCATTGCAGTATTAATGTAAGCCTACTTGTGACACTAATAAAGATTATTATTATGTTGGGGCGGGGGTTATTCTTTCACGGAATATGGGTGTCACAGGCTGGGCCAGCATTTATTGCCCATCCCTAATTGCCTTTGAACTCAGTGACTTGCTAGGCTATGTCAGAGAGCATTTTCGAGTCAACCACATTGCTATGTACCTGGATTCGTACCATGTGTAGGCAGACCAGGTAAGGATGGTGGATTTCCTTCCTTAATGAGCCAGATGGTTTTTTGGCGACAATCAACATGGTCACTGTTAGACTTTTAATTCCAGATTTTAATTGAATTCAAACTTCGTCACCTGCCAAGGCAGGATTCGAACCCCAGTCTCCCTAGCATTACGGTGGGTCTCTGGATTACCAGTCCAGTGACAATACCACTTTGCCACGGCCTCCCCAATGGTCTCGCAGCATCACAGGCAGGAATGGGGCATGGAAACCTTTAGTAATGAGTAACCTGCTTTAGTAAAACATGCAGACTGGGTTTGGCTCATGGTCTTCACTGAGCCAGCTGGTCTTCCTCAGTTTTCCAAAGCTGTGGAGGGGGAAAGTTACCCAGCTTCCTGCTCCTCATCGCTGTCCAGTATTTGGTCCTGAAATTCCACGTGGGGATATCCAATGAGGACAGGATCAAGCTGAGCTCCTCTGACCTCCTTCGACAAAGAGAAGGAAAGACTTGTGTTTATGCATCTCCCAATTCAATATCAAGAGTAAAATACTGCAAGGACAGCCCGGTGGTGCAGTGGTCAGCATTGCCGTCTCACGGCGTCGAGGTCCCAGGTTCGATCCCGGCTCTGGGCCACTGTCCGTGTGGAGTTTGCACATTCTCCCCGTGTCTGCGTGGGTTTCACCCCCACAACCCAAAGATGTGCAGGGTAGGTGGATTGGCCGCGCTAAATTGCCCCTTAATTGGAAAAAGCGAATTGGGTACTCTAAATTTATTTTAAAAAGAAAGTAAAATACTGCGGATGCTGGAATCTGAAATTAAACAGGAAAAACGTTGGAAACACTCACAGGTCTGGCAGCATCAGTAAAGAGAAAAAACACTTTGGGTCTGTGAATTGTCATCAGAACCGATAATTAATGAGGATGTTAGGAACTTGCTATGACACTTCCATAACAGAGAGCCACAGCCACAAAGCTGAGTGAACATCTATCAATGAGAGAGGTCTTGTGTGTAACCTGCTGATTTTTAAAATGCATCTTCATTGCTAAATGTTTAATTAATATGTAAAAGCGGAGACATTAATTACTGTCGTCCTCAGGGTCATAATTCTCCCAATGTTCATGAATACCTGGGATGCAATAAATATATCAAAGCCAAATGCTAAAGATCTGGTACACACACAGTACTTTTCAATTATGAAAGACTTGCATTTATGTAGTGCCTTTCATGACTTCCAGAGTCTCCCACTTTCTCCCTGTGTCTGCGTGGGTTTCCTCCGGGTGCTCCGGTTTCTTCCCACAGTCCAAAGACATGCAGGTTCAGTGGATTGGCCATGATAAATTGCCCTGAGTGACCAAAAAAGGTTAGGAGGGGTTTTTGGGTTACAGGGATAGGGTGGAAGTGAGGGCTTAAGCGGGTCAGTGCAGACTCAATGGGCCGAATGGCCTCCTCCTGCACTGTATGTTCTAAGATTCCCCAAACTTTTTATACCCAATGAAATTGTATTACTATTTAACTAATCCTTTAAAAGGTTAACTGAATTGATCACCATTCACATTATCCGTTAAAAGTGAGTCATGATAAGTGCAGAGATCCCCGTGTCTGCGTGGGTCTCACCCCCACAACCAAAAGATGTGCAGGGTATGTGGATTGGCCATGCTAAATTGCCCCTTTAACTGCAGGGCCACCTGCACAAAGTTCCCAACTTTCTGTGTTCCACTTTTCTCCTCTTCTCTGGTACAGGTAGATGCTGAAGTAGCTGGAGTTTCCAGTACCCATTCCAAATGGTGCAAACTCCACACCAGGATTCAAACCCAGGTCCTAGGTGCCGTAGACAGCAGTGTTAACCACTGTGCCACCGTGCCGCCCTGTTTATTTCATAACAGGAGTAAAAGATGAACATATAAAGGAAATCATTGGAGCTGGTCTACTGTGTCTATCTCATCCCTCAAGCCCATCCCACCTTCCACCCAGACATACCTGCAACAGACGCATGGTGAAGAGATAGGAAAAGGGTTAGAATAGCGGGAATGGAAGGAAAAGGTTTGAGATTAATCTTCACTGCTGCGGCTGTGGCTTCTGTAGGCGCCGATCCTCTCTGCGTGCGGCCCTCTGGGAAATTCAAGAGATTCAGGTCAGTGCAATTCTGACCTCCAAGCACCAGATGGAGTCCCCGTATCCCGGAGGTATTCCTGGATCTTTATACCTGAGAGTTTTATAGGCTTTTCCGTTCGCCTGATCTCTGTGCAGAACCTCGGCTATATTATAAAGAATGTTCTCAGATTGGGCTTTTCCCAGCCATTCAGAAAGAGGATTAAAGAATCACAGACCTGTGTGAGAAACTGCTTGCAATCTTTCACTCCAGAAGGTCCCTTTACAGAACTCACTGCTGTCTGTGTCTTTTAAATGGGAGTGCCATTCCAGGACTGACTAGCTGCCTTTTAAATCGCCTGGTAGAGAGAGATAGAGTGACTTCCAGCTGCTTCCTGGCCTGTGTCACCTCTCAGAACTCAGGACAAAATGGAGCTCTTCACTTGGCCACCCTCCTGGAAAATTCTGAATGGCTCCACCAATTGTTAGCAACAGCAAGAGATGGCTTAGAATTTCAGATTCACCAATTGGCTGCTTGCCAACTCCAGCAAACTGACATCACGGGCTCTGCCACAGAACCCAAAGGGAAGTCCTGGCTAGTCCATTAGATGGGGGGGGGGGGGGGGGGGGGGGGGTGTTTTGGTCTGTCCAAAGTTCAGAGCTGAAGCAAAATAAACCCGGTTTTGTAGCCACTAGCAAGATGATTGTAGGTTAAAGGCTGTCAGCGGGACTTGAATTAAAAAGAAAACACAGAACAAACAGTGGTTTTACAACAGTATCCATTCTCCAACATTTAGACGCCTACAGTCACCACAAGCCCGCCCCTCCCCGACTTCTTCTGAACGGTTTTAAATCTGTCACTTTTACCTCTCGCCATCTGTTCATCCTGGTGTAATTCTCTGTTGTCCTATTCTGCCGTATTTGCTTAGTTGGTAAAATTCTCAGTCCCAAACGTTTGAGCACATAAGCAGTTCAGTGTAGTGATTCGCGACTGCTGCATTGTTGAATGTGTTGTATTATGGATGACCCGGTGGCCCAAGTCAAAGAAATACAAGGGGTCCCGGCATCCTGGCCAACGTTCCGTCTTCAACCAAGTTCACCGAGGTAGATTAGTTGATCATTCATTGCATTTTTCATGTGAGAGTACCTTTAAGAAATGGATGTTTAAGCAATGTACCTTTAAGAAATGGAGCAGCTCATATTACTGAAGTGATGTCAGAGGGTGGGGGGAGCTGAGCTGAACTCACTTCTGCTTTTGGTTTCAGGTTTTGAGGAGAAAGCTGGGAGTGTTTGTGTGTTTTGCAAAAAGGTGCAAGAAGAAAACACAGAACTGGTCTGAAAATCCAAAGACTATAAGTATATTGAATGTAAGCTCATATCTGTTGTTAAAGGTGAAGTTCTTTGGAGGTTTGAAGGAACATTTTGAGGGATTATTTAGTGTTGTATTATTTTCGGGATTATCTTTGAAGTAAGGGGTGTTAAGTGATCCAACGTTTATTTAAAAGGTTAAGTTGAATTAAGGGAATAAACATTGTTTTATGTTTAAAAACCCACGTGTCCATAATTGTAATACCACACCTGGAGAACAAGCCGTGTGCTTCAAAAGCAACAATACATTAAAGGGGGAGGTTGGTTGGACTCTATGATACATTTTGGGGTTCTGAAAACGCCTCTCCCATCGTGGATGTAGGATGGTTCCTCCCACACACAAACACATCACTGTAACTTGGTGATTCATTCTGTGCAAATCACTGTCCGATACTGCTGAGCGACAGTGTACTATGTCAATTCAAAACTCTTTCATTTTCTTTGCGCGTGAAGCACATTTTTAATATGAGGGATGGTGGTTGGATTCAGAAGCCTGAGAAAAGGAGTCTGACGGAAAGAGAATGGCAAAATACCCAGGAGAAAGATATTAGGAGAAAAACTATGATGGAAAATGTGGTGAGGAAAAAGAAAAAGAATGCTGGGGACTTCCGCAGGAGGCCAAGATGGATCATCCACTCGGAACTTCTGGCTGAAGATTTGTTGCGAATGCTTCAGCCTTGAACTGATGTGCTGGCACCCCCATCATCGAGGATGGGGGGGGAGATACCTTTTGGAGCCTCCTCCCACAGTGAGTTGCTTAATTGTCTGCCACCATTCATGGCTGGATGTGTCAGGACTGCAGAGTTTTGATCTGATCTACTGATTGTGGAATCACTCGGCTCTGTCAATCACTCGCTTCTAATGCTGCTTGGCACGCAAGTAGTCCTGTAGGAGACACCTCCATTTTAGGAATGCCTCGTGCTGCTCCTGGCATGCTCTCCTGCACTCTTCATGGAACTAGGATTGGTGGTTCTGGTGGAGTGGGGCATATGACGGGTCATGAGGTTACAAATTCTGGTTGCAGCCAGTGAGCAAGCTTTTAAATATATTACAAAAGGTTTTCTGCTTAAACCTTTTATATTCCTACATTTTTGTAAGTGCTGATGCATGCAACCTTGACCCTCCTATTGCTTTGAAAAATCTACCAAGAGACACCGGTGAACAATTTTTCTTCTCATTTAAAGTTAATGATGGGAATTGAGTGCGTTAGTTATTTTGGCATTGTTGCTTTGTGAGAGGAAGAATATAGCTTTCAATCCAGAACCAAATCACTGGTGTGTAACAGGCCTGCATTAATTTTCCTCCTACTTGATACAGTTACATCTGTATTAGTATGACTCATCCTAGGATTAATTGGTAGAAAGTCGCTAGAGTAACATATCCATTGTGTGATTTAACTTTTCATCGTGATCCATTGGCAGCAGTTTAATATACTGTTTCAGGGGCTACTTTAGTGGCTGGGGCATTTGACAGTGTTGTATTCTTTTGACGGGGATGGTTAAAATTGCTTTGGCTGTGAATTCTTTCAATAACTGCCACTTGTTCAGGAGCCCATTGTACTTCACGCCAGTCCCAGCTTCCACATGGCCAAAGAGGCTCTCTTCAGAGAATAGAACAAAACAGAGCTGCATGTACTGCACGGGCTTTCAGATGAGCTCAATGTGTTTGTACAAAAAGAAGATAATTGCTTAAATTATTGGGTGAGGATGTTATCTTGCCGTTAGTGTCTCTTTCAGATAAACTAGCCTTAATTGCCATTGTCAGTACTATGATCTGTACAGTTGGAATTTAATCACCAACAGTCTGCCAAACTGGTAGTTTCTGGTTTCGGCGTGGGTAGCTGGTTGAAAAGAATGCCCCAGGTGTTCTGAACCCTAAATTCTCATTTTCAGGCTATTAAGTGATCGTTATTCAACAATGTGTTTTGATATGGGGTTCTTTTTAATGTGGAGTCTGCGTTGTCTCATTGATCAGATCTTGAGACTTGTATGTTTAAACATGAAACCTTTATTGGTAATCTTGAACTAACTATCTAGAGTTCCAAGGCATGGTCATGCATGGAGTTGATCAATTCAGATAGGCTGCTTGCATAATTCTGTTCTAGACTGATTCCCCAAAGTCTATTACCATGTGATCCTAAACATCATACCATGGGGCGTTGCTATTCCCAATTCAACATTCACGGGTAGATGCAGGGAAGATGCTACCAATGATGGGTGTGTCCAGAATCATTTGTTCCCACAAAGAGTGGTGAGCCTGTGGAATTCATTACCACAGGAAGTAGTTGATGCTAAAACTTTGAACATATTCAAGAGGCGGCTAGATATAGCACTTGGGGAGAATGGGATCAAAGGCTATGGGGAGAAAGCAGGGTTAGGCTATTGAGTTGGATGATCAGCCATGATCGTGATGAATGGCGGAGCAGGCTCGAAGGGCCAAAAGGCCTCCTCCTGCTCCTATCTTCTATGTATCTATGTAACTCTTGCTTTGCTGAATACTTTTACTTTACAATGCATGCAGGCACATAACATAGCAGTACCTAAATAGTGTCACAAAATGGAAGGATGCTGTCAAAATGAAAGTATTTGCAAAAGTAAATAAAACTGCCATGTATTTTGTACACTTGTGTCTGGACACCAACTAAGAAAAAGGACGGTAACAGGAAAGAATGGAGAACAGGGTGCTCTGTGCAATTGATAAATTTAGTAGCTTGCGCTGTGAACCAGGAAGCAGGCTAGTCTTTGGCTGTTGAAGAAGAAACAGCAAAAGAGAGGACGAGAGCTGTCGTGGTGCACATAGGCACCAACGATATAGGTAAAAAACGGGATGAGGTCCTACAAGCGGAATTCAGGGAGTTAGGAGTTAAACTAAAAAGTAGGACCTCAAAGGTAGTAATCTCAGGATTGCTACCAGTGCCACGAGCTAGTCAGAGTAGGAATGTCAGGATAGATAGGATGAATGCGTGGCTCGAGAGATGGTGCAAGAGGGAGGGATTCAAATTCCTGGGGCATTGGGACCGGTTCTGGGGGAGGTGGGACCAGTACAAACCGGACGGTCTGCACCTGGGTAGGACTGGAACCGATGTCCTAGGGGGGGTGTTTTCTAGAGCTGTTGGGGAGGGTTTAAACTAATGTGGCAGGGGGATGGGAACCGATGCAGGAAGTTGGAAGGTAGTAAAACAGGGACAGAAGTAAAAGGAAGTAAGGGGAAAAGTGCAAGGCAGGGAAGACATAGTCAGAAATCTAAAAGGGCGACAGTACAAGGTACAGTGACTGAGGGGAGCACAGTGAATAGGTCCAGTAATAACAAAAGGAATACAACTGGAGATGTTAAGATTCAAAACAGAGGTAAAAAAACCAAAATAAGTGTACTTTACCTGAATGCTCGTAGTATTCGGAATAAAGTAAATGAGTTGATGGCACAAATCATCGTAAATGACTATGATTTAGTGGCCATTACTGAAACATGGTTAAAGGATGGTCACGACTGGGAGTTAAATATCCGAGGGTATCAAACTATTCGGAAGGACAGAGTGGATGGTAAGGGAGGTGGTGTTGCTCTGTTATTTAAGGATGACATCCGGGCAATAGTAAGGGATGACATCAGTGCTATGGAGGATAAGGTTGAATCCATTTGGGTGGAAATCAGGAATAGTAAGGCGAAAAAGTCACTGATAGGAGTAGTCTATAGGCCACCAAATAGTAATGTTATGGTGGGGCAGGCAATAAACAAAGAAATAACGGATGCATGTAGAAATGGTACAGCAGTTATCATGGGGGATTTTAATCTACATGTCGATTGGTTTAACCAGGTCGGTCAAGGCAACCTTGAGGAGGAGTTTATAGAATGTATCCGCGATAGTTTCCTAGAACAGTATGTAATGGAACCTACGAGGGAACAAGCGGTCCTAGATCTTGTCCTGTGTAATGAGACAGGATTGATTCATGATCTCATAGTTAGGGATCCTCTCGGAAGGAGCGATCACAATATGGTGGAATTTAAAATACAGATGGAGGGTGAGAAAGTAAAATCAAATACTAGTGTTTTGTGTTTAAACAAAGGAGATTACAAGGGGATGAGAGAAGAACTAGCTAAGGTAGACTGGGAGCAAATACTTTATGGTGGAACAGTTGAGGAACAGTGGAGAACCTTCCAAGCGATTTTTCACAGTGCTCAGCAAAGGTTTATACCAACAAAAAGGAAGGACGGAAGAAAGAGGGAAAATCAACCGTGGATATCTAAGGAAATAAGGGAGAGTATCAAATTGAAGGAAAAAGCATATAAAGTGGCAAAGATTACTGGGAGATGAGAGGACTGGGAAATCTTTAGGGGGCAACAGAAAGCTACTAAAAAAGCTATAAAGAAGAGTAAGATAGAGTATGAGAGTAAACTTGCTCAGAATATAAAAACAGACAGTAAAAGTTTTTACAAATATATAAGACAAAAAAGAGTGGCTAAGGTAAATATTGGTCCTTTAGAGGATGGGAAGGGAGTTTTAATAATGGGAGATGAGGAAATGGCTGAGGAACTGAACAGGTTTTTTGGGTCGGTCTTCACAGTGGAAGACACAAATAACATGCCAGTGACTGATAGAAATGAGGCTATGACAGGTGAGGACCTTGAGAGTCTTGTTATCACTAAGGAGGGAGTGATGGGCAAGCTAATGGGGCTAAAGGTAGACAAGTCTCCTGGCCCTGATGGAATGCACCCCAGAGTGCTAAAAGAGATGGCTAGGGAAATTGCAGATGCACTAGTGGTAATTTACCAAAATTCACTAGACTCTGGGGTGGTCCCGGTGGATTGGAAATTAGCAAACGTGACGCCACTGTTTAAAAAAGGAGGTAGGCAGAAAGCAGGAAATTATAGGCCAGTGAGCTTAACTTCGGTAGTAGGGAAGATGCTGGAATCTATCATCAAGGAAGAAATTGCGAGGCATCTGGATAGAAATTGTCCCATTGGGCAGACGCAGCATGGGTTTGTAAAAGGCAGGTCATGCCTAACTAATTTAGTGGAATTTTTTGAGGACATTACCAGTGCAGTAGATAACGGGGAGCCGATGGATGTGGTATATCTGGATTTCCAGAAAGCCTTTGACAAGGTGCCACACAAAAGGTTGCTGCATAAGATAAAGATGCATGGCATTAAGGGTAAAGTAGTAGCATGGATAGAGGATTGGTTAATTAATAGAAAGCAAAGAGTTGGGATAAATGGGTGTTTCTCTGGTTGGCAATCAGTAGCTAGTGGTGTCCCTCAGGGATCCGTGTTGGGCCCACAATTGTTCACAATTTACATAGATGATTTGGAGTTGGGGACCAAGGGCAATGTGTCCAAGTTTGCAGATGACACTAAGATGAGTGGTAAAGCGAAAAGTGCAGAGGATACTGGAAGTCTGCAGAGGGATTTGGATAGGTTAAGTGAATGGGCTCGGGTCTGGCAGATGGAATACAATGTTGACAAATGTGAGGTTATCCATTTTGGTAGGAATAACAGCAAACGGGACTATTATTTAAACGATAAAATATTAAAGCATGCCGCTGTTCAGAGAGACTTGGGTGTGCTAGTGCATGAGTCACAGAAGGTTGGTTTACAAGTGCAACAGGTGATTAAGAAGGCAAATGGAATTTTGTCCTTCATTGCTAGAGGGATGGAGTTTAAGACTAGGGAGGTTATGTTGCAATTGTATAAAGTGTTAGTGCGGCCACACCTGGAGTATTGTGTTCAGTTTTGGTCTCCTTACTTGAGAAAGGACGTACTGGCGCTGGAGGGTGTGCAGAGGAGATTCACTAGGTTAATCCCAGAGCTGAAGGGGTTGGATTATGAGGAGAGGTTGAGTAGACTGGGACTGTACTCGTTGGAATTTAGAAGGATGAGGGGGGATCTTATAGAAACATTTAAATTATGAAGGGAATAGATAGGATAGATGCGGGCAGGTTGTTTCCACTGGCGGGTGACAGCAGAACTAGGGGACATAGCCTCAAAATAAGGGGAAGTAGATTTAGGACTGAGTTTAGGAGGAACTTCTTCACCCAAAGGGTTGTGAATCTATGGAATTCCTTGCCCAGTGAAGCAGTTGAGGCTCCTTCATTACATGTTTTTAAGGTAAAGATAGATAGTTTTTTGAAGAATAAAGGGATTAAGGGTTATGGTGTTCGGGCCGGAAAGTGGAGCTGAGTCCACAAAAGATCAGCCATGATCTAATTGAATGGCGGAGCAGGCTCGAGGGGCCAGATGGCCTACTCCTGCTCCTAGTTCTTATGTTCTTATGTTCTTATAAAGGGGCAGACAACCTCACAAATCAGCTCGGCTAGAGAAGTGCTGGAGGCAACCGTCAGTTTGTGCAAAAATTGATTTCTTCGTCGAGCCAAAAACAATTCCCAAGACCTGGTCACGTGGGCTGTACGGTGTGATAGTCACTGGCTAGATTTGACCAATAGATTTATGTTTGTTGTTTACAAAACCAAGGGGGTCTCAGTGGAGCTGAGGATTATGGGGAATATAGATGCTTTTGGGTTTCCAGTTAAGGGCGCTTACTGTTAATGTGCCAAAGTATAACATTGTTCTTTTAAGCGTTTCATTACCTTTCTTCTATTTGAATAAATACTTCTTTGTTTAATGAAAGAAAGGTTTGAGTTCTGGCTGTTTCGGCAGGCGGTTTTGACTAATATCCGACACATGACACCAGAGTTCCAGATTGGAACCACACACTTAACATCAGCGGAGTTTCATAACAATAGAATTTAATATAGCAAAGCATCTCAATATGCAGAATTTGACACTCGGGCAAATTTGAGCTGTTAGGGCAGAGGACCAAAAAACCTGGTCAAAGAGGTAGTTTTAAGAAGCGTCTTAAAAGAAATGAAGAGTTGGAGAGGTAGTGAGATTTATGGAGGAAATTCCAGAGCTTAGGGCTCTGGCAGCTGAAGAATGAGAGAGGAATTAAAATCGGGGATGTTCAAAAAGCCAGGATTAGAGGCGCACAGTGTCTCTCCGAGCTCTGGGCTTGGAAAAGATTACAGGGTGGGGAGGAGCCGGGCCATGAAGGAATTTGAAGACAAGGATAACAATTTTAAAATCAAGGTATTACTTAACAGGGAAGCAATACATGTTGATGTGTGCAAGATAACAAGAAAGCAATATAGGTTAGCAATATAGAGTGCAGGGGTGATAAGTGAGAAAGATTGGTGCGAGTAAAGGCATGGTCGGCAGTACTTTGGATGACAGCTGTCAGATTGTGAGAGGCCAGTGGGCAGGATTCATTGGAATAATCGGGTCGAGGTGTTTCAGAAGCCAATGGGTTGAGAGAGGAGTGGAGTCAGGAGATGTTATGGAGATGGAAATTGACAGTCTTAATGATGGCACCAATATTTGGTCAGATCGTTATCTCTGCCTGAAATAGGGCGACCAGTGGGCAGCGCGGTGGCCTAGTGGTTAGCACTGCTGCCTCACGGCGCTGAGGTCCCAGGTTCGAGCCCGGCTCTGGGTCACTGTCCGTGTGGAGTTTGCACATTCTCCCCGTGTCTGCGTGGGTTTCGCCCCCACCACCCAAAAATGTGCAGAGTAGGTGGACTGGTCGCGCTAAATTGCCCCTTAATTGGAAAAAATAATTGGGTAATCTGAATTCATAAAAAAAAAAATAGGGCGACCAGTTTGTGAACTGTCTGGTTCAGGCTCTGAGATTTGCCAGGGAGAGGGACCAAGTGGGTGGCAAGAAAACTGAGTTGCCGTTTTAGTTAGATGAAATTTGCAATCCTCCCGTGTCCACTGGACCTGCAACCCGACAATTTAGCAACAATGGGGGAGCCGATAGAGGTGGTGGTGAGTTGGAGCTGAATGTCACACAGTAGGTGACTGATTTCTGAAGCTGTCAATCAAGTGGCAGTATGCAGAGCTGAAGGAGGAGGGCGGGGACCAAAGATCAATAATTCGGGGTCACCATGTGCGGGCCTGGAAATAGATTACACCCAGTGGTTAGACCAGGCGGTGTGCTACTCCACTATTAAAATAGTGTACGATGTTTAGAACAGGAGGAGAATTTAGTTCCCATCACTGTGCTTGCCATTATCTTGTCTTTGGGAGTAAACTTAATAAACCAGCAAGAGCATAAGAAATAGGAGAAAACCATGTGGCCCCTGGCACCTGCTCCATTCAATGCAATCATCGCTGACCTTCTCGCTCAACCCCACTTTCCTGCCTGCTCCCCTCAATTCCTGAGTGAACTTGAATATACTCGGACAGAATATCCACAACTCTCTGGGTAGAATATTGCACAGATTCGCAACCTTGAGGGAAGAGATTTCTCCTCGTCTCGGTACTAAATAATCATCCTTTTATCCTGAGATTCTGCACCCCTTTTCTAGATGATGAGAAAACTGATTCATATTCTGCTCCTGGAAGATCCCTTCTGAGAGCACTATTGATGGGGCTGAACTATATGACTCCGACTATCAGGTACGCAATGGGAATGTTGAATATCTAACGCATTTAGGGAACAAAGTAATGTTCGGGAAAATTGATCCGGTGTTGGAGATATTGGGGGGGGGGGGGGGGGGGGGGGGGGGGGGGATTTTCCAGTCTCATCCACCCCGGACCCAGAAATTCCTGCCTGAGGTTAACAGACCTTTCATTGCTCCGTCAAAGTGTCTGAACTGCCCGTGATGTTTCCCTGTGGTGGGCAGGGCCAGAATATTAGGCCATTGTGTGGACATGGTTGTGATTGCTAGAACTTGTTTGACAAGTGAGTATAATTTTCCTATCTCCGTACCACCACATTATGACTCCAGTTTTATCCAAATTTCAGTGTGTATGAGTGATCCTGAAGGTAAAGTCATCACAGGTAGGGCAGCACGGTGGTGCAGTGGTTAGCACTACTACCTCACAGCACCGAGGTCCCAGGTTCGATCCCAGCTCTGGGTCACTGTCCGTGTGGAGTTTGCACATTCTCTCCCACAGCCCAAAGATGTGCACGGTCGATTGATTGGCCACGCTAAAATTGCTCCTTAATTGAAAAAAATGTATTGGGTACTCTAAATTTATAAGAACAAAAAAAGTTGTCACAGGGCTGATTTCCCTCTTTGAGGGTGAGCTGACTGGTGCTCCTGAGGATCACCTCGGGAGAGGGGCACGGTTGAGAAGGCGGGGCCTTGATGAATAACTTCAGCCAGTATGGGAATTGAACCCAGCCTTGTTGGCCCTGCTCTGTATCACAAACCATCTGTCCAGCCGAGTGAGTTAAACTGCTCCCCAGTGATAGTGCGCGCAAACTCATTGTGAGACTTTGTGGTGGGGTTCCATTCTGCTGTGCTACTACAAACCATCATTGGCTCTAATGCTGTGGGCAGCACAGTAGCAGTGGTTAGCACAGCTACTTCACAACTCCAGTGTCCCAGGTTCGATTCCTGGCCTGGGTCACTCAGTGCGGAGTCTGCACGTTCTCTCCGTGTCTGCGTGGGTTTCTTCCAGGTGCTCCGGTTTCCTCCCACAAGTCCTGAAAGGCGTGCTGTTAGGCGAATTGGACATTCTGAATTCCCCTTCAGTGTACCCGAGCAGTCGCCAGAGTGTGGCAACTGGGGGATTTTCACAGTAACTTCATTGGAGTGTTAGTGTAAGCCCACTTGTGACACGAATGGAGATTATTATTATTATTATTATTATTAAACATGTGAGACATCTGAACTAAATGGTTAAGATTTAGCAGGGATACAGTTAGTGATCTGGGCACTCCTGCTCAAAGTTGAACAGGTTTTCCAAAGTGTTTTTCTTGCTCAGATTTCTGCTCAAGGTCATCACAATGTCTTCGATGTAAAATCTTCCATGAGCTCAATGCAGTCAGGGACAGTTTTAAAGGAAATTATTAATTGCAGGACAATTAATTTTAAGAGGGGTAACCTGGAGCAGGTTTACTAATGCAGCTGAAAATTGATTTATTATGTTAAAAATAAGCATTTTAAAATTTGTGCGTGGTCTATGCACGGCCTGATGTAAAATAACGAAAAGTGACTTTCAAGAAAACTTTACAGAACCATTTACTAATTATTTTCTGAAGTTTAAAAGAAAACTGAAAGCTTTCCCAAGGTACCTATTGGATTTTAAAACAACCAAAATAAAACTGGCTTAATTATGAAGACCACAAATAGGCACAATTAACAGAAATTCATCATGATAATTACAGATCAGGACCAGCTTTCCACAACTTATGTAAAAAAAATCACTTTCTCTATCTTCTGGGCTGGTTCAACTGTTTTGTGGGAAGTGTTTGGGAAATCCCTGTGCCACCTAACAGCCGCTTCAGGCTCTTGTTCAATGATGCTCGATCAGTCTTTGAAATGAGGAACCCCGTTCAGTCACTTGTTAGCAATTTAAATTATCGCTTTACTTCAGATCTTAGTTTTAAAGACTGACGGGTGAAGAACAGCCATTTGCACAAGTTGCCAGAGGCCTGCGGCCTGTGGTAGTCTGAGCTGAATGCAGTAAAACAGTTGATGATCATCAGCAGTCATATTAAATATCATACCAGCTCTCAAAGACCCACTATCTATCTATTTGCACCGAGGTGTCCAAGCGTACTAATCATGTTTGACTTTTATTTAGTATTCCATTAATCATGCCATTATACGATTTGCTTAACAATGTAGTGGGGAAAATGTTGAATTTAAACTGTGACCGAAGGTAACCATGTACAGAGGATGTAATTTGGAAAATGGAACAGACAATTGAATTGACTGTGCCACAATCGTTCAGGTGTGGGTCAATCTATTTTTTAAAAGGATTTCTAATCAAGGAGCAATTTAGCATGGCCAACCCACCTACCCGTACATATCTTTGGGTTGTGGGGGTGAGACCCACGCAGACACGGGGAGAACGGGTGCAAAGTCCACACGGACAGTGACCCGGGGCCAGAATCGAACCCGGGTCCTTGCCGCCGGGAGTCAGCAGTGCTAGCCATTGCGTCACCATGCCGCCCTTTGGTTGCAATTTATGACACATTTTGACTTGAGTGTAAACTTGCATTCTAGCATGTTTCCATAACTGCATTGGCATGATTCCTTCTAAGTCATCCACGACCATTCATTATACACTTAAGTTTTAACTGTCTATTTCCGATGAATGAACCAGCAGCAGGAGTGGCTATATTCATATGTACAAGACGTGCTTTAATTAATGTTTGTTCAATTCCGGCAGTCTGGTAGAAATGGTATCTTTGTTACTGGAAGCGAAATGCTAACATCTGATCAAGCGCTAGGAAGAGGTTCAGAATGTCTCTGTGTAGTTGGCTGACTTTCCTCATGCATGAAAACATTTTGATAGCACCCTTCTGCGCAGGTGTTTGTTTGATCTGTGCCAAGTATGGTAATTATTCAAGTTGACAAAAGTAAAGATACAAAACTTTTGGGAAACTCTGAAAGGTATACTCTCGCCATAATTTGGTATGTGTTTATTTAATGTTTGACACCAGGCAAGTTCCAGGGAGGTGGCTTCCAGTTGCAAATTGTCCACATACCTAACATACCTTGTGCCAAATGCATAAACATGGTCTATCACATAAGCATAGTTTGCCTGCACTTTAATTCTCTGTGACTGTTTGGAGTTAATGATTATTGTCATGCCTTGGAACTTTGGCACGAAGCAAACTAATCAAAAATACCTGGAAGAGCCGATCCCTCACTGGGAGAGATGGGGATTAAATGTAGACTGAAAGCATCTAGTGCAAAACATTCCAGATCAGATAGATGTCAAACTCTGATCTCCAACAATTATTTAGGGACTTGATGAAACCACACCCGAGTACAATTTTGGTCTTGTAGCCTAAGGAAGAATATGCATGACTTTGAAGGAGTGCAGGAAGGTTCATTCGACTGATTCCTTGGATATGAGGATAATGAGGGGCCTAGGTCTACAGTGGTTTAAAAGAATGGGATGTCATCTCATTGAAATGTATACCATTTTTCAAAGGTTTGACAGGCTCGATGTTGGGAGGATGTTTCCTACTGGATAGTCTCAGGTTAGGGATCACGGTCTCACAAAAGGAGATGGTCATTTAATACTGAGCTGGGAGAAATTTATTCACTCAGGATTGTGAATCTTTGTAACTCTGTACTCCAGACAGCTGTGAATGCTCAATCATGGAATATATTCAACACGGAGATTGACAGATTTTGGTTGCTGAGGGAATTAAAGGATATGCAGATAGAGCAGGATGATTGAGTTGAAGTTAAAGGTCTGCCATGGAATGACTGAAAGGCCGATCGGTCATCTACTTTTCTTGGGTATTATCATTCCAATTTTAATGATTTGAAAGACATCCTTTCTGCTGTTAACTTGCCCTGCGATGGAAGGTTAATGAGTACCACTCAGCAAACATTTCAGATTAAATTAAATGTATTTTTAAAAAGGAGAGAAAGGCAGATGTGGAAATGAGAAAATTGCAAAGTGAGAAAGGTGCAGGAAGAGATTATAGTCCTCTGCATGAGACTGTTGTCAAAATTTGGTGCAGATGGGAGGCATGTGGGTTGGCATTATTTCAGCACTGATTTTCACAATTTGTGAACTTGCTGTTTAGGCTTCCCTTGTAGGTTTTGTTTGCTTCTGCTGCCCTCTGTCTGTGTTAACACAGCAGTGAGGTTCTGGCAAAATGATTGGAACATGACCTGCATTAGATTCGCAGAGTGAAAACTCAGGCTACCCTAGTGGTTCAGTCATTCAACCTAATCAAAGGAGTCCAGATTTAATCTTCAATGTGCTGGTGGCTGACTTTGTTAAGGCCGGTTTTAGAGGTGCGTAGTACGTAATTCACAATGTGATGAGGACAATAAAAATCATCCAGTATTCCCATTCCTGATTGCTATCCATTTCTCGTTGCTACATCCATGGAAAAACCCATGCCTAATCCAATGCACAGTTTAGTTTCCCACCACTGTAACTTGCTGTACTCAATAGTTTTAACCGTTGCACTAGTCAACATCAAGTAGATTTTGTTCATCTCTTTTTGCTTTTCCCTCCATTTTTTCTTCCCCCCTCTCCATTTTATTTCTTGAGGATGTTGACTTTGTGCTTGGAGTACAGTTCAATTCAGTATTTTGCCTATCCATGTTAGTGTTAAGGGTTAACATCAGCAAGTTGTGTGGCAGTGGGCCATCCTTGTTTTTCTCATCTGATGTTAGTACATTCACTTAGAATTCGTATCATTAAATGGTGATCAGGAGCAGGAAAGTCGGGTGATTCCCCCCCCCTGCCAATTTGTGCCATCCAGAGGTCATGAATTGCTCTACTTAAGTGCGTTATGAAATGAAATGAAAATCACTTATTGTCACGAGTAGGCTTCAATGAAGTTACTGTGAAAAGCCCCTAGTCGCCACATTCCGGCGCCTGTCCGGGGTGGCTGGTACGGAATTAGGGATTGAAGGTGTGGGAACCGTTAGTTCCGAATAACGCAGCTACACATTGGAGAATCTCACAGCAATGTCGCACAAATGGAAGCCTTCGCCTTGCATTGCGAATCTCAAAGAGAGCTGCCCACAGATCTAGTGATCTCTGTCGCATAGATTTTCCTCTTAGCTTTTCGGGCCCAATGAGGGTGTTCGCAGTAATAATTAAGTTGGCACACAGTTATTCCCTCCACTCCCTCCAAAGTGTAACTTTGAGGCTTTTTATAGTGAGGCTAACAGCGAACGTTCACATTAGTTCAATTGATTGCATTTCAGAGGTGCCTCAATCTGTGAATATGCAACTTCCTGATGGTGCTGTCAGTTTTGGTGGAGTTATAACCAGCAAATTTAATAGTTTTGCCATTGTTTGCACCATAAATCGGTACTAACGAGCGCTAATCTTGCTGCTATTATGTTATTGCAAAATATGAAGTAGGAAAGTAATACTTTTACAGATAAATTATTATAGGTTAGTATTACAGAAGCTGTAAGTTGTGACTTTGAAGGTAAGGTAGCCAGATAGAATATATGGAGTAGTTACTTGCCTACTTGTCCTGTACCAGCCTCCCCGGACAGGCGCTGGAATGTGGCGACTAGGGGCTTTTCACAGTAACTTCATTGAAGCCTACTCGTGACAATAAGCAATTTTCATTTTCATTTCAAAATTGGAGAAATTGTCATGTTTTATATATTTTTGCAGTAATGTTATTAAAACTTGCGTTAAGCTGCATACAGACAGCGTCCTTGCTAGAGCTGTTACTAAGGTGTCATAAAAGTGAGGTATTCATTGATTTGCAGGTGAAGTGTCAGAGCCATTTACTTGTTTACAGGTGGCTCCTAATGGAATATTATTTCCATTTGAATGACGCCTGGGTTGTAGATAATTTATGAGGGGTATTGTGTTTGCTCCTGGCGAAACAAGTCAAGAGATATCTTGTAAGAAGAGACAAAAAAATGCCTTATGCTTTGGGTACAGGTGATGTAGTTAATGGGAGGAGCCATGTCTGTCTGAAAAAGCAGTTGGTGGTTCCTCTGAACAGAAGTATTTCAGTTTATTCCTGAAAGGTGTTCTCTCCAAAGATTGTAGAAATCTGGTTGTTAAATTTATTCATGAGTGTAATGTTTATTTTAAAATTTAGAGTACCCAATTATTTATTTTTTTCCCAAATAAGGGGCAATTTAGCATGGCCAATCCACCTACCCAGCACATCTTTTGGGCTGTGGGGGCAAAACCCACCAGACATGGGAAGAATGTGCAAACTCCACACGGACAGTGACACAGAGCCGGGATTCGAACAGGGTCCTCGGCTAACCGTTGTGCCACCATGCTGCCCAGTCATGAGTGTAATTTTAAATATTTGTTTGCTTAATTGGAATATAGTGACAGGTTTAGGAAGTAAGCTAAAGTTTTCTCTTTTACGTCCGAACAGTCAACTCTAAAACTATATCTTTGTTGTTAATGTGGTTAATCGTGTTCAAATTAAAGATTGTTTTAACATAAACGATACCTATTGGACAGTGTTATCACTCCTGTGGTGAAGGAACATTTCCTCTCGGTTTGACAAATTGCATATCGTTGGGTTTCTCATCCGGTATCCTAACATTGGACTATCATTTTTAAAAATATAGTGAACTACTTTCAGACATAAACACCAGTGGCATAGTGGTTAGCCCTGCTGTTTCATGGTGCCGAGGACCATGGTCACTGTCCATGTGGAGTTTGCACATTCTCCCCGCGTCTGCGTGGATCTCGCCCCCACTGAACCGGAATCTCGTGCTCTCATTTTTTGTTTTCTTCTGAAGATGTTCCTTAAAATCTACTTCTTTGTCTAAACTTTTGACCACTTTCCTAATATCTCCCTTTGTGGTTCTGTGCCAAATTCCGTTTTATAATACTACCGTGATAAGACCATAAGATATAGGAGCAGAATTAGGCTACTCGGCCCATCGAGTCTGCTCCGCCATTCAATCATGGCTGATATATTTCTCATCTCCATTCTCCTTTTTACCCATAACCCAGATCTCCTTATTAATCAAGAACTTATCTATCTCTGTCTTAAAGACACTCAGTGAGTTGGCCTCCACACTCTTCTGCGGCAAAGACTTCTACAGATTCACCACCCTCTGGCTGAAGAAATTCCTCCTCATCTCTGTTTTAAAGGATCATCCCTTCAGTCTGAGGTTGTGCCCTCTGGTTCTAGTTTTTCTTACTAGTGGAAGCATCCTCTCCATGTCCACTCTATCCAGGCCTCGCAGTATCCTGCAAGTTTCCTCATCCTTCTAAACTCCCAACGAGTACAGAGCCAGAGTCCTCAACCATTCCTCATATGACAAGCTCTTCATTCCAGGGATCATTCTTGTGAACCTCTTCTGGACCCTTTCCAAGGCTACCACATCCTTCCATAGATATGGGGCCCAAAACTGCTCACAATACTCCAAATGGGGTCTGACCAGAGCTTTATATAGCCTCAGAAGTGCATTCCTGGTCTTGTATTCTAGCCCTCTCGACATGAATGCTAACATTGCATTTGCCTTCCTAACTGCCGACTGAACCTGCACATTAACCTTAAGAGAATATTGAACAAGGACTCCAAGTCCCTTTGTGCTTCTGATTTCTGAAGCATTTCTGTTGGTCTTGAATTTTATGGCCAATAATTGTGTTGTGTAATTCATTACTTGCCTGCTGATCATGAGCATCTTTCAACATTCCACTCTTTTTATGTAGTACATCCTGTACTCCTGGGAGTATTGATGAATGATTATTGGGGACTGCTGCCTGCATTTGTCTGCCAAATAGTAATTCCGCATTGCTTCCACAGTGTGATATTTGCTTGTTCTGAATGGGTAAACATAAAATGTTGTGTACCCTGTTGGCTAATGTTGCACATTGCAGAGTTAGAACATAGAACATCCAGTGCAGAAGGAGGCCATTTGGCCCATCGTGTATACACCGACCCACTTAAGCCCTCACACCCTATCACCGTCACCCAATAACCCCTCCTAACCATTGTGGTCACGAAATATCAGTTATCAACACAAATTAAAATACTACACTGCTTTAGCTGCTGCAGCTGACTTGTGATATCGCATTAAGAACATACCAAAAGCCCAAGAGGCTGTCAGAGCTCTGGAGCAATGAGCATTTTGTTGCTATTGCCCTTCACGACGACCTACATGTGCGAGGTTGGATTTTCCGCTTTCAGAAACATAAAGGCAGGACAAAGGAACTGGCTGAAGTCTGCACCTGATGTGTACATTTCCCTCTCCTGCTTTGAACCTGATTCAAGTGAGATCGTGAGGATAAAGCAGGCTCCCTTTTTTTTTTGCATTAAAGGCAAGCGAACATGCCATGGGTCACGAAGGTCGGCCGCCGTGGGTCCTGAATGTCGGCCGGTTGGCAAATGTGAATCATGGGGCGGAAAAATTGAATAACACTATTCCGATGCTCCGCACCGTACATTGATATGTGTGTGTGTGTATGGGGCAACACAACCCACATTGCTTACTAGGCTTGTCTGTATAGGTTATGACACTGATGGAGGAATGATATATAGCTTGCACAAAATGTCTACCCATTAGTATGAGTTGGTACTTGAATCTGCTTTGTAACAGTGGGTTCAACAATGTAACCTCGTGGTCTTTTCCTAATGATTCCATTGGGTCGATGCTATCACGATCTCAATTCTTTTGTTAGCTAGCTCTGTTGCCCTGAAGTTGCAATCACACCTCTTGTCACTGCATATTATGAATTGGTCAATGGTCTCTGTTGGTTGTTGCTTAAAAGACATGGGGCGGGATTCTCCCGGCGGGGCGGGAGGTCCCGGCAGGATATCGGGCATGTTTAGACTATGTTGGCATTTGTTGTTTGTAGCGCCTTTAACGGCTTGTCTATCTGATTCGGACATATTGAAGCCCAGAAAACCAATCTTGACAGATTATCGGAACAAAGTAAATTCACACTGGGTATCCAATACCTTCCAAATGAATAGGAAATGTTGTGGTCACCTTTCAGCTTTTTACAGGATTTTTAATTTAATTGGATCCTTGGACAGCTATGTGCAGACACGATGGACTGAATGGGGTCCCTCTTTTTGTAACGATTCTGTGATGTGAATGTTTAAATTGCAGAACCTTTAGTGGCCACTACCTGAGCTGTCAGAGGCAGCCACTAGACTGTGATGCTGTTGCTGCCATTCCTGACTCTGCTATTTCTTGTTTAGCTCTGGAGGTTCTGCCAACAATGCAATGATTTGGGCAGGAAAATGGCTGCACATTTCAGAAGTGAAAGTAAACAGTGAAATAAGCTTCTTTTGACAGTGAATGGATTGATTCTTCTTCCCAGCCCAGTACACAGCATTCTATCTTCCCTAGAAGCGGCAGTAATGGACACACTCCTGTCTGCCAGTTCTGCTTATAATGAGACCCTATGGACTCTGGTGTTCCTGTTTAAACTTCGCAGCAGATGAACTTTTATTATTTAAGCCAGGATCCGATTTCCACTGCATGGAGTGAGGTGTGATCCAACGCAGAGGTAAGAAGCGTGTAGAAACCCGACAAAGTTGCAGAGTGGACGCAATTTCTGTGCAGAGTCTGCATGTTCTCCACGTGTCTGCGTGGGTTTCCTCCGGGTGCTCAAGTTTCCTCCCGCAAGTCCCAAAAGACACGCTTGTTAGGTGAATTGGACATTCTGAATTCTCCGAAATGCGATGACTAGAGGATTTTCATCGAGCGAAATCGGCCTATATGATCCACACTGAAGGGGGTCCTTATCCCGCTTCAGAATCAGTGAGATCAATGCCCTGGACATCGTCGGGGGCAAAGCCCGCCCCTCCCTCGCCTCATTCAAGGTCCTCACTAGCAGCAGGCCCAGCAGGTCTGAAAACTTCTTATAAAATTCAACCGGGAACCCATCGGGTCCCGGTGCCTTCCCTGACTGCACGCTCCCCATCGCGTTAACCAGCTCCTCCAGCTCAACTGGCGCCCCCAGACCCTCCACCTGCTCCTCCTCCACTCTCGGGAACTCCAGCTTGCTCAAAAAGTGGTCCATTCGTCCCTCCTCCACTGGGGGCACTGACCGGTATAACTCCTCATAGAAGGTCCTGAACACTCCGTTAATGCCCCTCGCACTCCACACCAGACTCCCTCCTCCATCTCTAACTCCCCCTATCTCCCTAGCCGCCTTCCGGAGCTGGTGCGCCAGCATCTGACTCGCCTTCTCCCCGTATTCGGATACCGTCCCTTGCGCCCTCCTCCACTGCGCCTCCGCTTTCCTGGTGGTCAATATATCAAACTCCGCTTGGAGACTACAACGCTTCCTCAATAGCCCTTCTTCCGGGACCTCCGCGTACCTCCTATCCACCCTCACCATTTCTTCCACCAACCTCTCCCTCTCCCTTTTCTCCCCCTCTCCCTATGTGCCCTGATGGAAATTAGCTCCCCCCTAACCACCACCTTCAGCACCTCCCAGGGCACCCCCACCTGCACCTCCCCATTATCATTAGTTTCTAAATACCCCTCTATGCACCTCCGGACCCGCCCGCATACCTCCTCGTCTGACAGCAGCCCCACCTCTAACCTCCACATTGGGCGTTGGTGTCTCCCCTCCCCCAGCTCTAGATCCACCCAATGCGGAGTGTGGTCTGATATGGCTATTGCCGAATATTCCGCGCCTACCACCTTCGGAATCAATGCCCTGCTGAAGACAGAAAAAGTCAATCCGGGAGTAAGCCTTGTGGACGTGGGAGAAGAACGAAAACTCCCTGGCCTCATAAGCCTCCAACGGTCCACCCCTCCCATCTGGTCCATGAACCCCCTCAGCACTGTGGCCACCGCCGGCCTCTTACCCGTCCTGGACCTAGAGCGATCCAGTGCTGGATCCAGCACTGTTTGAAATCTTCTCCCATTATTAAACCCCCCGTCTCAAGGTCTGGAATCCGGCCCAACATGCGCCGCATAAAGCCTGCATCGTCCCAATTTGGGGCGGAAACATTAACCGCTCCCACCCGTTCCCCCTGGAGCCTACCGCTTACCATCACATATCTGCCACCACACTTTCTTCGTATCTAATCGCGAATGGAACACTTGCCCAACCGACCCCTTTCTCAACCTTACCTGATCCGCCACCCTAAGGTGCGTCTCCTGGATCATAGCCACATCCACCCCCCTGGTGTAACACTACCACCCTTCCCCCCCCCCCCCGATCGGCACAGTCCCCTCACGTTCCGACTCCAGCGTGGGGAAAAAGCCCGTGCCTCCAGATTAAACCCCGCCCTTCCACCCAAAACGCGGGAAGAGAAGGCCCGCGCCACAACGGGCCTACAAAATATCCCCCAAGAAAAACAAAAACAAAAACCAACACAAATGAACAAGGGAGAACAGAGCATCCAAACACTGTACATCAGTCCCCGACACCCCCCCCCCCCCCCCCCCAATCCTCAGTCCGAGTCCAGCTTCTCTGCCTGGACAAAGGCCCAGGCCTCTTCCGGGGAGTCAAAGTAATACTGGCCGTCTTTATAAGTGACCCAAAGGCGCGCCGGCTGTAACAGGCCAAACTTCACCCCTCTCTTGTGCAGCACTGCTTTCGACCGGTTATAACCGGTCCTTTTCTTCGCCACCTCCGCACTCCTGTCCTGGTAAATTCGGACCTCTGCATTCTCCCACCTGCTGCTCCTCTCCTTCTTGGCCCGCCTAAGCACACGTTCTCGGTCGACGAACCGGTGAAACCGCACCAGCACCGCCCTTGGCAGCTCGTTCGGCCTGGGTTTTCTCACCAACCCTCGATGGGCCCCTTCCAGCTCCAAGGGCCCTTGGAAGGACCCCGCTCCCATTAGCGAGTTCAGCATCGTGACCACGTAGGCCCCCAATTCCGATCCCTCCAGCCCCTCCGGCAGGCCCAGGATCCGCAAATTCTTCCGCCGCGAGCGGTTCTCCAATTCCTCCAGTCTCGCTTGCCATTTCTTGTGGAGCGCCTCGTGCGCCTCCACCGCCAGGCCGCGGATTTCATCCTCATTCTCCGAGGCCTTTTGCCGGACCTCGCGGATCTCTGCCCCCTGGGCCGTCTGGGTCGCCATGAGCTTGTCAAGTGAGGCCTTTAGCGGTTCCAGCAGCTCAGCTTTCAGCTCCCTGAAGCAGCGATGGAGCAGCTCCTGCTGCTCCTGCGCCCACTGCGTCCACGCTGCCGATTCCCCACCCGCCGCCATCTTGGTCTTCCTCCCTCGCACCTTTCTCTGCTCCAGAGCCGATTTTTTTAACTGCCCGCATCCTGGTCCAGTCCATCCACCGGCAGAGAAGCGTTGCTGATGTCTTCCCACACCGGGAAAAGTCTGTCCAGCACCGTTACGGGCCCTAAAAAGGGCCCAAAAGTCCGAAAATAGCGGGAGTCACCGAACGTGCAGCTTAGCTCCGCATCACCGCAACCAGAAGTCGAATCCAAACATTTATATCCGTAAACCATTGCATGGTTCTGGACTCCGGCACCATGAGGCAGCAGTGCTAACCACTCTGCCACGGTGCTGCCTAACGGGCATGGAAATGTCAAATGTTACACCCGATACGTGTGAAACCTCTGTCACATTGAACTTCACAATGGGCCTGCCCCCACCAACGTTTACCTCAGAGAGTGATCATCGCTCTCCTGTCTTGTATAGTGACCCACCGACAGTGCCGACACAGGATGGTGTAATGGGGAGTGGGGGGAGGGGTTTGGTGAGGGGAATTGTGGGGGGATGGGGGTTGTTGAGCTGACAGGCACAGCCTTGGCCTACGGGAATCTGGAGATGAGGGCCTCCCGGGTCCTCCAGGCATGACGGACCCCTGCCGCCACCTGCCCTCCAACATCCTCCTCCTTCTTAGATAAGGACGCACGTTCCTCCTCTTACAGCAAATCACCCCGCTGCTGAGCCAAGTGTTCGAAGGCACAGCAGACTACCACAAAGTGATAGACACTCGGGGGGGGGGGGGGGGCTCTGCCAGAGCTGTCTAGGCATCGGAATCGCATTTTCAGCTGTCCAATGCATCGTTCAATGATGGCATGGGTGACAACTGGGCCTCATTAAAAGGGTTTCCGCCTCAGTCTCAGGCCTCCGCACCAACATCATCAAACATGACCTTAGTGCATATCCCTGGTCCCCAGGGAGTGTAATGGACCTTCAGTCAGCAGGGCTGTGTCCTGGGAGAGTTCGGTCAGACAGATAGGCTGCAACTGTGGTTGCCCCTGTTAGGAATCTCCACAAGATGGCCTGAAGGCCACACAGATACAAAGCCCCTTATTCCGCTCCCCCCCCCCCCCCCCCCCCGGCCTTTGGGGTGACCCGGACCTCGAACGCTTCAGCCCCCTGACCAAGCCCAACTCGCTGAGGGCCCATCTCCCCCCCCCCCCCCCCCCCCCAGGCACTAGGGCAGCAGCTCAGAAATGGAACATGCCGCAAAATGGAAACAGCTACTCATCTCCTCACTTCCCCTTCAGCAGCCATTGCGCCAGCTTCACATTTTTGGAAAGGAGTACTGAACAACACCTGCGTGATTTCTCGCTGGGGGAATATTTGGGAGGCCGCTGCATTCGACTTCAATCTCGCTAATAAGGTTGAAATTGAATCCAAATGAGTTAATGATATGCTCACCATTGGGAGTGGGCTGGGTGATTTGTACACCAGAGCGCAAATCTCTATTTCGACCTTTTTTATCCGGCTCGCCCAGATCCACGCTGGCCGCAACGCGTGGTTAAATCGTGCCCAAAATGTACGCAGTTTTTGTGTTGGTTACAGTGAAAGTTAATAAACAGGAATTTTCAGAATTTGATAACATGCTGTATGTAAATCTTCATGTTCGAGAATAATGGCCCTTCTGGGGGACTAAGTCCTCTCGCTGGTGGGAGAAGCGGTGCCAACCACTCCGGCGTCAGCAGCCCCCAAAAGTGCACAATTCTCCGCGTTTTCGGGGGCCAGGCGGACGCTGGAGGGGTTGGCGCCACTCCAGCTGGCGCCAAAGGGGCGGCGCGAGTTTGCGCATGCGCCAAAGGGCCGGTGTGATCTCGCGCATGCGCAGAACGGCCGGCGTGATTCCGTGCATGCGCAGACCGGCGCATGGTGGGTTGGGGGGGGGGAGTTCTCTTCTCCACCATAGCCGACCCGGAAGAAAGAAGTGCTCCCACGGAAATAGCCCGCCCGCCCGCAGATCGCTGGGCCCCCATCGCGGCCCCCCCCCCCCTCCCCCGAGGACTGCCCACGCATACTCATCTGCCAGGTCCGCCGGTGTGTGAGTTGAGTGAT
This sequence comes from Scyliorhinus canicula, assembly GCF_902713615.1. Taxonomy (NCBI): domain Eukaryota; kingdom Metazoa; phylum Chordata; class Chondrichthyes; order Carcharhiniformes; family Scyliorhinidae; genus Scyliorhinus; species Scyliorhinus canicula. The sequence goes on from NC_052165.1 coordinate 16,895,283, forward strand.
TCACGCCGGTGGGACTGGCCATAAATGGACGGCCGCTCAGCCCATCGGGGCCCAGAGAATCGCCTGGGGGGGGGGGGGGGCACCACCAACAGCCCCCGACTGGCGTGACGGGAATCCCGTCCCTGCCCCAAATACGGTGGCGGAGAATACGGCAGCCGGCGACGGGGCGGCGGTGTGAAATTCCCGCCGCCGCCCCGGGGATTCTCCGACCCGGCGGGGGTTCTGAGAACACCGCCCAATATTTTGTATCTCGCCGAACCTCAAAAGGTTCAACGGATGCAGTTTAGATTGTTTAAACGATGCAGTATTAATCTGAAATCTTCTGGCTGCCACTCGTGTCCCACGCTCGGTAACCAGTCAACCTCGCTCAGACTGGCTGTAAGTGCACCATGACTAAAAGAGTTTGGTCGCGGTGATGAGACATGCCAGTTGCCAGCCAAGATTTGGAACCCTTTGATACCATGAAAAGGGATTTATGTTGTGTCGATCGTGGTAACATTTGTCTGCCTGGCCTCAGACACTAACCTTTCACTTGCTAATTTAAAATGAAGACTTTAGCAGCTCCTCTTCAGACTTGATTGATGATTTTCTCTGATCTGACAGTCCAGCCTGTAAACAGACAGCCAGGTTCAGACCTGCTCTTGCTAATCTCTCTGTGTATTCATCAGCACCACCTGCACACCCCAACAATTTAATAACAATTTGGAGGATGATTTCCAACTTTTATAAATGATGCTCTGTCATCCAGCCGTCAGCTCTTCATAGATTGGGGGAGGCGGGGAGGGGGGGGGGGGGGATATTTTGTACATGTGCTCTCTTAAGTAACTGCCCAAAAAGCGTAAATCGGTTTCTTGTTAACATCAAAGCCCTGTGTTTTATAATTTGGCTAATTCTAAAATAAAAAATGTTAATTTGTTGTAATTGGTTTTTTTTTTCCTCCTCCCGGCATTTAGGTGGAGTTGTAACGGTGTTCCATTTAATGGGTCTGTCCATCTTTCACTGGGCATTTGGTTCATGAGCACAGTTATTTCTAGGATATTGAAAGTGTTTGGAACTATTCCCTAATACTGTAGTTTTTTGAAAAAGATCTGAATTGACAATTCTTTTTAAATACAACTGCATTCATAACATCTTTACCTCAGGGCATTGATGCCTAACTGAGCCCTCATTTTTTTTTCAATGTGCAGACATAATTGGTTTCATCACTAGTACCATCAAACTAGTACAACCAGAACTTCTAGAAATGTCATTGTCCACCATCTTTCGCCTCTAAATTCTCGCGCCTGAAGTATAGCGTTTGCTGGAGATTTGAATCCTGCTCTTGTGAATGATGCAGCGAATAAATTCTGGGGATTTGGGATCCGAGATATCCAACGTGGGGCAGCACGGCAGCACATATGGATAGCACTGTGGCTTCACAGTGCCAGGGTCCCAGGTTCGATTCCCCGCTGGGTCACTGTCTGTGCAGAGTCTGCACGTTCTCCCTGTGTCTGCGTGGGTTACCTCCGGGTGTTCCGGTTTCCTCCCACAGTCCAAAGACGTGCAGGTTAGGTGGATTGGACATGATAAATTGCCCTTCGTGACCAAAAAGGTTAGGAGGGGTTATTGGGTTACAGGGATAGGGTGGAACTGAGGGCTTAAGTGGGTCGGTGCAGACTCGATGGGCCGAATGGCTTCCTTCTGCATTGTATGTTCTATGTTTTAAACCTGTAACTCCACTGACAATGGGATTGGATACAGTTGAGACTTTAATACACTAAGATGTGTGGCTTCCTACAGCAGCTGGCGAAATGGCTGCTGTACAAGGAGCACACATATTTATACTCCGCCTACTGGGCGGAGCCAGCAGGCAGGGAACTACCCTGTAGTACAGGGCCTTACCACAAATCACCTAATATATACATCAGAGGTGACTATCACACAATGCAGCATTCAAAACCCATAAATTGGTCCAGTTTGCTCTTGTATTTTGTTATTGACTGGTTTGACCTGTTTCGCTCGACCAGGAGGTTTGACCAGGAATGCTACTATGCTTACTTAGATTTGTGGGTAAATCCGAAAGGAGTCCGGTGCAAACAATCTGTTTCAGCAATTGAAGAATAATAACATGGATTAAGCCTCATGCAGGGTTGTTTAAACACCATGCTAGCTATCTGTGTGTTCCATCAAGGCATAAACAATTGGCCACCCCTATACTAATGGCAATCCGGTATCATTGTTTATAAGTCAGGAAACAGGATGATAATGAAATTAAATGGAATTGGGTTGGTAAGGAAAGCATTTGAGGCGGAGGAACTATCTTGAGAATATGTAACTTTTTAAAGTTTTAGTTGCATTGTCACATTCTTTGCAATAATTCACAGCCTTTTATCTTACTGGTCTTCATGTTGCTTATTTTTGCGTTCTTGCCCATAGTTCTCTCTTTGCCTTTTATCTAGGGTGACATAGTGATTAGCACTGTTGCTTCACCGCGCCAGGGACCCGATTTTGATTCCCAGTTGGGTCACTGTCTGTGTGGAGTCTGCACGTTCTTTCCTTGTCTGTGTGGGTTTCCTCCGGCGCTCCCGTTTCCTCCCGCAAGGTCTCGAAAGACGTGCTTGTCAGGTGAATAGGACATTCTGAATTCCCCCTCTGCCTACCCAAACAAGCGTCGTAGTGCGGCAACTAAGGGATTTTCACAGTAACTTCATTGCAGTGTGAACCTGTGACACGAATAAAGATTATTCTTATTATTTTTCTGCTTGCCTCTTGGTCATCTTCTGTTTCTCCCTCTTCCCCTGGTTCATTCAAGGCTCAGTTTGTTACTTTTTTCCTGCTTGCCATCTTTTTTCATTTCAAATGTATTATTTTTCTTTGTCATGCTCTTTCGTTGTTTATGGAAGGTACGGTCAGCAGGAGAGGAAGCTGCCCAGGGCCTGTAGGCAGGTAAGAGGTAGCATCTGGTCAGGGGTGCACCAATGGGGTAATATGTGCTGGGTCACAGGACAGCAGCAAAAGCAGCATTTATAAGGCGATGGTGATGCAGGCCCTTTCCTGACACCTGCTGTATCCTCTATCCTTTACGAGCACCATCTTTCTCTGATGGTGTCTTCACCATCTGTACTTGCCTCACCCACGTCTTTATCCAACGCTTCCTCCCTGCTTCTTACTTTCCAGTTGATAGAATCCAGAGGGCCCAGCGGGTTAGCACCAGTCCTCCAAAAGAGCTCGCTACCTAGGTACATGCCTTATCCACACAGCCCCCGCGTAAACCCTCCTAACCGGCATATCTTTGGACTGTGGGAGGAAACCAGAGCACCCAGAGGAAACCCACGCAGGCACGGGGAGAACGTTCATACCCCACAGTCACCTAACATTGGAATCAAACCTGGGTCCCTGGTGCTGTGAGGCAGTAGTGCAAACCACTGTGCCACCGTGCCGCACTGTCCGATGGTACCTATATAGGATCAAGAACCATGGAGATGGCGGCAGATTAAACATTACAAATTAGAAATGAAGTTTGTCTGGAGGTTGAAAATAGGTTGATAAATTTATCTGCGGGAAATGGGGTCCGCAGAAGTTTAAAAATACGCACAAAATTTCACGAACGCATCTCTAGTATGATCTGGAGGAATTGACGAGTGTGGAGCAGCAGTGCCACCTGGTGTTGGAAAACATGTTGCAAGTAATACTCAACCATGAGGGAGAACGAGTGGCAAATTATGACACGGGAGTTGAGTGTGATGAACGGTACGTAGGTGCAAAATGTTGAGCTTTTTCATCTATTACAATTGATGTATGTATACAAGTGACCTGTCACACCTCTGAGTCCATGTAGACGAATTGCCATAGCAGTGTAGTGAAGTTTTAATAGGGACAGTGCCAAAGTGATGAGACACCCGGTGAGTGCTTGTACTTTGTTCAACCATGTGTTGCGGCAGAGTGCGACAAGATGAAGCTTTTTTTCTTCACCATGGATTACTTGTCATAGGATTAAAAATGGTTGTTCCCGGCCTTTTTAACGAGCTGCCAAGAATATACGTCGTGATCCTGTACCGAAGGCATTCAAATGTGTTGGTAGCTTGTTTCTATGGGACAAAAAATATATAGTTTAGTATCACGGATCCTGCTTCTCCCTGCTGGCTTTTTAACAAGTCAAAATTGAGAAGGGGGTGAAGTGAGGGAACAAGAAAGTATTGCAAATTCTGGTGTTGAAAATTGATCATCAACGGTGTATATTAATTCTGAGAAATGTGGCAATTCCTAGTCGAGACCGAAACCTTTTTTTAAAGAGGACCCAATTATTATTTTTTCCAATTCAGGGGCAATTTAGCACGGCCAGTCCACTTAACCTGCACATCTTTGGGTTGTGGGGGTGAAACCCACGCAGACACTGGGAGAATGTGCAAACTGCACACGGACAGTGACCCAGGGCCGGGATTCGAACCCGGGTCCTCAGCGCCGCAGACCCAGTGCTAACCACTCTGCCAGTCGCGTCCGAAACTTGGCTTACACATGAGGAATCACCAGCAGCGAGATTCTCCGACCCCCAGCCGAGTTGGAAACGCCCCGGGCGGTGCGAATCCCACCCCGGCGCCGGCTGCCGTATTCTCCGGCGCCGTTTTTCGGACGGGTGGGGGGGTCACGAAACCCAACCCCCACCCCCCCCGGCAATTCTCCTGGCCCCGATGGGGTCTCCTGCCGGCGTGGATTAGACATGGTCCCACACGGCGGGACTGGCAGGTAAGTCGGCTGGGACGGTCCTCGGAGGGGGGGGGGGTGGGTGCACACGGGGGGATCCGACCCCGGGGGCGGTCCCCACAGTGGCCTGGCCCGCGATTGGGGCCCACCGATCTGCGGGCGGGCCTGTGCCGTGGGGGCACTCCTTCGGTGCCGGCCCCTGTAGGGCTCCGCCATGGCCGGCGTGGAGAAGACGGCCCCTTCGCCAGAACATGCCGGCGGTTCTGTGCATACGCGGGATCAGGCCGGCCCTTTGGCGCATGCGCGGACTCACGCAGTCCCTTCGGCGCTGGCTGCCGTGGCACCAACCGCTCCGGCGTCCACCTAGCCCCCAGAAGTTTCAGGGATTGTTGACGTCGGAGTGGTTCGTGCTGGTTTTCCTGCCGACGTGGGGACTTAGTCGCCGGAAAGGAGAATCCCGCCCCAGTTTTCTTTTGGAATATTCTTCAACAGTCTCTGAAATAATTGATGAAAAAAACAACCTAAATTTATACCACTCTAACTTCCCAGCCCCACTCTGGACTCACACTTCAATGCATTATTATTGCTTGGTCATTTTGGATGAGGAGTTAAAGGCAGCTCTTCCCTATTTAGTTAGATCTGTGCAAAAGATCCCATGGTGATACTTGAAGAATCTGCTGACGTAAAAAACATTACCTCCTGCAGCTAACACCACCAAAAGAAGAAATAATTGCATTTATGTGACACTTTTCCATGACCACTGGACATCCCAAAGTGCTTCAGTCAATGAAGTACTTTTGAAGTGCAGTCACTCTTGTAATTTAGGAAACAAAGCAGCAAATATGTGCACAAAAAGCTCCCGCAAACAGCTATGCAATGACAATGACCAGGTAATAATCTATTTCTGTGCCTTGTTGATTTGAGGGGGGAAATATTGGCCAGGATATCCGGGATAACTCCTCTGCTCTTCGTCAAATCTCTCCTGAGCTCAAACTTACCCCGGACCTTTTTTGCTCTACCCTGTTATGGGAGAAGTAATTTTCAGAACCCCAAAATGTATCATGGAGTCCAACCAACCACCCCCTTTAATGGATTGTTGCTTTTGAAGCACACGGCTTGTTCCCTAGGTGTGGTTACAATTATGGACACATGGTTTCTAAAACAAAACAATGTTTATTCCATGAACTCAACTTAACCTTTTAAAATAAACATTGGATCTCTTAACACCCCTTACTTCAAAGATAACCCCGAAAATAATACAACACTACCCAATCCTGCAAACTGTTCTTTTAAACATACAAAAGACTTCAACCCTTCAAAAATAGGAGCACAACAGGTTACATTCAATATATTTATAGTCATTGGATTTGCAGAAATCACCAGACCAGCTCTTTTCCTTCCTGCAGCTCTCAGCAAACCAGTCAGGCACTTTTCAGCTGCTCTCTCAAACTGAAACTAAAAACTTCAAAATGGCTGAGCTAAAAGCCCAGCTCCACCCACACTCTGACATCACTGCATTTCTTAAAGGTACATTGCTTAAACATCCATTTCTTAAAGGCACTCTCATATGACACACCCCGTCTCTTCAACAGCATAAAACCTATCGCATTCCGCCTCTCTTCATCTCTGAAGAGTTATACAGACTCAGAATGTTAACTCTGGGCGCGATGTTTAGGCCGTGCCCGTCCGCCGACTGGAAATTCCCACCCGAGGTCAGCGGACCTTTACATGGTCCCTGTCCCCACCGTGGTGATTTTGCGGCGGGCGCAGCTGAAAAATCCAGCCCTCTGTGTCTCGCTCCGCAAAACCTGTCAGACCTGCTGCATTTTTTATTTCAGATTCCCAGCATCTGCGGCATTTTGCTTTTATTTTGTTAATCAGTCATATCAGCTGTGGCTCACTTGGTAGCCCTATAAATCTCAAGATTCTGGGTTCAAGTCTCTCTCCAGGGCATGAAGGCTCAAACTCCGTGCTGCACTTGAGGGAGTGCTGCGCCGACAGAGAGGTCATCCTTTGGGAGATATGAGACACTATCCTTCTACTTGGATGAATGTAAATGACTCCATTTTATCTACCGGAACAAAGATGTAATGGAATACATGGTAGACGGATTGGGAATGACAGTGTTAAAGCAGGCGTTAATCGTGGCATAAAGGCACTGATGCCTCACGGCACTGAGGACCTGGGTTCGATCCTGGCCCCAGATCACTGTCCGTGTGGAGTTGGCACATTCTCCTCGTTTCTGCATGGATATCACCCCCACAACTCAAAGATGTGCAGGCTAGGTGGATTGGCCACACTAAATTACCCCTTAATTGGAAAAAAAAATCAATTGGGTACTTTTTCAAAAAAATAGTCGCATAAAGTTTGTTAGCAGAATGTGTAAATAGCAGAAAAAGTGTTGGTGCTCTTTGAAGTCAAAGTGGGCGGCACGGTAGCATGGTAGGTAGCACTTGTTGCTTCACAGCTCAAGGGTCCCAGGTCCGAATCCCGGGTCGGGTCACTGTCTCTGCGGAGTCTGCATGTTCTCCCCGTGTCTGCGTGG